>NC_061499.1:19284837-19588246 GCF_022539355.2 Hippoglossus stenolepis | reverse complement strand
TCCGGAGTTCATGTCTGAAAACAGCCATTATGTGTAAACTGATTATGTTGGAAAGCATGGTGGTGTTATACTCAATTGCAGAGGGGGCTGGTAAATACCCCCTCCAACATCGTTAAGCATGTAGTCTAATGATATAATAATATTTTACTCGTACAATGCTCCTGGTTGACCATAAGCGCCTGTGAGCATTAAATACAAGTCATTTCTGTCTAAAAACATATACTTCCTGTTGCGGGGTGCTGGCCAATGGACAGCAGATATAAGGTCTTAAACTTTTGGCAACCACGGGACCTGAGGCTGTTCTTTAATTGGTTGTTGCAGGTTTTCCAAGCGCCCTAGACACTACCACTTTTATTTACAGCCAACAGGTGTTGTTTTTTTTTTTTTTATCTAATGTGATTGGTCAACCCTCCACGCCGTCCTCACTGAGTTACGTCCACTGCGATCTGTCCGTCTTCAGGGGACCTGATCCGGGGATTTATTTACAAAAACACCCCAACAAGAAAAATAGAGGATAAAGGAGCTTGGTACAGACCGACCTGATTTACAGATTCAGCAACAAGTGATGAGGACGAGTTTACACCTTCTCTCGCTCTTGTTATAAGAAGCAGAGGTGACGAACTGGATGTGGTGTAGTAATGAGTTTTACTGCTCCACCTGTTTGCTGTTTTGCCACAGTCACAATGAGGCTACACTTTGAATGCAGGCTACAGGACTGGGATATTGTGTGTTGTGTTGTTTTTGTTGAGTCTGGCTAAAGTTTTACCCCCTACCCCGAAGAAATTTTAAAATATAAAAACACACCCCAATTAATTTTATCACCAGCCGCCACTGCTCAGTTGTATACCCATTCCTAAATAGAAATAGTCGTGTTTATGGTGAGAAAAGAGAGCGGGAGAGAGAAGTTCACACCCTCCCTATTTTCTCACCTCCCCCCTACTTGAAGTGAATGTGTTGTTGAATTGTTGGTTTTGGAAGGTCACAGCGATTGTTGATTCCAATGAGGAGAAGGTGTGCAGAGAGACAGAGTAAGGCCACATCACACTACCATGCTCTGTTTAAAAACACATCAACTATATTACAGATACACTTGCTGCTAAAAAAGGAAGGTAGGAAACTCCGCCTGCCCCGTTTCATTTTGAAAACTCCAGGGCTGCGTTTTAGTCCGGATAGGCAGACACGCAGATGTTTGGAAACTATGACGTAAGTTCCGACTGTCTACGAACTGCTTGCTGATTGGGTCTTTACGGCAGGACAAAGGACATTTGTCAGGCTCCTGTCACGTGACCCCCTTCTGAAAGAAAACCATCGGCATCAGCCTCGGCTACCAGAAGCGTAGCTGACCCTGCTGTCTCTGCTAACTGCTGCTGTGCAGTTAAATACTGTGTTTTACAATGATACAAGTAGAATGTAGTGGTACGAAAATGTAGTAGTATGGCTATAGTCCAAGATGTCAGACCATTCTGCTGGCATTCCAACGCCTTATATGAATTCACCCCCAATATAATGCACGAACAAACACAGCAAGTGCTTTAGCAAGCAGGCAGACATTAGCCTTGCTTTGCAGTCTACATGTATGATGTTCCAAATCGGAGTCTTGAGTCATAGAAGGTTCCATGAATAGTCTAGCTCCACAAAAGGTCTTGTCCTGTTTTTGAAAATGGAAAAGGACACAAAAGTTGCTGCAGTGTCAGCTGTTTTTCCACAAGAGGTGAGGAAAATTCCCATTTCAGCTGAGCTTTAATGCTGCTCTGAGATAGCTGCAGGCTGGTAAGTAGAATCATTTTGATATAGACTCTATATATAGGGTCTTTTAAGTGTGTAAAATGAATAATTTGATGCTTCCCTGCTGGTATAATTGACTTCTGTTTCTGTTTGCCTGATGATAATCACCAGCTGGATCTCAACACCTTTACAGTTTCAAGCTATATTCCTGGTGACAAAGCTGACATGAAATACAGCAGAATGAACACGAGCAAATGAACTGGTTATATAACATGTAATATAAGCACTTTATGAACGAGCTGTTAACGTAAGCACGCTGCAAGTTATTAGATCTGAAGGGCATGTGGACCACTATATCACTGACACCAATATATCAGCCTCTCCCAATAGTTTAAAAATTTACATTGAATTATTACAGCCTGGCAAATGAAGCCAGCTCACAATATGCCCCCCACCACCATTCTCCACGAAATAAATATCTCCCAGACACAAGTTAAAAGCCCAGAGGCTACAAAAATCAATATTTCATAGGCAGGAGGTGATAAAGAGTCTTGATCCAGCTCCTCCTGTCTTTGAAGCAGCCAGTGGTCCAGTAGCGAGCAGCAGGATGGCTCGATGCCATCTGAAAGCACAGCCAAGTGGATTCGGGCCACTGCACAAATTTAACAGGTATAGGAAAGAGTTGGCCACACTTCACCCTGCAGTGTGTGGAACTAAAAAGCCTCGGTGACCATAACAGGTTATGTGTGGAGCTCCACATTCACCGACTCCCAAACTCGTGTCGCTTTGGGATGAGCCTTTATAGAGAATCGAAGCCCGGGGGATGAAAGTATCTTACGCAGGCTGGGTCATTACACCACTAGTCAGCCATTCTAACTGCCGGAGCTCAGGACTGGTGCAACAGAGTCCAAATCAATAGCATGAGCAGCAGGTCAAGTTCGTTTCAGATGCAGAGCTTTGAGACCAAAAAGTCCGATCTCGTGTATGTTGTGTATTTGTTGCTGCAAACCACACCAGCATTTTATAGTGGTTTATGCCTGTTTTACATCGTTCTTATCAAGGCTGTGTTAAATCTCCATGTTGACCTGGATTTATAGTCAATAAAATGTGTTAATAAGAGTTGCCTGTAGCATAGAGTTTGATTTATGGTTTAGCCTTGGGTTTCACTCGTTAATAAATCCGCAGCAGAGCTACACACACAGCATTGTGCATGATCAGGCTGCATCACACTTTAACTGGAACTGAGTTTACTCTCTCTTCCCCTCACGATGCAGAGTAATGGGCTACACACATGCATTTTACACTTTTTCAGGAGGTGCATGTCAGCTATGGCGAAGCTTGTGCTAAACCCCCGGAGCCTCATACCAGAACAGGTACGGGATAACTCCTTAAAGCAGAATTATAAATAAAGCTTCAGGCCTTACCTGAAACCACCACTACCTGAAGAGCCTTCCACTGGGGCTTCCGGGAAGCTGTATAAAGCCCTCCTTTAAACCTGGCAGCCCTTTCCCTCCAAACTACACTGAACAAAGACCCAACCTGTGCAAACTGACTTCAGGACTTTGCACTATTAGGATCTTATTTTATTTGGTTGATATTTATTGGTTTTGATGAAATGTGTTTCTTTGGTATCACATTAACACCTAAAGCTATAATAATGTCGTGCACTGTAAACTATTTCCTCGTATATTTAAAGTAAGTTATAGGCAGCGCCGTTGTCAGCAAGTACCTGTTATTGCATTCACAGTGAACTGTAGCTGCTGTAACGCAATTTATAGTATAAAGAATAATACTGTTTTACTACTACAATATTTGACTGTATTTTGTAATTTGGTCTGTCTACTGTATTTTAATATCACAAATTAGTATTGATATATTACTGCTAATTATTCCAAATTTGCAGTAACTAATAAAAGGCAGATAATGACCTACTTTGCTTTATTGATTCACTCACTTGTTTTATTACCTCTCATCCAATTAGTGTGATATGGTCTGCAAAATGTATTTTCCATGCAATGGAAAAGAGCCATTCATCTATTTATATCTGATTGATACAATTAGTGTTGAAACAGCATTTGGATCTTGTTTGCACGTATACACACAGATACCGAGTGCAGTGTTTTGTGCAGAGAACGTGAGGCTACATGTGCAGCTCTAGTTCCCAACACACACACACACAGATGAAGATGTATTCACGTCATGGTAAATGTTAGTGTACGAACAATAATGTGAATTAATGCTCAACAAAGGGTGATTATCAAACATGGGAGAGGTGAAGGATTCCACAGGTAACAGGGTTGAGAGTGTGATTTCCAGGTAAGTGGTAAGTAAGAGCCCAGGAGACTGAGGAGCTGGCTGAGCGTGAAGCTAACAGACGGCAGTGAGTGATCCTGAAGGCAAAGGAGAGACAAACACAATTAGGGCACAGACAGACAGGTTACAAAAAGTCAAACTTTCAGGCAAGATGGATTTTCAAGCCAGAGATCAGCCGAAAGCGTGAATACCACTTGGTAAGATGATGTTCTGCCAAGAATGGTGGTGATCGATGCTGAGCTTAAATATAAACATATTTAAATAAATAGTGCAGCAGCTGAGTGGATGTCTGCAGAATGGAAAACAACCGGTGCAGCCAGCAGCACACAGAGCGGGGACAGGCCAAACACACACACATTCCATCCCAGAAGCAGGAAGTGACCAGTAGAACCAATATATCCATAATCCAAACACAGTGGATTCATTTATATACAGAGCATCTACTTTGCCCAGGGGCCATTCAGTGGGTTATTCTTGCCACCGAGAGGAGTTTAACTCAAGATTGACTTTTTTACGTTTTCATATAGGGAGGATTTTCACAGCTTTGTAGTGGGTGGAAGAATTCAGCATTTTACAAGAACATGATGTTTGAGAAAAGTTGTAAATGATCAGTAATATAAATCTCTATCCATCCATTGTCTTCACTGATTATGCTTTGAGGGTCACGGGGGGAGCTTGAGCCAACCCAGCTGACGATGGCCATGAGATCACCAACATATTGCCGAGCGAACTTAAACTCCTTTCAGACATGCACTGAACTCCTCCGGACTTTCTCCAGAGGAGGTGCGTGCGTGGACGCAAATGTACGAGTGAAAGCCTCTGGAGTTTCTGCAGCCTTTCTCTTCCTGGCCCGCAAGTGTAAAGTCCACAGTAAGTCCAGAGGAGCCAATGTAAAATGAGATCCTCCGCTGGATTCACAGCGAGTAAACGGGGGTGTTGTTGACGCTTCTAGCACAACAGAGGCAAAAATGAAAAAATAAAACAAATACCTCCAGATGAAAAAGCGGAGCCAGACACTGAAGAAGACGTCAGAAGAGTCTGTGGTGATAAGAGCCGCTGTGGTGTTGATGTCCTGTGAAACAAACACAGTGTAATTAATACGATACTTCCTACATTTGCCTGATGCACAGGCCCTCAGCTGAACTCCCGCTGAGTTGTTCAAGGAAAGGAAAACTGTGGAGAAAGTCCAGATCCAATCTCCAGAGTTCCCCTGCAGGACATGTCTGAAAGTGGCTCTAAAGTCATTCACACCAGTGGACAACTTGGAGCTTCGAATTAACCCCGATGTAGGCTACATGTCTTTGGACTGTGAAATCAAATCAGAGCACCCAGAGAAAACCCCCACGCAGATACAGGGAAATCCTTCAAACTCCACACAGAAAGACCCCAGCCAAGCCAGGATTCTAACCAGGAACCCTCTTCAAGTGAGACAACAGTGTTAACCACTGCACCACCGTGCCACCTGTGATATACGTACATTTGTGTAATGGAAATAATTTATCATTATTAAACACCCGATGACTCCTCAGATATTTATCGGGGACCCTGTGGTTGGAAACCAGTGACTTACATTATGCAATTTCCAAGAAAGTTGAATCGGTTTAAGGGCCTGGTCACACATACGTGACTGCAAAGGTCGTGGGTCAAAGATCACCGAAGTTGAACTTGACGCAAACCCACGCTGCGATTTGCCCTGCCACAGGAAGGGAATTTATTTGACCCTGCCTTGCACTGATTGGAAATGAACTTTGCCACTAAAACATTAGCATATGTGTAACTGGCCCGAACACTTGTTAGTACTTTTTCATTTCTGGAGTAAATTTCTTCTTTGCGGTAAATATATACAAAGCTATCTTGTGTTGGCTGCCACACTCTATGCGTTGTCCCTGCAATGTCCCAGAATAAGACAAATGTGAGGGGAGTTGGATGTTTGCAGCATGGCAGGAGTGACATTTTGCTTCCTGAAGCTTGTCCATATCACCATTAAGACCCCAAACCTCATTGCATTAAAACAACCTGCTGAACTAACATGAATCAGAAACCGACCCAGAGGAAAGGTCAGAGGTCAGGGTGGTCTGCAGAGCAGCTGTGCAGCAGCTGGGAGAAGGGCCAGCTTTGCCGCAGGTGTTTCATCTGTTCGACTGCTCAAACCCAATCTCGTCTTGTTTCCCTCACAGATCAGATTGTTGAATACTGGAAACAGTCAGAGCGAATATTAGATTCATATATTAAAAAAATCCCATTAAGCACGGACACTGATTTGGTTGCGTTTGGCAAGGTGTTGCTTGATAAATACCTCAGCAGAGGTGAGTCAGGATTTAATCTGGTGATTTTTCAACATAATAGACTAATGGAGCATCACAGTCAAGCAGGAGACTGTTCAGGAGCCAAAACTGCACTTAAAGGGAACAGGGAGGGAGGATGTCCCCTCTGATGACAGTGTGGTGATCTGCTGTATATCTAATAAGGTAGTTCAGCCTTACTTCAGACTTGTAGGTCCATATCAGTATAACAAATACAATGGAAATAAATACATACAGCACAAAAATATATAGAATGCAATCATCACACTTTAAACGGAACACAGGGATTAAACACTTCCAGACTTTTGCTCTAATCTTTCCAAACAAGTGAGTGTTACTCACTTATGATCAATTGTTTTTAGTCAGCAAATTGAAACATAAAATGATGTATAAAATTCCTCAGCAGAGCATGAAAGGTATGGACGTTGCTATAGCCACAAAGATGTGACTCGTACTTGTCCATCTTGGAAGCTTGAGCAAAATTCTAAAATTGTTTTTTCACTTTTACTGTGGCTGCCAGTCTGTTTAAAGTTTGATTTTTAATATCTTATTGATTATGCTGTTCATGGCCTGGCCACAGGCTATGATCTTTTAATTCCCTGTTTACCTCTGTGCAGCTTGCGATCTTAGGGTCAAGGGTCTGCTGTCACTTCCTGAATCAAGGCTGAAAACTAGAAGGGGGAAATGTTTTATGTTGAAATAAGAGAGAAATAAGGAGATATATTTTTCGGAAGGCATAGTGCTGAATTTACTTTGGATGCCAGGCTCTTATTGGTCTTTTATCTCTACTACTATCATACTTATTCTTATTCTTATCCTTTTGTATTTTAACCATTTATTTTCTTGTTGTGTAGCACTTTGTACGTTGTGTTGAAAAGTGCTTTTTAAATAAAGTTATTATTATTATTATTAGTAGTATTAGTATTAGTAGTAGTACCATTGTTGTTGTTATTATTATCATCATTATTATTATGTATGCACTTCCTTCTGTATTTTAACCATTTTTTCTTGTTGTGTAGCACTTTGTACGTTGTGTTGAAAAGTGCTTTTTAAATAAAGTTATTATTATTATTATTATTATTATTATTATTATTATTATTAATAATTCCTTTCGTCTATATTTTACCCATTTTACATCTTGTTGTAGCACTTTGTGCTGAATTGTGCCCCATTAATAAAGTTATTATTATTGTTGTTGTTGTTGTTGTTGTTGTTATATGCCACCTAAAGCTTTTTCAGTTTTTCATGGCTACAGCTGCTTCCCAGGTTCGACAGCCGAGTCCCTCACTGGTTATGTTGCCTCTGTAGAACCTGCAGACTGTGGGCGCAGGGTCTGGAGGTGTACGGGTGTTGGATCACCCCTCCTCGCCACATGGAGGCGCCGCAGGCCCGCAGTCCCGCGTCCCACTTGCTCGCTTGTGAGCGCAGAACAAAACGAGAAAAGAAGTACCGGAGCCGTTAGAGGAGCGAGGGGCTCCAGTTTGAATCGCTGCAGCTCAGATGCTCCCTGTGCGGGCGGTGGAGGGAGCCGCAGCCTGAATGGAGCGGAGCGCACAACTTCTGTCCAGTGTTCACCCTCACCCCGCCGCCGCTGCTGCTGGAGTTTCCTCTCGGATTTTCTCCCTGTGACAAAACGAGCTGGACTTTAACTCTTCTTTCCGCCAACATGTGTCCAGCTGCATTGCTACTGATGCTGGCCGTCGGGATCTACGCAGACAGCATGGAAGGACCAACAGGTAACACGAAGGGGATCAGACATGTTTTAGACGTGTGTGTTTGCATGAGCCCCCGCGCACCTGTGAGGCTCCCTGTGCTCCTGGGCAAAGTTTCCGATGTAAAGTTGTTCGACCCGCTGTCTTGTCTTATGTCTGTTGGAGTCATGGTCGCATCTCCTCACATCCCTGTTTGCTCAACTTAAAAAGTTGCCCCTGGCTTCATTCAGCGGGGACAACTTTGTGCCTTTTTTTACGCGCAGGGAAACGTGAGATTCATGACACAAGCTCGTGTCTGTTGTGTTTGGGGAGATCTCCTCTTCAGAGTTATCAGACAGGACCTCTCTCCATTCTCCCTCCATGTCTCTCTCTCTATCTCTCTCTTAACTGTCATGTCCTCACTGTCCACACAACATCCCACACCGTGTAAATCACACCCAGGTGATGAAGTCATCCCTCTTTTGGATTTTCTTTTTCCCCAAATTAAATTTTTTATTGCTGATGCACATGAAATGAAACGAGCTGCACACTGGGCTGCATGTTAATAGACTTGATGGAGCATTTTGCATAATAGTGTTTGTGGAGCAAGGGGGAATAATTTGGCTCAGTGTGCAGCAGAGCCCTCTGGGAGGAAAACTTTAGGGGTGAACAAATCAGGAGGCGTGTGTGTGTTTTCCACCGCAACAAAGCAATGCAGCGGAGATGAATTAGTAATCTAAGTGTAGTGCCCCACATAACAGCACAGGCAGATGATGCAAACATTGTCTGTGTGTGTGTGTGTGTGTGTGCAGGCAAAGTTTGACAGACAGAAGTAGTTCTCAGAGAGGAGAGCTGAGACTTTCAGTTGTAATACCTGAAATCCACAGTGTCTACCCGAGTTCAAATCCCCGTCTCTTTGCCTGTTCAACATTTGAACGGCTGAAGCAGTTTCTGAAGATTTCTCTAAAAGCCCCCCCCCTGAACCTCATCTTTTGTGGAATGTTTGGGGGGGGGGGAAATACAGTTGCAAGAAAGAGATGTCCCAGCGGTCACACCCTGTCAAGTTGGTCTCAAGTGAAAGTGCCAGCTGGTTTATTCCAGGAAGGCTCTGCGGCGGAGCATGTGTGCGTTGTAGCTCTGATATAAATACTGGTACATGGGTGTCAGTTACACAGCCACCAGAAGCAGTTGCTCGAACAGACGCGCGGCGAACCACTCCCTGCTCTCCAGGATCAAACTGGTCCTGAAGGCAAGATTTAATGCAACACGCCAACTGTCTAATGAGCTTACACACAACAACACGGGAGGACGTCTCATCACCATTTGGCTTTAATTCAGGTTATTTGTTGGAGATGAATTCTGTTGTCAATAATGGACGCAGACGGAACAGATGAAGCTGCTCCTAATATTGTTTCTGGCGTCGAACTGAAATGTGTGGTAGTATCAAATCGTCAGTTGTCATGTTTTATTTATGATTATTTCAGATTTGAGACTATTTCATCTCCACAAATTTCTGCTTTTCTTTGACAGTTTCACATTTGTATCTTCATCAAAGGATTGTTGTCGTTATCGGTGAGTTTTCGGATTTCACAGTTGGCCAGAAAACAATGAAAAAAACACAAATTTCAGATGTCTTGTTTTGTCCCACCAACTGTTCAAAAGACATTCACTTTACTGTCATAGGAGAATAAGCAAATAAAAAAACGTTCCCACCTGAGAAGCTGAAGCCAAATCATTTTGACGTTGCCTCTTAAAAAAGGGCTCGTACTTAAAATACACATGCACAGTAATTTCTTGTCTTGGGACTAATTAATTAATTGTGCTGCCAGTATTTGAGCACAGGAAAACATTACACATTTCAAACTGTAATTGACTTGTTCAGTTTCAAAATGTACAGTCTATAAGGGACCATTTGAAGCTGTTTACCCTGTAATCCAGCAGAGGGATCTCCGTAAAATTCTTTGTCAACGTGATCTTTTCCTTGACCTGTTTACCAATCAGTAAACTAAGCTAATGAATAATAAAGGAGGAGAACGATAGTGAGCGCTGCCACTTACCCATTCAGAACAGTGTTTTATAAGTATTTCAGGTTCTTCCCTGTAGATGGTAACACAGATAAGATAAGGCTGTCGGCTGAACGACTCAGCACCAGCTCCCTCTCTCCAGTGATAACGAACCCGGGGAGGCCCCTGCTGGCTGTCTACCAAACACCCAGCCGAGCGCTGCAGTGTCAGGTGGACAAACTGGTCTGAGGGATTTTCATGCAGGGGAAATGCAGGAGGAAATGTAAAGATTATACCCTGGGAGGGATGAACAACGTTGGAATTAGTTTCAACAAATCATGTGCCAATTCAATTTCATTTGAGGAAAAATCGTTTGAATTGCCCCAACCACGGCTGTTGCTTTGGTATTTATAGATATACACAGGACTGAGGGTGTCGTATATCAACACCAAACTTCGAACCCTAACATTTTGAACTTAAAGACATTCATTGCTTTCGAAATAGAGATGTTCATCTAAATAATATAATATAGTATCATAATGATGCATAAACACATAAAAACACATAAACTCCAAGATTAAAATCAGTAAAAACAATACAACATATTCAACACAAGAATAGTTACAAAGTTAAATGGTCTGTATGTATATAGCGCTTTACAGATTTTATGCCATTCACCAATTCACACACACACGTTCATACAGTGCATCTATTTGCAGCACTTGTTGTGTGAGAACGACACAACCGTCAGGGGTGATGTGGGGTTCAGTATCTTGCCCAAAGAACCAACCGCCGACCCTCTGGTTAAAATGTGCAAATATGATAATGCTTTTCATAAAACAAAGCTCTGGTCAGCCACAGTTGGAAGGCATCAGGGTTAACAGTTGTTTTGAAAGGGTCGCCACATGTGGATGGTTGGAAATACAACCATGGTGCTCCCTGACGAGCGGTCAACCCTTGTTGATGCACCTCAGGACGCTGCTGATCTGAGGGCTTGGGTATAAAACAATAGGTGCGTTTGTTTTGCTGTGTGATCACGTCACCTGTTGAGTGTTGTACCACTGCATGCCTCAGACACATTTTGCCTGGCAGTTGAAAAGTATGCAGGTTTTTCGTACACAGCTCTCGCTCTAGGTAAAAACTGATCAAAGAGTGTGCCTTGCAGGATTTTTGACATTGTGCGACAGGGTCTAAGGGCGTTGAAGTTTAAACATTTGCCTTTTGCTGCATTTTGGGTGGTGTCAACAAGTGGTGTCAAGCAGCTTTAATTTTGAAATAAACATGAGGAAATGCAGTGGCGCCCTCGCGGTGTACTTCTGCTTGTATTCGAGCAACTGCTCCGGTAGCAAAGGGAAGGGCCTGTGTGTGGCTGCATGTGCAGGTCCCTGTCCCTCAGCTCCATGGTTTCACCTACAGAATGTGATTGCTGAGGTGAAACCTGGCATGTTGTTTAAGTGCAGCCGTCCCCTGTTAGCGAGGGCTCCGAGGCTAATTCAATCTTGAAATGAAACCATGTGAGCAAACCCCAACGCCCGACACGCAGCTCCAGACAATCCCAGAGTGGAGGTGGGAAGGAGGCGAGTTTGAAAAGACCACACTGAAATGGGCGACGACACAAAAAGGTGGGTTTTCATGGGCTACTGCGAGGAAGTTAGAGAGGGTCCTCGGTGTGTAGCGCTGTGGATTTGGCTCAGTGTTAATCCAATGAAAATATCCCACACACACACACACACACACACACACACACACACACACACACACACACACACACACACACACACACACACACACACACACACACACACACACACACACACACAGCTCTCCTAGGGCAAATGGAGGCTGCAAATGGGGAAAATGGAGCGTATATGCTCACACAAAATGTAATGATGAAATGTGGTTGTTCTGGAGGAAATAACACAAGATTCTTTAATAGAACAATGGCGGATTGCATAATGGCTACACGCTGTTCAAGAACATTTCGACACTCTGTAATTATAGTTCTTGACAATAAGATGGCAAAGGAACAAGGTTATTGCGACATCCATTTTATGAAAGACGAAAAGTCACAAAAATGTATCACCAGTTCAGATCGTTTATCAGACACTTACAAGCCCTCAGAGCCGTGCGACTGAATTTCAGGAGCAACGGACCAAAGAATCCTGCTTTAATTGTCTGTTTGGCTGAAGAAAAATGGATGCAATTAAGCTTGAAATGGATAAAAATTACCAATTTGAAATGATGAAGTACAGCCCACATTTATCTTTGCACCTTCTGTGATAAAGATTGCATTTAACAATCCGTCTACACGAGCCTGTTTTCCTTCAGTTTAAATAGACTATTAAATGGCCAGGCATCAAATGTGCGGACACATTCAATCAGTAAAAGCAGCATGACAGACAGAGCCAATGAGAGCAAACCAGGCCGGCTGAGGTGAAAGTCAATAAAGCCTTTCCTTTCATATATTCTACCACTTTGATGGCTTTTGAAAGTTTGTAATTGCCTCTGGTGGCAGTTGACAGTCATTCTGTCTGTCTCTGAGAGTGTTACTGACAGTGTGGCTAAAGCTGGGCTCGGGCTAAAAGAAAGTTTTAAAGTCCTAACTGATTTTGCAGTCGTGTTGCATCACGCACATCAGGAGAAACTCCACAGATGTTCTCCCCTCGAATCGTGAACGTGCACACACTTCAGGATTAGAAAATAATGGTGCATCACGCACAACAGGATGTTATTTCTAAGACTATTGTGCCAGAGTGAGCAATCGGGGAGCAATGCACCACATCACGACGTAAAGAAAACGGAAAACACTGGTGCAGCAACTTGCTGTAAGATTTGTTTACTTTGTAGTTGGACAACTCAAAAGGTGAAGGATAAAATGTGTGGGTTGTTCTTTAGCGAGAACTGGAGGTGAGATTTTAAAAGTCAGCTTGAACATCTGTTAACAATAGTAAGCAGGTAACATTTTTACCTTTTGTTTAGCAAAATACATTAGATATGAAAATGCCGACATTATCATAAACGTTGATTTGAGCTCCTGTGTGCCAAAAGCATTCAATATCATTAGGGTGGTCCTGGTGAGTCTTTAAGGTTTAAGTCTGGATCTGTAAACCCTCACTTTACCAGATAAATCTCAGCTGGACATCTGTACCGACCAAGGTCCAGGACAGGGACTCTTGGATTGTCTTGTGCAGTGAATTAGGGACAAATTGGCCTGAATTTCCTTTAGCACAGTTTGAAGCAGTTAGAATTTAAGTTTACTTGGAATCGTCAAAGTAGAAGACTTCATTGGTTTTTGGTAGTTCTCAGGCCAATGACTAGATGGAAAAAAACTTTGCAAACATCAGTGTCTTTATATATATTTGTATATACTGGTGGGGTCCAAAAGTCGGAGACCACTTTATCGTGATGCAAAAGCCATCTCAGACTTTTGGACTCCTCCGCAACTGCAGCACGATTACTTCTATTTATCTAAAAATGATTTCCTCTTTTTATTGAGGGAGAGACGTTGGCGGCTGTTGTGCCACTGAAGTCAATTTTCTCCATCAGAGTGGAGCTGGTGAAAAGCAATGTCGCCTCCAACAGATTTTTATTGTGTCTGTCTAGGCTGAATTCCAGCTCCTTCTGCTCCATCTGTCTTTACATCTAGTCTACTTAAGTAATCCTCAGTTGTCAACAGGTCTGGGCGGGAAGGCATTAAGTGTTACAATGACTTTGTATTTTATTGAGTAACAACTAGTGTTAAAGATGAGATTTGAGCTAGTGTAAGGGATTAGAATTTGTATTTTTGTTATACAATTTCATTAACAGTAATGCAACATTATTTTGACTTTATTGGGATCCTCAGGCGTCATGTTTGCTGTTTCACCAACAGAAGAAAAAAAGATTCAAGTTTGAAATAAATAGCAGCTTTGATATCTTTGTCTTTGTTTAGAAAAAACTACAGAAACGTATTCAAACTGATAGCCTAGTTTAAAATGAATTTATAAATGTATCTGTATACAAATGCATAACACTACGGTAACATACGCTGTGACTACAAGGCTAGCACTGGGTGTAAATTGTGAACATTACCAAGTTGGAACAATCTTTTTTTGGTTGATTGCAACATTAGCTTTTACCAAAGATCAAAACTGTTACTTCTAATTTGTCGAGTTGAAAGTTGGTGTCTTAAGCGACTGTTAAAGTCGGAGTCAGTGAATTTTGCTCACAGTTGGAGGGCGTGTGATAGGTGCTGCTTGGTTTAGACGCTTGGAGCTAAGCTAATTTGATGGTCCTGTCTGTTTTTGGAGTTTAAAGAGAAACAGAAATTCGAACGTCTTCAGCTTCAGTCATGTGAGCTGTTTCTGAGTGACACAGAATATGTTGGATAAGTTACGAAAGGGAATTAAACTTAATTGTTTGGAAGTGTTTCTACCCTATTATCATATAGCTCTGATATCTGCAAGTTACCCAGGAGCTAATGGTCAAGTGTATGACGGGCAGAGTTAACTAGTCACCCTCATTCACATTGATTGGATATATTTCTGTAACCACTGCAGGGTAGAAGATCAGTCTTAAAAAACAACTTTTACTTTTGACAGGAAGAGGCGGAAGAAGAAAACATTAGCAATGTGGAAGATAAATCAAAAGTTTAACAGCAATTCAGAATTCAAGGGAAAATGTATTTTACCAGTTCTCAAAGCAGAGAGTCGGTTGAAAGTGGTTTTAACAATTTTAAATAAAAATGACACAAGCAAATAAACAAAGGTGGAAAATCTCCTCATACATGAACGTGCCAGCATAATGTACATTTGTGCTTTTAATTTGATAACTTCAGCAAAATAATATAACAATTAATTACCATTCTTTGATCACTCATCTTAGGTGTGTGTGTGTGTGTGTGTGTGTGTGTGTGTGTGTGTGTGTGTGTGTGTGTGTGTGTGTGTGTGTGTGTGTGTGTGTGTGTGTGTGTGTGTGTGTGTGTGTGTGTGTGTGTGTGTGTGTGTGTGTGTGTGTGTGTGTGTGTGTGTCGTCCTTTAATCCCGTCCAGCTGTTGTTGCATAAACCGTCTGTGGAGCTGATCTGGGCTGCGTAATTAAAATGAAGCAACATAACCAACTACTTTTCTTTTTGAGTTATTGACAAAGTAATGTCAGATGCCCAACACTGATTTGTTTCCTCTGATTATCTTGATTATTGAATCCAGCTCGTTGTTCAGCAGGGCCTGAAGCCACACGATGGTCATTGATGGCGGTAGCTGTCAGACCGCCCTCCAAAGGTTATCTCCTCATGCACCATGTTTGTGACAGTTATCTACCAGGGCTGCTGCTGCCGCGTGCACGTGCCTGTCACCACTATGCGGTGTAAATGGAGCTGACAGCACTGTGGCGTCTTGGCCCGGACCCACGAGGCATCTTTGAGGAGAGCAGCAGCGCCGGTTCTGCCTCTCCAGGTGTTTAGAAACGTGTTGTTTTTCCCCCATCGACAACAAATCATTATTGAACAGATGGAGGTGTGCCAGCAGGAGCCGCTCTGCCTGCCAGGCTGATCGCTAAACAAGGTTTAGACAATAAAATTAATTTGCTCAGTTTTAGACATCCTCACGTGTTGCTGAACGCCTGGGCTGGTTTTCACTTTACATTACTTTCGAGGAAATAGCTTGGGTGTGTGATTGCTGTTGCTTACTCTATACAGCTTTCGGTTTTATTTCAGCAAGCTATATAATGATCTGCAGGATGAAACGTTTCATGAAATCAGTGAAATAGTCAAGGGGAATAGATTCATGTAGCGTGAATGCCTCCGCTGCTCGAGAATCAGCTACTGGTGGAATTTGGATTTAGCAATTTGCTGCCTGCTGCAGGCATGCAGGTATGCAGAGTGCTGCTAATTCTATGTTTTCTAGAATCTCAGAGACCTGACCTGCTGAAAAGGCAACAAGAGCAAAAAAAGTATAAAGCATCCAACCATCCAAAGCATTTCAACCCCAAATCAGGGAGCTTTAAAGTAATTCCTTTGGAAAGGCTTCTTCTCTGCACTCCTCCACCCTCTCTCTTCTTCACTTTAAGTGCTCACCCTGTGCTAGAGATCATGTCTCAAATTGTCCACGGAGCACTGAGGGTGCGAGGATGATGCTTTGACAGCAGAGGCGTCGTTGCCCGACTGCAGTGTTTGGAAACACAGCATCTCTTAATTCTGCAAACCGCTCAAGAAATAAAATATCATCAACTCGGCTTGAACGCTTGTCTTGTCAAATCTAAAGGAATGAACCTTGAACACATTTATTTTCAAACACTTGAACAGTGTTGGGTGAAAGCTGGCTGTGTTGTGCCGTGCCTTTGTAGCTTTGGCGGTGTTGGTTAAACTGCTACATCTGAGAGCACTTAGGCCATGGAGTGTACTCCAACAGGTATACAGCTGTTTCTATGTACCTTTTGTGGACACTTCACTCTCCACAAGAATACAGAGTTGGAGACATTTACCGTGTTGAACACCCTCATTTAAGACATGCATCATAGTTTCATAATCATAATCATAATGATTTAAAATGTTATTGTCACACATTTAGACATACTGGAAATCTGGGGGATATTTTCGGAACTCAAGATAAAACTTTATTTAAACAAATTGTAAATGCTCTGTATTTATGTAGCACTTTTCTGGTCTTGATGACTGCTCAGAGCGCTTTGCAGTACAAAGAATGAGAATAATAATCCCTACTCAGTGCAAAGTGAAGTCTGAACCACTGAGTCCTATTGCATTATAGGATATCATATCTAGTTTCAATATCAAGGATATTGGTGCCACCGCTAGTGATTATCTTGATCATTTATTAATCTGCTGATTATTCTCTTGATTAATCATTGGGGTGAAGTGCCAGGGAATAATGAAGTCCAAATTGATTTCATGACGTCCTGTATGAGTCCTAATAGCAAAATTGAGAATTTCACTTCTAAGACAAAGAAACTCAGAATGTCCTCATAGTTGATACCATTGGAATATTTATACCTGGAAAATGACGAAGGATTTCTGTCAATCGACAAATCAATTAATCAAGTATTTGATTAATGCATATTGACACATCTTGCACAGTTTGTAGAAATAGTAGAAATTGCATTGATTTGTACTTACTCCAAAAGACTGTTGACAGTTATTATATAGTACTATGTCTACTTTTAGCCTGTAAGGGAACATAGACCAGGTCTAGAAGTTCATGTCCTTTCTCAGGGATATTGGCTATTACTATTCAGTACTCACTATTAAACTGTCAGCTACTGAAAATTGTCTTTGAATATCTGATTAGGAACTTTTTCTTTGAGTCAGTTGCAGAATGTGTTTCATTTAGGAAAGGTCCTTGTACAGCTGCTTTTCTTAAGATAAAATTTAAAAATCTTTTGTTCATATATATATAGTTTTTTGTTCCGTTTTTCATATTTCTCAGTGTGAGATTGAAAAATGTACAATTGTGGTATTTGCACCTAAACTCAGGGATCACATTGGCACTAAAATCCATAGTTAGTAGGAGTGGAGACAGCAGGGAAAGTGGGTACAACAGAAAAGTACTTTGGAGCCCAGGAATGCACTCAACATCACACACTGATGATAGATAACAGCGTTTGAGGGAGGATCCTCCCTTTCAAGGGTAATTCACCCTGTGCTATTGAAATCTTTGCTCTCAGCACTGGGCCAATGTGTTTGGAATGGCAGGTGAGACTGATGATGTCGAGTCCTGCTGGTTGTAGCTATGTCTGTGTCCTCGTATTAATGATGGGTTGGACACAGAGGAGAGATATGGAGGGGCATGACTATTCTGCAGTGACGGCTGCTTGTCCATTTAGTCCAGTCCTGCTCTCCGTCAGACTCTGCTGCCGCCGCTGTTGCCTCTCAGATTTGTCATCGCTGCTGACAGCCAACCATGAATAATCTTCATGAATATTCCTCCATCGCTTCTGCCGACGATTTGTTTACACTGTGCTGTTGAATCAATTGTCCAAGCTGTTCCTAGGCCATGGAACCTGTGGTCAGACCTGTCACTACTGATTGCAGGTTGATGGCAGCGGAGAGGAATCTGTTGCTCGGTTATCGCTGCAGCGTGAGACGGCAGAACAGCAGATTCAGCGGACGGGGGTCAGAGTCCAGCCACAGGATGATTTTGTGGCGGTGCTTTCAGCAAGTGTCACTTTAGATTGAGATGACATCTGTGGCCAAACTGCGGGAATGGCATTTCTCTCGCTTCCTTTCCTCAACGCAGCTTCTAGGGCAAAATAACTGCATCAAGCCAAAAGCTTTGCAGCTCTGCTTCCTCCTCCTCAACTCTTTATCTCCCAGAGTTCCCCTCTTGGGGCTCACATGTTTACTCCCCCGTGTCATTAATGTAGAACACCACAGTGCTGATAAAGTCAAGTTAGATTAACTGCCAAACTACAAACTCCTACTTTTATCCTTCCCCTCATTTTTGTAAGGTAAAAGGAAAGAAAATAGTGATATGGAGCAAGACCCTGGGTATGAAAGTCCCAGGGTAGCTGTAGATATTACGTTTTAAAAGTAGGCGTTTAAAGTTATCAAACCTGTGGGCCTCCAAGTGTCCCTGCGGCACACAAGAGATATTAAAAGTTGAATGGAAAGTTGAGGGAAGAAAAAAAGTTAAATTATGAAATAATATGACATGTCCCTCAACGGAGTGAACAAGGGCACTGCAGCAGAGCCTGTTCACCCCCGTCAAGGTTACCAGTGACCCTCCTGTGCACAGCAGGGGAGGGTTATGCAGCATGAGCAGCAGCACCTGTGTGTCTGCTGTCACTGCGGGACATCCTCAGCACCTCCGTCTTCACTTCCTCTTACTCCAATGCAAATTTGAAATAAATGCCAGTATTTGAGGCTCAGTTGTTGCCCTTCTCCCAGAGAATCTCCCTCTGTATCGGTATACATGAACTGCAGAGGCCTCAGAGTGCTGTCTGGAGGAAATGTGTATGGCTGGGGTGGGGGTTGTGGGCGGGGGGGCAGGTGATGAGTATTTTCATACTGTTTTCAGACATGACCTGCGGATAAAATCCAGAGATTTGGCTGAGGAGTTTACCCACAGTTTATTGGTTTTGGAAAGTTACAAAAAAAATGGTCGGTCACGCCCCCCTCAATTCTAATGTCAGAAGGGAGGAGGGGGGTTCAGATGCTGCACAGTGATCTGACAGCAGCTTCCACTGATTGGGAGGAACTGTGCTGCAGGAAGAAACTGACTTTTCAAAGGTTTCGAAGCAAAATTAATCAACACTTGCAATGTTGGCGTTTCCTGCTGGGCATCGAACCTTTAACCCAGGCAGGGTTAATGTCTTGCTCCCCCATCTTGGCCCTCTGGCCTCCTCCATCTGTCCTTCTCCTTCTTCTTTTTAGAAATGACTTGGCATGTTTTCTGCAAGTAATTTCTAACTAACTCAAAATTTATTTCACATTTTTGTTATTCTGGTCTCTTTGTCCTCTCTACCTTCATTCTGTTTGGAGGGGCCACCTTGGCACTGACACTAGACGATAGCAGTGTTATGGAAGTTATAAGAAGCAATATCACCTGGGCCAGCATCTGCTGCTTTGGCCTTCCAAATGTCAACTGTATCAGTAGCGAGTACGGGGAGTGTGGCCCCGTGGCCTCTGATCTCAGACTGATAAACGTAAAGGATTACATTCATGAGCAAGGAGCTGACGGACCACTCCCTGCATGAGAATGAGTGAGCTGCAGCATCTTTGCAATCACACGGGGACGCATTACCGAGCCGAGGATGACTGGAATCATACAGCTCCAAAAATCCTCATTCTGTTTTATGAGGTGTAGCACTGCCTCTGCCTGTAGCATAAGTTTGTGGTTTTTATAAGCTTGCCGCTACAGGAGGCTCTGAATCATTGATTCAATAGGCAAGACTCTCAAGTGTAGGCGCATCATCACAGGCGGAGGTGGAGGAAAAGAGGCAGAGAGTGAAGTGAGGGAAGTGGTAGAAGAGTGTGTGGAGCACAAGAAGGGGGTAGGGGGATTATTGATGACATCGGTGGGGGCTGCAGGAAAACAGCATGGAAATCAGCTGGTGGTTGGCTTTCTGTCTGTGTTGCAACTTTGCGCGCCACCCTTTCACCCCCACCGTCTGATCTAGCAGACCGGGGCCGAGGTGAAAGTGTCTCGGGGGCGTCTCCAGATCGGCCACCAAACATGTGTGTCCCTGCGCCCTCCTGGCCTGTACACCCCTAATCTTAGCATCAATGGAGTCTGAGCAGATGGCGCTGTGGCCGGGGTCACCGGGCCCACACACAATACTAACAGGGCATGAGAGGATGATGACGCTGGCCCAGACACTGGAGGGATGACGCGGACATGACCTGGGCAGACATTAAAAACAAATCTACTTTGTTTGCCCTTGCATGAGGCAACAGTTGACATATGTTGTTTGTGAGTTTAAACACAGCCTCCTGTATATTGACCTAGAAAAGTGATGAGAGCAGCAGAAGGCTTTACTTCAAGCAGCTGCACTGGTTGATCTTTATATTGTTATCTTTATTTTTGTTACTCTTTGTTTCATGAAGAGGCTCCTTGCTGGCGTTAATGTTTTAGATAACTAAAGGAAATGATCTGCCACAGGAGGAACTATGGCTCTGTTGGAGATAGGTTACTGATGGAGTTGTTGAAGACAACTGTTTTAGAATCGATTTGGCCGCTGGTAGTCAGTTTAATGTGGTTTCATTCCACATTCAGCCAGAATTATTGCACAAAGGTAACAACAATATTGGTCTGATTATTCTGTAAAAATATATAGCGGGCCTGATAGCGGGTGCCCTGCGTACGGAGGTTTGAGTCCTCCTGCAGTGGCCAAAGGTTTTGTTCCGCCCCGCCCCATGGCTGCCTGTCCTCTCCCCATTCTCTCTCCCCATTTTACACTTCCACTGTAAAAGTATTTGCTTTTAAATAGTGTTAAAATCGCAAGATATGGAGATAAGCAACACCTGCAGAGAAAAAACAAACCATAAAAGTGTGCAGCGACAATACGTAACATGCATTTTAAGTTGAAGGTTGAAGCCATTTGTTTGAGTGTGAGGATCCAGGGGATTTCCCAGCTTTGTTCAATTCAGAGACTTCGCCCCGAACTCTCATAAACTCCATTCATGTCCGACGATTGATGATCAGAGTGATGTCAATTTGTCAGACTTCACACAGCTCCCCCCTTACCTCATATAACATACATAGCAAATTCAGAAGTATTTGCCACTACCGGTAAACAAACTGACGTGTAAAATCTATCAATCTATGTTAAATCTATGAATTGATTAAGTAACATTAGTTGCTCGGTAACAGACAGAATTAATATAACTGCGTCATCCACACATCTCTGTCCTTGAGTCCGGTCTTCAGGTCTATTTTATTGTAGTTACTGGGCCTAAAAATGTAGGTAGAGCAAGGTATTGTCAGCATAACTGTGAGAGAAATATTGTAGTTATGGATGATGTGGCTTTAAGCGAACATTATAAATGAAGAAAAGGTTGGGACCAAGTATCAAACCTTTGGAGACAGGAAAGGGCTGCTGCAAGAGGTTAGTACAATTTCCTGAGTCAGCTGCCATAAGGTCATTTTTTATTTCTAGTTATGCTAATTTCCTTCTTGACATCCAGATTCTTTGCTGTTTCTATTCCAATCCCAGGTCAGGTGCAACTAGGGTAACATTAACTTCAGTGCACTAAAGATCAGGGAGCGGTTTCAGCCGCCCCGGTCCGGTTAGTGGAGGAGAGGAATGCATATGTAGAACAATGTATGACATGTTTGTCATTGTCACTCCTAAGGGACGGTTTGCACATAAATTGCCTCTGCCTGAATCTGTCCTGCCACGCCCATGCGGTTCTGTAGCAAGTCCCAGACATCTCTAATTAATTGCACACAAAAGTAGGCTAGGTATTGTTTTCATATCTCTTCTTCAACCCCGCCCCCCCTTCTCTCCCATCCCCCTTCCACTCGCCAACTCTGTCACCCACTTTCTGCCCGACCGGAAGACCTGTTGTTAATTAAACCTGCCAATCACAGAGGGAGAGAGGGAGAGGGGGAGAGAACAGGAGGAGGAGAGAGTCCCTCGCTTTTCAGAAAGGGTTTCACAGCCGTGCTTGCTTTATGCTAATGGTGTCAGGCACATCTTCGTTTTAGAGGCTGCAGCCAAGGACAGGAACAGTTGACTTAACAGTGTTTGTGTGTGAATGTGCGTACACGTGTGTGTACCTTGTCCCCACTCTGTACGCGCATGAGTGCTTTGAGGGCGGGCTGCGCAATCATCACGGGAGGGGGGGGGAGGGCGTAGATTAGGAATGCTGTCAAAAGTGACATCTCTTTTTTTTTTTTTTATTCTGTCTACAAAGAAAGGAAGAGAGCTTGAGTAACGAGCTCTGTTGAACAATCCGACACAAATATGAGTCTCCCCTGGCCTCCGTGTCCTTGCTGCATGGTCAACATCTTTGACCCCGATGTGTTGTCCATGTTTAATTAAGAATCCGCTTGGGAGGGATTACAGTACAAGGCAGAGTGAAGCTGTAGAGGCAAAGAAGTGAGAGCAACTAAAGGAAGGTTTAGTTTGGCTGGCTGACTGGGCACAGTGTGGGTGGGGTTGGGCTATGAGGGGGGGTATTGAAAACGTTGGCTGCTATGCTGGGGAAGTGTTATCCTTGGGCTGGCCAGTATGTTTTTGGTGTGGTTACAGTAAATCATTACTTAAGCAGTGTCCTGCCTTATTAACTTGATTTGTTTGTGCCTAATTGGGCTGGAGGCGTGCTTGAATTGCTCACCTACTGCACTGCTTACTGCAGCACAGATGTAAGAATGCCCTGCAACACAACTTACCCTGTGGCCATGTGAGAAAGTGCACACTATCACACAAACGCAGACAGACACACATGCTTAGGTAAGGGGAAAAAAGGCAAATGTGTACACTTTGGAGTGTTGAGAGTAAAATCTTTTTTCTCCCCTCACATTTGTCTCACTGAAAGGTTTTTTTTACGTTACGCTTGAACGACAAACCAGCACCATCATCATCACTGCTATATACAGTGTATTATATCTGCTACAGCGGCTGCTGCTTTTAGTGCCACTTTCATTTCTACCACTACAACTAATATAATCACTGCCTTTGCTATAACTGCTAATACTGCCACTACAGCTGTTTTCCGTAGGTTTCTGGAGGGCTTAGTGTGTGTGTGTGTGTGTGTGTGTGTGTGTGTGTGTGTGTGTGTGTGTGTGTGTGTGTGTGTGTGTGTGTGTGTGTGTGTGTGTGTGTGTGTGTGTGTGTGTGTGGGGAGTTTGGGCATTGTGTGGAAATATGCAATTTCACATCATTTTGGACCATTATCAGTGCAGTATTCATAAACAAGACTAGGGCATAACCTAGTACATGTCAGGGCTGTGTATGGTCGATAAGCAAAACTGTTGAACTGCAATGCGTTAATTAATTTAGTAATGATGTCATTGCAGCGTATTCGCATTCTGCCTAGTGTCGGATGATTTCAGCTCATTATCTGTTCGCTGGTCAGTTTCGATTAGACACAACACAGAGGGAGGTGGCAGGGAAAAGTCAATTCAATGTGTTGTTAAACCGATTCAGAAATTTGTGTTGACACATGCATCTCCTCCAGGTGATGTGTTGAAAAGTTCAGCATTGCAGTGCACCTCTTGAAGCAGCTTTTTGTCTGTCATACAGCCTACAGCCTCTGTCTGGGTAATAAATGGCTGCTGATCCACCTCCCTGCCACTCACTGAATAGAGGAGATCGAGGTGTGACTATCGCTTGCGGGGAAGAACTAGAGACTTTCCTCTATGGAGAGTAGCCTAGGTTTGTTCCAGAACTCCTAAGATTTGTTGCTATAGGTGCTGGAAAAATAATGCTAATAGGGTCAGAAAATAGAAACTTTTCATGCCATTTCAATTTGAAAGAAAAACAGGGAAACTCCTAAAACTCGTCCGGCAGCACTTGGTTGACTAGTTGTATAACGTAATCAACACATTTGGCATGTAGCGCCGAACAGCTATTGTAGTACTGATGTGACTAAATCAGCCAGCTTCACCGTATCTCTGGGTTCCTGTCGACTCATAGTTTAATTGCATTGAATATGGGTTTCTGAATTATTCCCCTCTGAGGTTCCCCCAGCTTTAAACCAGCGCTGGCTCTGAGGAGCTGACAAGACCACTGGACACCTGACTCAGGACTGACCTCTAGCTTGTTGCTGGTGCAACACAAGACCCCGTGGGCTTGTGGTAATTTTAACGACAGGGATCGCCAGAGGGCACCGGGGCCTGTTTGCTTTGCCCAGAAACTGGCTAGGCGTCTTCGAGGAATCAAAAGGATGTGGGTGTTTACCTAGCCAGGGGCATGTATAAAAATGTCAGGTAATTGTCAGTGAGTCTGTCACTGAGATCATTACCACAAGTGCAGGTGGGGATGTAAGCCTGTAGAGCTTTGACAGAAAAACAACCATTTCCCCAGATCTTCTAAAGGCTTGGAAAGACGTTCTAATCATTATGTTGGTAGGGGCCCTTTCACTATCACTAAATTTGACAGTTGGTCTTAATGATGTTGACATTTCAAATATGCTTGGGAGAAAATGTTGTTGGGCGCAATCGCCCTCTCCCTTCATGTGATGAAAAACAAAATCACTGGCATGTGAAATTTGCGTGTTAGGGGAGGAGGAGGAGGGGAAGTGGTTGTAGCAGGAACTGGGAGGAGGGCACAAGTTTTTTTTCTAGTTGATTAGGCAGCTGAAATCATCCTTTGTGAAGGCCGCACAGGCAAGGGAGGAAGGCCTTTTGGGTTTATTGCTGCCGGACTGATGCGGGCGGGGCTTTGTTCTGGGCTCGGTTTCAGGGGCGTGAGTCCATTCAGAGGCGAGCCTGTAGGCTCCTGGATTTATTCCGGCCCAGTGGGTAGTTGCGGTGGTGCCGGCGGGCCATGCTGGAGGATTTAAGCTCCTATCACAGCAGCAAAGCAGCATGCTTCTTGCAGAAAAAAAAACTGAGAGCAGGGAAGCAAAACTGTGTACTCATTATCAGAGTCGACAGGAGGCTGAGACGAAGGGATGGACAGAGAGAAATTGCTGCAGAAAAGGAAGCAGAATGAGCTGAAGGAATAAAGAGGCACAGAATAAGATGGAGGAAGGAATAACGGAGCAGAAAGTTTGTGATGCCTCGGTAGCAACATATCAGCTGCAGACTGAGGGACCACTGAAGAAGAGAGAGGAGAGGAGGAAACCAGGAAGATGAGAGGCTACTTAGTAACTATGTGAAGGATAGAGAGCCTGTTGTCCACTGTTTGGACACAGCGGAGGCACTGTCTGCAGCTGCACGGTCCCTGTGGCGGAGCTCCGTCAGTGGGGTAATGTGTACGCACACACATATGCACACAGAGGAGTCACAGTAAAAGGAAGCTTCTCATTAATGTGCGCGACAACACAAGGCTCATTTCAGAGACCATTACATCCTGGTAGGAACAGCTCTTCTGTCAAGAGAGGGCAGGAGTCATGAATGATTTGTCATCTTTGTTTAGGTGCCACACTCAATGCAAGTGAAATCAGTCCACAGATACTTAGAAACTGGGACTACTTAATTGCCCTTGTGGAAAACATCCTGTGCTGAGTATCTTTACCTACAGAGATAGCGAGAAAATGAGAGTGCAATCTATTTATTCTCCTGGCCCTCCGCTGTTTCGGCCTTCTTTCAAAACTTTGAAGCACCCAAGGGAGACACTTCATTTTTGTAAACCAGGCGCGAGAGACAGGAAGCGGCATTGTGCGTACCCTGTAACTGTGACTGTCTGTACATACGAGTTAACAATACCCTTCCTGACTTGGAGATGTGCTCACAGAGTTTTCTGGGGCATCTTCCCCCCAACGTGGTGCCCTCCAAGTAGCACAGTGTACCAAGAGTCTATCTTAAACGTAAACCGGATGCAGATACAGGGCTATTTCATGGGGGAACGGCTGAATGGGCCTGTCTGCTGGCCGGCTGCAGGGTTACCGATGATGGATGGACAAACTCAAGGACTGTGTCCCGGAGTGGAGAGTTTTCCAGGAGTGTGCAGTCTGACCTTGGAGCAAACGGGAAGAAGATCCACAACTCTGGTCTGATTGATGGTCTGTGGACCTGATCTCTCACCTGCGGGCTCAGTGGCTGCAGCAACATGGTGCAAATATGAGGCTGATGTATTGGTCTGATAATACAGGCTTGTTGCTAAAAATATAATTATCAGACCGGTGTTGTGTCATCCACCTGTGGTGCGCTGGACATCATGCTGTCTTCATCAAAGCATTTTTATCAAATCCAAATGCAGTATCTCTATTGCCTGCAAGGTAAAAGATACTTTTGTGAAAGGCAGCCCATTGAATTTCAACGAAATCTGACAACAACATTACACAACATAAGATTTTTAACGCTGACTAAATGTATCTGATACACGTAAATATCTCCTGTTTCATTTACATCTTATTATATCTCATCTACCTCTTCCGTTTCTTCTTAATGATACAGGATTCAAAAGAGTTGAACTTGAAGATAATCCTGAAGTAAACATGAGCAGCCTGCTAAGGTCATTCCTCACAAGACGAGTTGCTTTTGTTGGACAAAAAAAACACAGTGCGAAACCGAAATGGTAAATGGAGTGTATTCATACTGACCACTCAAAGTGCTTTACAGTAAAAGACGCATTCATCCATTCACACTTGCATTCAAACCACGCCACTACATGCTTCAGTTTTTCTATCACACACCATTCATAGTCGGCATAGCTGCAATTTGGGGTTCAGCATATTTCCCACAAACACTTGCAAAAAGCCGGGAATTGAATCATCGACCTTCCGGTTAGTGGACGACCCTCCCTACTTCCTGAACCACAGCCACCTTAGTGCAGACACCAGGAGGGCTGCTGCCAAAAGTTGAAGGTACTAATCATCAGTTGGATGTGTTAAATACCATTATTAGAGTGTATAAATACATACTAAAATATATACTAGTCAGTGCATACTTATTATACTCTAACTGCAATATAAGATTCATCCTGACAAGAATGCCGTTCAGTCAAACTTAAAACACTGATTATTTTAAATGACAATTGTTAAATCCATAGGTGTTAAGTAGCAAAGCAGCATTACATGCAGATTCTCAAATATATTGTGTTTCTCTTCAAATACCCATATCAGTCAAATCCTGCTTAAATTGCCTTCGTTGTCACTGAACGTGTCCATTGGGATAAGCGTTAACTGTCATCCTGACAGACTCTTCACGAACAAGACTGGTGCATCTAATGTGCACAGGAGGCTGTAAATATAGGCCTATCAGTCAGGTTTATGCTGCATTCATGTCACATCGGATTTGCCACGAGCTCAGTGCGAGCTGCCAAGTGGGATGCGGGCAAGTCCGTGACAACGTATGTTACATGAAGGCTGCGGTATCCCACTTCCTGCCAGCACTTCATCGTTTTAGCTCTTCTTCTCTTGGCCATTGCGCTTGTTTTCCACCAACACCTTTCCTACGGCACCAGCACCTGTTCTGCGATTGTCCTTCCCCAGTCTCCAAACTCTGGCTCTCCGGATAGCCTTGGAAAGGGCTTGATTACTTCAGCCAATAACACAAGTAGATCTGATTGCAAAAACCCTGAGCCATGAATGCGTGTGATTGTCAAAAAATAAATAATCAGACAACTGGATTTATCATAAAATACTACATTGTGCAATCCATGCTTGTAATGTTTCGTTTTGTGCTGCTGATTGCCAAGTTTCTAATCATGTTGAATGGTTGATAATTACAGTCCTTTTCTGACACATCACACACTTCACTTTACTGAGTGGCGAGTGGAAAATGAGAAAATTGATAGTATTTTGTACATAACAGCAGTTTTTCTACCCCATCTCCCCTAAAAAAAACTGCGCCAGCGATCATTGGTGCTTCATTAACAAACCAGCGATCAGTGCTTCTATTAAAAGTGGTCAGAGGAAAAAGGAACTGCTGGCCGATAGTTGGCATATCATCCCTCTTGCAAATAAATTACCCACTTTATCAATGACTCACGTACAATAGACTCTAATTATAATCGTTCTCAAGGGTTTGGAGGAATGTGTTATATCACTAAGTAGGCTGCCCATGCTGAGAGAGATCCCAAGACTCTGCAACGCTGAACGCTGCCTCGGTTTACTTTGGTCAATTCTCCAAACTAAAGACAGGTTTATGAGGGTGGTTATTGCTCCCGCTCTTCCCCTTCCTTCTGAAGTTCCAGGAAATTCGACGGAATATCTTGAGAGTAGCATCCTCTCTGAGGAATGTGCTCCTCCACAGGGGAGCGGGTGTATTTGTAGAAGCGATCTGTCTCGTTGAAGAATGTGTCTCCGGAGTGTCTTAACTCTCATTGCTTCTCCTCTTGCCAAAACGAAAGAAGACACACAGCGCTGTCGTCCCATTATCCTCAGGGCTCAGTCTCTCCTGTCTTCTTCGATGAGACTTCGGATTGGTGTGTGTGGACGTCTACTGGATGTCTGTATCTGGGTCTGTATCTGCCACCGAGAAGTCAATCGCACCACGCATTCGTCTCTCAGAAACTTCATCCTTAAAAGAATTCTGATATGTAGTTGAAATATGATCCATAGGGTATCATTAAAAATGGAACAATGCAAAGTCTGTCTCAATTAACTGCAATTTTGTTTGTGAAAAACAAATCAGATGATTTTATAATATTATTGTAGCATATTTTTATGCCAATTAATTTATTTTAAGAATTCTGCAAACTCAAATATTATTTGTGTTGGTTATGCTGCAGTGATTTGCCCTGTTCTGTGCTCTTTCAGAAAACCATTTGCATAAAATTCTCAATCTGTATTTCAAACACATGGAAATTGTCTTATTGCGCTTACAGATTATTCTAAGTTTTTTATTGAAAAGGGAGTTGTTTGTTGTTGTAGCTAAATAGATACTCTACTTTTTCTAGTATAAGGATAAAATCAGTGTTGGTAATAACACGTTACTGTACTATAACACGTTACTGTACTGTAAAACATTACAGTTAGGTTTAACTTACAGTAATGTGTTACAGTACTATGACACCACTACTATAGACAAATGGAGCCGTCACCTGACTTTACAGTGTGAAGCAATGAATCAGCATTAGTCCACACACTGACAGACAGTCTGCATGGTGCAAACATTTTCTCCTGGAGATATAGATGTTA
Organism: Hippoglossus stenolepis; assembly: GCF_022539355.2. NCBI lineage: Eukaryota > Metazoa > Chordata > Actinopteri > Pleuronectiformes > Pleuronectidae > Hippoglossus > Hippoglossus stenolepis. The sequence continues at coordinate 19,559,026 of NC_061499.1, read as the reverse complement.
TACTTCCCTTCTCAAGGTCAAGGACAAAAACACAGTGAGTTGTAGACTGTGTGAGGACACATTGAAGAACAGTAACTCTAATGGAAGAGTAACAGTCATTCTTAATAGTAACTAATGTTATAGTAATTTAATTCTGAATAGTAATTCTAATGTTACAGTAATAGTAATTGCTAATTGTAACTCTAATGTTATAGTTATATTTTAGAGTAACTCTAATGTTGTGAATCACCTTTACCTTTTGCTAGTTTTATACCTTTATCCCAAGTCTTTGATTTATCGCTAACATGTTCCTATTGATCTAATGTCTTTTGATTTTAGTGTATTTTATTTGAAGTATAAATAAAATGTATTATTATTATCATATATTACCTGGTAGCTATCTGAGAACAAGGTATTGTTTCTTTTCATTTTGACTGACTTGATGTTGTGATTTGAAGGCCTGTTGAGGCGACAATAAATGGGCCCATAAAAACACGTCAGTTGACTTTTATTGTTCCACTGCTTCTTTCATCATAGTGATGATGAGAACAGTGATACATAAAATGTGACAGGTGTCTTGCTCCTCACTGTCACAGGCTCAGCAGCAATAAGATAATATATCTGTGTGTTTATTAATAAGAGAACCGAAGCCGACGTCTGTAGACATTTTTTATGCAGTAAATGGTAATGTGACTAGTGTGTGGAAAAAAGTAACTAGAAACTTGAACTACCTACCCATTTCTAGTCCTTTGCCCCAGACATACCTGTAGCACTTGGATAATGATAATCGTCCTGCTATTTCTGGTTTGTTGGAAAAATTTGTCATGAAGACAAATGTCCAGTTAAATGTTTGAAGTGATTAACACAAGACAGAAACTGACACACCTATTAACATTAAGTTGCATTACACTGTGTTTTTACTCCATTAAGATTATGTACCACAAATTAACCTTGGTTTAAATTGATTAATGAGAAAGAATCTGTAGCGGTTCATTTTATTTTCACAAAGTAATAGACTGGAAACAGATTTAGTCAACCTGGAAAGCCCTTAAAAAAGTTAATCAATTCAAAAACAAACATGGGAAAACAAATTTTTACCTGCTATGTGGATGGATGGTCTCATAAACAGGGTCATTACAGGCCTGTTACCCGTGTTAATGCAGTCATGTAAAAGGCTTAAATAGACCTCTGCCTTTACACATCACATGCAGCAGTGACAGTGAGAAAAGGGGAGCAGTTATATACACATTAGCTACAGGTGTAACTGCAAGGAGGCAATTAAAATCGTACAAAAATGAAATTCTGCAGAATTTTTACTAAGGGGCAGGCCAGAGGCTCTCACTGGCTGCTTCTGTTGCATGGACCATAGGTTTAGGTATGAAAGTACGACATGTTACCCAGACCCGTCCGCACAACGGACTCTTTTACCACCTATGCAAGAATTGTGTCAAACAGTTATGGGTGAGAGACACAGAAAATACAGTCAAGTGAAATTCAGACATTGCAAGAGGCTTCTGGTATATATAACATATTTAGATGTCATTATGATGATGGAAGCAGGTTGAGACTTTGACAAAGACATGGTCAACGAAAGGTAAGACTAACAAGCAATGGAAGGGATCATTATCTGGATATGAAATGACCTCTGTCTGTATATGAGATGTTGGTCATCACGCACAGCTTCTACTGCAAATGATAGAAAACTATAAACATAATGACTCAACAATTGCTCAGCCAGGTGCTGAGATTTCTCACTTTCTGTCCCACCCTCTGTTGTGGAACGATCCACCCGCAAGTCCCCTCCCCCCTTCCCGCACTCCCCTGCTGCTGGCATTTTCAGCTCATTGATGGATGGCGCAGTGAGTGAGTTTCATCCACCGAAGCTAAAACGCCTTGTTCTCCAGCCAGAAAGCGACAGCGACAAAGCAGGATTTTATTACAGTATTTATCAGTATTTTGCATGGTGGCCTCTTAGCCTCACATTTTCATTTGGTGTCAGTGACTTTGTTTCCAAACTATTCACAGTATATACAACCGCTATCAGCAAGGCCGCATGTCTTACTTTTTGCCAATAGAGGTCGATGGAAGTCAGAATGCTTAATGCAGCTTCAAAGCCTAATGGACATAGTGGGTTTCATGAGTTTTAGAAGTGCAGCATATTCTCTTTCATAAACACAAAGTTGGTTACCCTGCAGTACCCTGTATGGGAGCTTTTTCTCCACACTGTTGCCAAGTGTTTGCTCAATGTGGGAAGAGTTGGGTTTCTCTCCATGTAGGATCTCAACCTTTCTTTGTAAAGCGCCTTGAGATAATGAATGTGGTGACATGGTTCTATATACAAATCATTTTCGGTTGAATTATATGAATATTGCATGAAGCCAGAATTGATTGCTGGCTGTGCTCTTTCCCATGCAAAGCCCAGTGTTTTCCACAAGGATCAGCTGCTCGTTACCGTTGTGTTCTTGCTAATTGATCAGTGGCGTAGGGCCTGGAGGATCACCCAGACCCCCACTCCAGATCTCAGCGCTGTCAAAGAAGAGGATGGGTTTTTTTTTCTTAGAAAAATCGGTTGAAGCTGCAGCATGATCCAAACAGCATGAAGCCTCAGATTTGCAAGCCATAGAAGCAGACAAACAAGAAAAGCTGAAGGCGTCTCTTTCTTCCTCCCTTATACAAACACACACACACACACACACACACACACACACACACACACACACACACACACACACACACACACACACACACACACACACACACACACACACACACACACACACACACACACACACACACACACACACACAGCACCTCCCCACAGACACTGCTTTTCCACTTCCTCCCTGTGCTTTTTTTAATGCACACAAAGACAAACGCACACGTTTTTTGTGTGTGCTTTGCTGCTACCCACCCTCCAGCCCCGCACCTCTTGCCTGTCCTGGCCATCAGTCAGCCTTCCCGCCGCACTGCTGATGTGACGGAGGAGCCGTCAGAGCACCTCAGTCAGAGGCTCTGATGGTGAGCCAGAGTGACAGAGCGACAGGGGGAGATGCGCCAGACAAACAGCCAGTAATATTGCCCTGTCCTTTCACTTACCGCTCTCTGTCAAACCATGTGCTGACAGAGTGGGAAAAAGTACAGACAGGTTCGCTCGAGCCCGAGCATGTACACACACATGCAGTGCACAACACAAAAAATATAGTACACACACAGCTGTTTACATTATAATTGGATCATTTCAAAGACGTTTCCTTGTTGATGCACATTGAGTGATTTCCAATAGCTGCTTTGCTGCAAAGCTCCACTGGCCAAAATTCCAGGATTCATGAATGCCAGAACGGTATCCCTCACATTCAGTATGTGACTTTGCTGTCATAACCCCCCTCTGAGCCATGCCGAGTTATTTACACAGCTTCGGGCAAGGATTATGTCCGCAGGCCCTGATTGTTTCCCATGCATGACTGGCATTAATGTGTCTGGGTAGCTAAACAGGATGGGCGATGCACAGAGACACGGCTGGCTCTTACCTCAATCAGGGCCTGGATGATCCAGGATTACTGTAGATCGCATCCATTCATTCCATATGGGCTGCAGCTTGGTCTGTCTCCAAGACGCCCGCCTAGTGCTACATGCTAATCACTGCTGAGAGGCGGCATCTGCAAAAGGCTGCACTTGGATATTGTGGGAAGACTCAGGAATATATAATATTCGCATATGGTTGTCATTTGTGATTTTACAGTGAGAAAAGATACGTTGGTTCAGAATTGGTTCAGCTGAGTTTCTCATCTGTTGTTCTTGTTGAAGGATGAAGCCAAAATCCCACCCCATGTTTTTATAAGAGCTACGTTAAAGAACCAAACACAGATGTACCTGCTTATATTCAAACATACACTGCAGCAATGAGAACTTTCCTTGCGTCTGCAGACTTTACCACTTTTGACACTGGCTCATCTTTCTGTTATTTAGGGTATGAAATAATTAAACCGTGCTGTGCCATTATTGAATTTAATGTGGAAAATCAGTCTCTTTTCTTTCTGAAATAGTCATTGTCTCCTGGCTGAGTTCTGCGGAACAGTGACAAAAGAGATTAAGAGGCCCTAATTCTCCTCAGAAATCCACTTTAGCCCTACTAGAGAATCTTGCCTGAGGGTTGGAGAAAGCTTTATATCCCTATCGCCAGACTGCGCTCCTCTTTGCTTTATGTGTCCCCAGTTTCACTCCCATTCTACAATGACACATATATCTGATAGTGTTCACCTGGGGCAAATGACTGGGATTACTTTCTGGATACCAACTTTTTTAAGACCTTCTGACCTCCAGACGGACCCAATGGATTCTCACACATCTCATTGCCTATGAAAGATACATACCGGTATGGGATGGAGCTGCATAATTCAAGAGACTACACTCCTCCTGGTCCACTGCTGGGTGACCTTTCACTTGTAAACCCAAACAGATCTAGCTACCTACACTGCGGCAGCATATTCAGGCACTAAGCACTGACTAAGCACTTGTCATCTTCCGACTCGTCTTTCAAGGCATGTGTTCCTGTAAGTTTATTGTCAGTCTTGATTATACTCAGGCAAAAACAAAAATTAGTCCAGCGGCTTGACTGCAGGATACAAATATTGTGCCAGCTCCAGGATGCTGTCGTCTGGCTGCTCTCAAAGGTGACGCCAATGTTGAGTCTACGATAAATTATTCTCCCCTTAATCACGACAGAAAAGTCGCTGTCCGTCTTTAAATGGGCTGCACGGCTGATGTCAGTAGCATCAGGGATTGCCATAAATCACCTCTTATTCGCAGGTATGAATCATGTGTGGGGGGGCTTGCACAGTGCACACCTCTTTGGATCTCCCTTCCCATTGGGCCTGTGGCCAGATGGAAAAGTTAACAGGTTGTTAATTCACCCTTCAGCTATGACAGACCCCCACTGGAGGTGAGGCAACTACTGTGCAGCCTGTAATAGAAGTCATCTCATTCCCTCCTCATCCTGAGACCTTTGGACTTCAAGATCATGACCAAAGAGAGTTAACCCATTTAGAGCGCCCTCATATGTTTCAACTTTTTGGGAGTGAGTGATTCATTTTGTTGTGTTGGGGCGCTGTGCCTGAATAAAGCATTAGCAGGCAGGTTAGTCTAATGTAATGCTGGAACTTCACTCCGTGATAGCCCAAGGGTGCAAACATAAGTGAATTAGAAAACACACACACACACACACACACACACACACACACACACACACACACACACACACACACACACACACACACACACACACACACACACACACACACACACACACACACACACACAGAATCCATTGTCTGTTTCATAAAACCCACACATCACAGCCTCCCCAGCTCTCTCCTCCTTCTCGTCTCTTAAAACACACCAAAGTACTTCCAAACAAACATGCATGAGCATTAAAAGATCCACTTGCTGGAACATTATTCTGGGACGATGCATTGATGGTGGCCTTGCACTGAGGATCTCAGCCTCTTGCTCAAATCTAGCTGTGATGCTAACACGAGGTGAAGTGTTATCACGGCGCGGCTCGGTCATGAGGCTCGCCCTCTGTGGGGTGGCGCAGCTCCAACAGTGCAACCATGGACACTGGGCACAACCTCGAGCAAGGTAGCAGGAGCGGGTGAGACTCAGAGATAATGATGCTGTGCATGTTGCTCACATTTTTGTATTCATTTTTCCGCCAGAGTTCTGCTGCCTGCCTCGTGGCCTTTTCCACAGGCAGGGTTTTAGTGGGATGTGATGGTGTCCAAAGCTTTCTTCAAGTGACAAACATGATTTAATTCTGCTGTGTGTTGTGTTTCCATTTGGAGAAAGGACATGGTCTTCTACCAAACACATCATTACAGAGCAAAATGTCCTCTGTTTCTCCTTCACAGTCTCCAGCGAGGTCCTACGGGTCCTTGTGTTGTCTGTTTGTCTGTTATTAGATAACAGATACAGTATGCCTTCCAAACACGCAAAGAAAAACATTCATTACTTCGCCATGCTGTGCACTGTAAGGCCCCTGTGTGTATTAATATGTGGGGGTGGGGTGACTTATTTTTGCTCAGGCACAGCCTGAGCTGCATGTCTTCAGACAGCATTAGACAATGCAGGCATGACAGGGGCTTCACTTAATTCATTGACCTCATTCCTTGATCTTGTTTATTTGTGTTCTGGCTGCTTAACGGGCCTCTCTAATGATGGCGGGCAGCTAGTGCGACACAGCACCTCAAGCTAATGCTGCTCAGAGGGTTCAATGTGCCTGCTTCGAGACGCTTCGAGAGATGAGGCAAAGGAGATGTCGGGTTATTAAATTATTTCAAACATTATTTCATCTCTTCCACTCATCCTTGGCAGACACTACACACAAAGCAGGAGAGTAATAGACTTTTAAACTCCCTGAATGGCTGATTTCATGCCTGTATTTCAGAATGCTAAATCAATACGTCGCCCCGCCTTCAGGCTCAGCACAGCAGCTGCTGTAGGATATCCATAAATTGAATGGATGACGGCAGCCAAGTCCAAGACACCTACTCCCATTAAACCCAATCATGAGGAGGGACAGGTATAGGTCACATTGTCCAAGTGCTGACAGAGATTAATTGAGGCCGTGTGACTTTGTGCACCCACAGGGCCTCGGGGGGGCCGTCTCTGTCCCTGCCCTCAAATAACCTCGTGGTGCCCAGCCACCTTGCCGACAGTTACAGGTGAATATTTTATGAACCATAGGGAGTTGAGAGAAACTGCTACCGATCTTTTTTTAGATGGGAACTAATGGCTTTCGCTGCGAGATATCTGAGGGATCAGAGTTTACTTTCTCTTAACTTGCTCTGAAGACCACAGGCCACAGTCAGATTGACTCAGTTGTTGGGGAAATCGTAAGTGTCATGTTAACGGGCCCAGGCACTTGGATATTTTCTTTTATAAAACGGAATGTCAAATTTGTGAGAGAGCACCCACATAAACTGTGCACGGAAGTGAGGATTTTAGAAAGGGGACAGATGGCTATGCTGGAGGTAGATGCAATGATAAATTCCTATGGAGACTTCATCCGTCATTTGTTTTTCAAATCTTCAGCTGCCTGGGACTCCGTCTCCATCTGCTAATGTCAACCTGTCTGGCTGTGACAAACGCTCGAGTTAAACCGCTTTTTATGCTCGCGCCTCTTTTTATTGTTTGTGTTTGTACAAAGCATGCACGTCTTTCTTTAATTGGAGTGGTGATTTTCAGTCACAGGCTCATTTCTGAGGAGCTTCCTCCCCGCCACACACAAATCACTATGTGGTTACACTTTTGAAGACGTACAATACAAAATTGACTTTAAAATTTAATTTGTTTTACTTTTTGTATCAATCATGTTGTGATGGCTGCATTTCTCAGTCAAATAATTGTTATTTTTGTAGATATTCACTCTTGAAGTTACAAGTGTAAGATAATTGCAGTTTATAACCACTCCGACCATCACTGATTCAGAAAGTTGGTTCTGGATGTTTTTCACATCCCTACGGGGGGTTAGCGATCATTCTGCCAGAGAGACCTCCGAGTTCTTGATCACGTAATCGAGGTCCTCTCCAGAGTTCGGTCCGGCCGCCCGCCCGAAGAACAGGGTTGGATATTCTAGAACCTTCAGTGACGCAGGAATCTATTGTTTCCTTGGGCAGATCTGAGCCTCCTCACTAGCTCTGCCGACAGTCCTTTTCCTCAGAGCATTGTCAGCTGTGAGACCTTATATAGACGGGTGTGATCTGTTCCAAATCATGTCTAATCCATTGAATTTTCCACAAGTAGTCTGCAGTCAAGGAAATGGAAGGCACCTGAGCTAAATCTCAAAGCAGAGGGTCTGAATACTTATGTTACTGTGATATTTTAGTTTTATTGATTGATTGCCTCCATGCTGCTGGAGTGGTGTCATCCAAGTGTCCAGTGGAGGCATGTTGTGTTTTTTTTTTCTGTTGGTTTATTACGTTTGACAAATTGATCACCACTTACTTCAATTGTGTTGGATTTGGCTGTTTACCCCTGAGACTCCAAAAGTGTTTTGTGGACTCAAACACTTCACCCACCACTCAACCGGCATCGTGGTGAGTAGATAATGAGTGAATTTTCCTTTTTCGGTGAACTATCCTTTTAATGATGAAGACAAATCCAGAATTATTTTAAAGATGAGATATCCCTTAATTTCTGTGACACTGCCGAGTTCGGTTACCTCGATGAACCAGCAATCTAAGCCCACCTTGGTCCGGCTCACACGGACTGTCCGCGCTGTCAGAAAATGAAATGACACAATAACTACAGCCATTGATGTTTGCTCCATTTAGTCGTCTCTTCAAATCAGATCAATAGTTACACAGTTTGAAAACCTTCCTGCTACTTATCGCTGCCAGACATCGTTGTGAAATTTTACCACTGCACAGAGAAAGCGCAGGAAAAATACTGTGCATTATTGTCCGCGTGTATTCGTGACGAGACTTTTCACATCTCCCGGATGAAGCTTTAGGTGTTAGCACACTCCAGGTGAAGATGTGTGCTACTAAATGGTGTGTTCTCACATCTTTGGTATGTGGCTCCGCACTGCGGCTGTGTGTGTGATTCCATCTGCCTCTGCGTTTGAATAAATGGGAGCTTTGTTCAAATTGTTCTCCATAAACGTCAAAAGCCCCCCAACCCCCACGGCCCAACCTGGTGAATTTGCGTACCCCCTAAATCTCTGTACCCGCCGCTCCGTTCAGAGCAAATTGCCTTTTGTACACAAAGATGTGACATGTCATTGCGTGGAAAACGTCTCAGGTTTCATCACTCTTTCTCACATCTCGGCACTCATCCTCAACTTATTTCCTTTTTTTTCCAACTCTCATTTCCGTCCTGATGAGAGCTGCGGGGTGACGAAACCCGGGAGAGCAAAGTGGGGTGGGGGTGTCGTCTAGACGTGCTTGTTCATAGCTCAAATTGGAAAGAGGTGGCATATGGGATATTTCCTGCACTGCATGGTTGGAGAAGATGGCCTTGCAATGTTTGTGGGGGGTAAATGGAGATAATTGGAGACATTTTGGAGGCACAGAGGGGGGTCTGAAATCATGAGAAGCTGCTGCTCCTCTCCTACATCCTTCCATCCCTTCACAACGAGATGCAGTGTTTGCTGCAGGGAATTGCAGTCTAGATGACTGGGGTGCAAATGCAAATATCTCTGTTAAGCAAACTCCTGCATCTTCATGCGACTGCTGCGGTTTTTTCCCCCTCCCCTCGTCTTCATGGATGACTAATTACCACTTGTGAGTGAGAAGAATGCAGCAGCGGCGATAAGGAGCCGGCAAGGGCACCTCTCCTCCACTAGGGGTGGTGTGCACTCCTGGGGAAATGCAGAGCGAGATTGCTTTTTGAAAACCGAATGGAGAAAGATGCTGCTTTTAGAGGGCTCTGTAAACCGCAGTTTCTCACACTGTTAACACTTTTATTTCAACTTTCAAAGTACTTTTAGATGCTATTGAACTTTGTGCTCGGTGTCAGCTACAAGAGCAGTCAAGTGGAGGGGACGGTATATTTCAGATGAATTTTTAATTAAGTGCCAGCTCAGAGATGACTTTAGGGATGGTCTGTTTTTTCCCCCCTCTCCAATGGAAGTCCTGTTTTGCTCATGCACATTTAATCAAAATGCAGAAATCCAATAAACCGCATTGATCATCCTTCATGAGTGATCTGATCACAAGTGGACAATTCATTGTGTGAACTCACCCAAATGCATCCGGAGATCTTTAGGATGGATGTCTGAACAGGGCTGTGGTCCTCCAGCAGTGTTTTCATCGTCACAGAACAGTAAATAGTCTTCTCTAAAGAAAACCTGATCAAAGTTGGTTTGGCTGCGATGGTTTTGAGACTCACTCTTCTGACGGTGACTCTGTGAGCAGGATGTTCATCTTCATTGTTCTTGATTAGTGATACATGACGGTTTATACTGATTACCATCTTCTGTCTTGGCTCTTGAGTGTCACGTCTTTTCCCCGGTGTGCTGTCAGAGCCTGAACGCTGATTGCGGCACTATAATGTTAAAAGGTCCTGTTTACTCTGAAACTAAATCGTCCAACTTCAAATTCCCTTCGGGCTTCAAATAATATTAACCTGCCAAGTGTTTTCCTGAAGAAAGTAATTGTTTTGGCAGTAAAAGGTTCCCCAAGCTGAAGGTTACTTATTAAAATTGATAATTGTCTGAGTAACAAACCAAAATACTGATATTCAGTTAACTATCATACAAGACAAAGACAAGCAGAAAACCACAGAATGTGTGGCATGTCTGGCAAACTGCTCAATTAATTAATAATGAAAATGCATACCAATTATTGTTTTTCAATTAGTTGATCAGCTAAGTTTGCAGGTTTAGTAACATTCCCTTTGCAATTCCCCTTTCTGCTCACTAATTAATTAACTAATCAACCCAGCACCTAGTTTATGGTCTTATTCTATAACACCATTCATATGCTTCTGGCACAGTTGTCAGGGATCATTTTGGTTTCAGTATCTAACTGACACTTCTGAATGCAGTCTGGAGGTACTGGGGATCGGGTCACTGCACTCCTGGTTGGTGGACAACCCTCTGTACCTCCTCAGCCACGGCTGCCCTAGTGCCTTCACTTTCCATGTGGAAGGGGAATTGAAAGTTACAAGGAGTTTGTCCTGAGCGGGATTTAAATTCTGAGATTAGGGTTTCAGGTTTTTGTGCAAAAGGTTGTGTTCGGAGCCAGATCTCGTCCAGGCAGCAGATTCTCCTTGTATATCATTTAAGTAACATGCCTTAAAACATTGCCTCTCGTTCTAATTAAGAGCTTTGTGTTGAGTCTGAGCTGCTCTCAAACCTGAACCCGTGTCCCTTTTTTAGAAGTTCATCGGGAGTAAATATTGAAAAAGCGAGCCCCCGAACTCTCCGGAACACTTGAGTCGGTGGCTTCAGAACACCACTCACGCTTGTGTGTTTCTGTTTTTAACAATCAGGTGTATCCAGCACATGTTCCCACGTGACTCGAATGATGCTTAACTGTGTTTCTCTCTTTGTTCCTCACATCCGCTCTTCTCCGGTGTCTTGCTTCTCACTTTGGACATCCTCGGCTCGCTAAGCTCACTCGAGTCTTCCTGTCGCAGCTCTCTTGAGCACATAGCCAGTGTGTCATACACTCACCCGCCTGTGTGTGTGTGTGTGTGTGTGTGTGTGTGTGTGTGTGTGTGTGTGTGTGTGTGTGTGTGTGTGTGTGTGTGTGTGTGTGTGTGTGTGTGTGTGTGTGTGTGTGTGTGTGTGTGTGTGTGTGTGTGTGTGTGTGTGTGAGTGAGTGAGTGAGTGAGATAGCCTGGGGTAGAGTCTTTCATCAGTGCGGATGATGAATCCAATCAGCTGCTTTTGCATCACATATCGTCTTGTATTGTCATGTCGCCTATTGTCAGTTTCCTGTGCATGAGCGTCCTTTGTCTTTAGTTTGGGGTCACATTAACAGCCTCTAATCCTCATCCACAAATCTGCATTTCCTGTACGTGATATCAAAATGCTCCCGAGTGAACGCCTCTGTGAGTTCACCTTTATTTGACAGAGGCAAATCCATTTTGACAGCGTGTGTCTGAATTAGCTGTGGCCTTGCTGCTGCTTTTTGTCTCCCCTTCTTGTGTTTTGTTCACATCAGTTATGCCGTGTGAGCGCTACACCACCACCTACTGTTTTTCTGTTAGGAGCCACAGACGATCGTGAGTACTGAGGCATGGCTCGTGGGTAGAGGGCACGGATAAAAGTGTTCTTATGTTCTCGGCTCTTGGCTTAAATCTTCAATGTTCATTTGACACATCTTCACATCATCAGTGAATGGAGAGCTACTTTTACATTTCTGTTTTCATGATCGCATTCTTTCCTTTGGATTAAACAAATGTTGGCAACCCTTTATTTTGAAGTTTCCTACAAAGTAACTTATATGCACGTGCATTTTTCCCCTTCAATGTATAATGTTTGGGGATTTAGTGATAGTCTGAGCAGAACAATTTGGACATTTTTCATGCAACTTCTTAATTATGTAAATCAGACAGTGAAGTAGTGCCTTCGTGATATTTTGTGTATCGAGTAATCTTTCATTCTTTGTTTTTCCTTGACTTGGCCAAATTGAGAGTAAGTTTTGTTACTGAAAAACATAACAAATATTTACTCTACAAATATTACAGTAATGTTTGCCCAGGTAGTGAAGTGGTGACTTTTGGGATTCATTTATTTTTTCCAGTATCTCCCTGGCAACGACTTTGAACAAATTGAGAGTAGGCTTTCAACTCTGAACTCTCTCTCCAGTAAGCAGCAGAAAGACACCACACAGCATTCTGTTTACAGGTTATGGATATGAAGGGATTAACTTGTTATCATTGGTACTGAATTACAGGAATACTCAAACACCTCCTGCTCATTTTAAATTACATAAAATAATATTGTGTGTGTGTGTGTGTGTGTGTGTGTGTGTGTGTGTGTGTGTGTGTGTGTGTGTGTGTGTGTGTGTGTGTGTGTGTGTGTGTGTGTGTGTGTGTGTGTGTGTGTGTGTGTGTGTGTGTGTGTGTGTGTGTGTGTGTGTGTGTGAGAGAAACTGTCAGAAAAATAGAGGCTATGTTAATTTGGTAACTCAACAGTGACGTCTGTTATTCAGATACAACTATGGATAATTTCCATTTTGCGCAGTTGTAGAATAAGAGAAACCATCAATTAGCTGCTGAGTTGGAAGTCACAGAAGTAATTGAAAATTTTATTTTAAAATGTATTTAATCTTTCAAGAAAAAAATTCTAAAAAACAAATGTCAATGTTTCCAATGTGAGATTTTGCTGCATTTCTCTATATAATTTTTAAGGATATGTCACTGGAGTTTGATCAGAGACATGTAAAGAGGTTTTTCTTAGATTCTCTGGTCTGATTAGAAACAATTTCTACAAACAATAAATATATATTTTTAAAAATTGGATGCATACAACATGCAGTTGAATCAGTGTGTCCAGTCATAAAGGTGTTTGAAGGATTTTATCTGTAATTCGAAACTGCTTATAACTATTTATTGAATTAAGAAAAGAAAAGGTATGGGTATTATGTGTCCTGTTTTACCACATGAAACACTTCTTTCCAGGAGACCTGTGAGAAACATGGATTAAAAAAAACAATTCTCATATGTGTTATACGCAAATATACATACCACATACATGCATATTGTTGGCTGCATGCTGATCAGATTTTCCCTGCTTTTCTGATTCTTGCTGTATACGTATTCTTTTACATTCGATTCTGTTTTTTGTTTTATTCCTATTTTGTTACTGCAACAGTTCAATATCCTCGGGGCGATCATGAATGTTTTATTTCCTCTCGTCCCGTCCTCCTCTTTTTTTATATTATTTTTCCTCAAGTATCTGCTGCATTCTTTTACTCTCCAAAGGACTGAGAGTAAAAGAACGCCGCAGTACAGCACTGTTGCTCCCGAGCCGCCGCCCGCTGTGCTCTCAGATCATCACATGATGCCGGGTTTCTGCCTGACAAAACAAGGGGTTAGGGCTGGAAGACCCAATGATCCTCAGGGGAAATGGTCACACAACCAAGTAGTAATGGCATAGCACAGATGAAGACATTTATTTACGTGTAAGAATGCAGCATTAAAACAGCAGGAGAAGAAAAAGACTGCGTTCATTTGTTTGTAATGAAAAATTAAATGTGTACATTTGTAATCTTTAAAGTGGCGCCCCATGAAGATCAGTTAAAGTGCCATGTAAAGTGCTTTCCAGCCTGCCACACGTTTTCTAACGTATAATAAAAATAACCCTTTTGAGAAGTGGCAGCTGTGGCTCAGGTGGTAGAGCGGGTCATCCACCATACCCAGAAGGTTGGTGATCAATCCCCAGCTTCCTAGGGCAAGATATGGTGCTGACAGTGTTTGAATGGTGTGTGACAGAAAAAATCTACTTGTGCTTCGAGTGGTTGATAAGAGTGTAAAGCTCTATATAAATACATTTATACATTCACCATTCATTTATTTAGACTTGGGCTTGACACCTAAGATATAAACTGAGTGTTCCATATGCAGGGGCATTTGGAGCATATAAAGTGACAACTGTTTGTGTTGCATTATGGGAATTGTAGTATCCAGTGTTTTCATAAGGCTTGCCATTACAACATATTTAAAATCAGGATAGCTCAGCCTCTGTTGCACAAATTCTCGAAAGCACTGTACTAAAATGAAAATGTCCCCTTTTCAATTACCCAATGGTAGTTTATTTTATGCATGAGATAATAGCACAAATATAGGACTTTCTAAAAATTGGCCTTTTGGGGATGTGTGGATACCAATATCAGTGTTTGAGGGTGTACAAATTTGAAATATGAAAATGAAAAAACATCATACCAAGGGTTCAATAGTTCAAATCAAAGTATTTGTAGACCGTAGTCCGTAAGGAAAGGGAAAGTTAAAGGTCTGAAAATAAACCAGGACAAACAAAAATCCCTGGAACAGTATAATTTATTGTCTAGTATAGACACCATTAATGACGTATCTGCATTAAACCAGTGGGGATTATCAGTTGTGCTAACACACTGGGGCCAGATGATGGGGCCTATATCAATTACACAACTCTGAAAAGCAAGTAGAAATCCCCTCTTACACTCCCCGGTCAAAACAACCACTTCATTCTGCCATTGACAAGCAGAGAGGTGCACTCATCATATGACATCTCATCCTGAAATGAGACGACTGCTCTTGCAAAATGACTGACGGGATGAAAGTGACTGGATCTGGTAATCGTTAAAATCATAATGAATACTGAGCATTTTGACTTTAATGGGATCAAGTGAACAGATGCACGTATTGAAAAAGTCACCGATATGATGAAAAGGAATCCGGTTAAGTTGATTATTCCCACGTAATGCTCGTACTGGCAATTACTGGATGTTTTGCAGACCCAAATGCATGTGTTATATTGGCTGAAGGTACAGCTGCATTAATTCTCTCTCATACTCCCACATTAATATACATTTTGCCATTTCATGTCAATTAATAAGAGCCCGGGGAGAAGGACATTTAATGATTGTTTCTGAAAACAATCTACAAAAGACAGATTGTGCTGATATGAGAAAGAATGTTCATTCCCAGTATGTAAAGAAAAGCCCAGAGGCTCATGTTTATCTTGCTCCGTGTATTATGCTGCTTCTTTTCCAACAAATCTCACTTCCACGGAGTCAGATGTGAGAGGTGTGAAGAACGCCTGATAACATAAAGACGTCTTTGTTCTCTTTTCATGCTTATTTGTACAGACTGCAGCTTTACAAAACTACCCCTTTTTTTCTTATCCATTTGCCTTTTGAATGAAGCCCAGAAAGCGGTCAGTGGCTACAGTGGAACCAGTGCTGAGGAGGTTTGGGCAGATTGGCCCCTGGGAGACTTTCTGCTAATGCTCTTTTTCATCACTCTCCAAGATTATCAAAAGCTATTCTCTTCCAAGCGTGTGTTTGTTTCTTCTCCCTCGTGTTGCGTGTTCACTTACAAATACAAATAGCTATGCCTTCATAGGATGGACATGCAAACACACACACACACACACACACACACACACACACACACACACACACACACACACACACACACACACACACACACACACACACACACACACACACACTGAGTGGCTTGATTCTGCTTTTTCTGTTCGCACTCACTCAGAGATGAGGGAGGGAGAGATCGAGGCAGAGAGAGAGAGAGAGGGCTAGGCTGATAAGGGAGATGAAAGCTGTGGCTAAAAAAAGAAGGAAACGAGGGAATAAACTGCTCTTGAAGTAAAATGTGAAGATCAGTAATGTGCCTCCATGTGGTGATTAAGAGGACCCAGGGGTGGGAGGCCCCGGGGTTAGTTTTGTAGGAGCCAGGATCAAGGCCACATTGACATCGCCCAAATTCTTTTCGCCCCAACTCAATTTCCTGGCGCAATGGTTCACCACTCCTGACTCCTTCTCCCCTTGATACACACTTGCAGAGACACTCCACTGCAAAGAGAGCCAATGGTCATTATCACCCATGAGTGCTTTGCAGGGTTTCAAGGGTCTTCACGAGCTGTCTCTGTCCGACTCTGTTGTTCCCTGGGTCTCCTCCTCTTTAGTTCTGTCCAACTCTTATCCAATGACATATTGCTGCTACAACAATCAAAAAAAGCGTTTTATACAATAAGAGGGGGAGGGTTAATACCGTGACGTGAGCTATAATACATGTGCGGGTCAAAAATTCCATTGCATTACGAAGTATAGGCATAAGGTGAATCAGCCAGTCAGAGGATCTATCATTCTGTGGATCTTGGTATATTGTTGAGTGGTCATACTGTAGATCGGTCGTACTGTGTGGATCTGGCATATTGTGGACTGATCAAGCTCTTCATTGAACATGGGGATCAGTCGTACTGTGGTTCGGTCATGCTCTGGATTGGCCATACTGGGGAATTGGTCATGCTCTGGATCAGTCATACTGTGTGGATCTGGCATGTTGTAGATCGAGCATAATGTAATTTGGGCATGTAATAGGACAAGATTGATTTCACCTTGTGTCATCAAGAGTGAGATGAAACTGGGCGTGCTGGCTCTAGTATTGGACAGGATTAAGATAAACATTCTAAAAATAAAGATTAGTTCTAATTTATTCATAAATTAGTGACATTCTATAGCTAATGTTTCCAATTTCCCCAGTTTCCAAAGTCCCAAAACATCTTTTCTGGTAATTTGCCATGTTAGACTGGCCATGGTAGTTTGGGTATGTATAACTCTTATACTGTACTGATCTAGAAACTAATGCCAGCGCCATAATACAACGTAAGCATTTAGCATTTGAACAATGAAACAAAGTCTGTTTTAATCAAGATCATCAATTTATAACAGAGCAATGTCTTTGTAGTGTTAATGAAATCTAGTTGATGTCTGGGTCCATGCTACTCTGGCCCCACAACAAAACTCTTCTTCACTCCGTCCTTGTAGATACTGTTATAAAGAAGCTAATGGGTTTTCCCCCAGTTGGTGGCTTGGTATAATGGTAACACTGCATGATGTGTTGCAGCCGATTATCTGAACCCCTGTTTAGAGTGTGGATGTTTAATAGGAGGTCACTCTCCGCCTTCTGCCCACTGACACAGGATGATATGGTGACCCACATCCACTACCTGCAGAGGGCTGGGGGC
Organism: Hippoglossus stenolepis; assembly: GCF_022539355.2. NCBI lineage: Eukaryota > Metazoa > Chordata > Actinopteri > Pleuronectiformes > Pleuronectidae > Hippoglossus > Hippoglossus stenolepis. Next base: position 19,541,847 of record NC_061499.1, on the reverse strand, counting down.
TGGCAAGATGCCTACTGTCTATAAAGTCCACACTGTCTCCAAGTACACACAAATACACATCAGGGTTATCTCTGATAAAGCTGTGTAGTGTCAGTGGGGGACTCTTTTAACAGGGGTTTTTTTTTTGGGGGGGGGGTTATTCCTCCCCTAACGTATTTGTTATGCTTTACAAATGTCTTAGTAGGTTATTTTCAGTTGGGAACTTACATTTCCAGTGATGGCATTTTTGAATCTACTGTGACAGAATTAGAATTGTAATTTTGGGTGTAAATGTTAAAATCGGAAGATATTCAGTTGCTATTGGCAACCAGAATACCATAGTTGGTCTGTCCGCTTGGAAGCATCGTGTGGTTTGACTCGTTGGCCGTATCCAGGCCAAGTTACATTTCCTTTCCTACAGTGAGTTATAAAGGTGAATTCCACATTCGGGGGATGAGATACCGAGTGTCGCTGAACGAGGAGCAAACTGATGACTTTGCCTCTGTGCTGCTCTGTGCAGGCAGCTGTGTGAGAGTGTGAATGTTAAATGAGGATGAGTTCTGGGCTGTAAATGGAGGCCTCAGTGGTCCAGCCCGAGTGATGGATGGAGAGCTTTAAAATATTATCTGAACAGTGGCTTAAGTGTCATGATGGATATTACCACATCATAAACTTTGATTCCTTGTTTAATGCTCCGAAGACAGACATATAAGCTTCTGCGCATGCCTGCACATATGCCCATGTGTATGTGCGCTGTATGCCCATGTACACACACTTATGCACACAGGCTGCCATTGTCGTGCGCGCACACACACACACACAGGCTTTAGTTAACCTCTACAGAGTCCTAGTTGCTCTCTAACTCAGCCCAGATGGCCATGTGGGCTGTGGGCACCGGCCTCTATATTGGCCACTATTAATATGCAACACAAATTCCCAGCCCTTGTAATTCTTTACTCCCGCTCTACAGCCTTTTAACTTCTCCCCAGTGACTCGCCAGGCCTGCATATCAGATCGGTACTTCTGTATGACCACAGCTAAGCACCTAATTATCAGCTTATACTGCCCCGCGGAGGAGGTTATCGTGGCCCGTCAGGGTGGGTGACGCTGTGTGTCAGAGGTTGGGGGGGCCGCGCTGACTTTGTCGTTGCCTTTGTGGTTTGCAAGGGGCCCTTTGAGAAGGTGTCAGGGCTGGCCCATTGAACACCAGAGTGCAAGTGGAGCAGGCCCCTGGTTGGGGTAATTACAGGCCCTGTCACAGAACCTATATGTCTGACAGGCTGGTCCCGCCTCCCATGCTCTCAGCTGTGGTGCAGTGAGGACATACCTTTGCTCCTGTATTCTGGAGAAGGGCTTTAATTTGTGCCACAGTGCTTATAATGTGTGAAAGGCACAATTTGAAGATATTTAGTAATTTAGCTAAAACACTGTCATTTTGAAAGATCCTGCTCTCAATTAACATTGAAGTTATTTCAACATTTACACATTGCAAAGCCGTACACTTGGGTCAGAGAGCCGTGTTGTTTTTATTTCTCATTCAAACTTGTCATAAATAACTAATGTTCAATTTCACTTTCCGTGAACTGTGAAGAATTCATCGTGACTGCATGTATTTGCATGGGGAAAACCACTTGTGTATCACTGATGGGTGTTTTTCTCCCCTGTTGTTGCCGAAACATGAATTCAAATCAATGTTTTCCATGAAATGTTTGTATAGCGGGTGCAAAAGAGTAACACGGCAGCCAACTTTTTTGTTAATTATGTGGTTTATTTTCAGATTTACCGACTTTATTAATCCAGGACGACAAATCCTTCAGAGGGATCTCTGTTACATTCATGTAGTAGTTTCATGGAAATGGGTTTAAAAAAGAAGTATTTCCAAATCAACAAAAAAAATCGGATGTAAATATGTTTGCGAGTGTTTGTGTTTTAAGTTGTTTTCCACAAAGCTGTATTAGTGATAAAATGATTTGCTTTGTGTCAACGCCAAAACAGGGGCCTCTATTATTTTCTGTGTTGTACAACCCACACACGGGTGGAGTCTATAGGCCTGTCTTATTTACACCCCTCGCTGCTCCTGAATCTTGGTCAGGTTTCTTTACTCTCTGCCTCCCGCAGCAGCTCGTCTTCCCTCTCCTCATGTCGTGCTGATGCTCACATGTGTCCAATGAATGAGGGAAGAACTATAGAAAGCTGTTTCACCCACAATCTTACATAGACATAGAACATTGGCTCCTACTGCTCAGATTAGTCATTTATAAAGTCATCAATCAAAAACGCAGCTCACCCATAGAATTCCGTCGCCGTGCTGTGTGTGTGTGTGTGTGTGTGTGTGTGTGTGTGTGTGTGTGTGTGTGTGTGTGTGTGTGTGTGTGTGTGTGTGTGTGTGTGTGTGTGTGTGTGTGTGTGTGTGTGTGTGTGTGTGTGTGTGTGTGTGTGTGTGCCCCAGGTCCCCTCATGTGTTCTGTAGCATGAGGTTTTTGTATCGGTGCCACAGGCAGCACTTGACATGTGTAGCATGATGAGATGCAGCGCTGCGGGCACTGTGGCGGTTGCCGTGTGTTTTCAGCTTCGGAAAAACAGCACAGGGATGAGCCGGTTGTGAGGCTGTGTCACATTCTGAAGACATATTGTGCTCTCTGTCAGTTTTTACTGCAGTTGCCACAATCCTGTGAGAGTGAGTTTGATATTTTCCAGTTGTAGACATTGCTTAAGGTCAGTGAACCATCCGACCTGTGACAGTGGGGGGTGTTGTCTTCTGTCGAGCACTGAAAGGATCCTGTCCACATGGATTCTGTCCTAAACATTTCTTATTGTTCGCTGATCTGACAGCACATGATTGGGATTCTCTGATTTCACGCTCCTTCTTTCTCCTTGGAACTCCTCGTCAATACGTAATGGCTGAGTAGCAGAATGTCTCCCCAACCTGAAATTCCCTGTGCTGTTGATCTTGATCTAGGTACCTCTCGTGTTTCCTTTTGTAATTCAGAGTTGCTGCATGAGGCAACTGTTAATGCTGAAGAGAACCTCGTCATGTTAGTGAAGTCTCCCCTGGACTGACATTTGTAACAAAATTCAGCTTTTAAAAGGAAAAAAGAAATCACAGATGATAAGATGTTGCATTCATAACGAATAATCTCACTTCAAGTCATTCAAAGTTTTTGCTGATACTGCATTTCTTGATGTGATCAGCTGCTGATGGTGGATGATTTAGACTCTTCTCTACTTGTGCTACTGTTACACTGCAATACTACTGCTGCACAAGTAGAGGAATACATACTGAGCTCCTTTGCTGAAGTAAAACTAATAATGTCACAGGGTAAGAATACCCCATGGCAACTTGATCATGACACATCCTGCATTCACATGTATTTTTAAGTCTGAAGTATTGTCAGCTAAATACACATTAAGTATCAAAATATTATATTCATGGCTTGTTTTTACAAATGAATTGGAGTAAAAGTTGTAAGGCGTAGAAACCAATTAAAAAAAGTGTTTTCCTGTACCTCAAAGGTTACAGATGTTACAGCTTTTTATAGCTACATGTGAAGCGTATGAACATTCATGCAAGGAGCAACTGTACCTTATGCAAAAGGAGCGTTCTTTCAAGTTTCTACCTCTCCTTTCATTTCTCTCTTCCTGCTTTTCTTCCCTAAAACTGAAGTAACTCTAAAACCTGCAGAGATTATTTCCCTGTGTGCTGCAATAAAAGTCTGCTGAAACGGTGAAGAGCAGTTAGGTCTGCATTTTGGAAATTCTTTATCATAATAACAGACATCCTCTTATTACAAGTGCTCATTTAAATGCATATGGTGCCGAAGCAAGTGCTGTATATAATGTGATGTAAATCCTCTCGTTACTGAATACCACTTTGTGTTCTAGTGTCTTTACAGTTCTCAGATCTGCCGCTGAACGGTTTAACCTTGTTCTGCTACTAGAAAGGTGCTTGACGCATCCTCAGCGCTGCACTCGCCTGGTCGGCGAAAAAAATAAAGAAAATAAGGAGAGCAGAAGACAGAACGGCTTAGAATGGGGGAGTAAATGATGCTGGTGGAAGGAAGGGATCAAGTGTTCCACAGGGCATCTGAATCAAAGCCCTCTCTTCCCTCCTCTGCAGAGTGAGAGGGGAGGTGTGAGCTGTAATTAAGTCGAAGCAAAGACAGTGTGACTCTCTGAGGAGCACTGATCTCTTTCAAAAAGCCTCTCATTGCTGTGGTTACGGCGCACTCGTACATGAGTTTAGCATATTGTTTGTTTGTGTAAATGTGTGTGTGTGTGTGCGTGCATGCTGATTCCTTTTTTTCCCCTGCCTCAGCGCCGGTGGCAGCCGTGGCTTTGGGCATTATGTTGTCAAGTCGTCCGTCCGTTCCTTTCCGTGACATCTCAAGAACTCCTCGGGGAACATTTCTTCAAATTTGGCACAAATGTTCACTCGGGATGAACTGATCAGATCTTTGTGGTCAAAGCCTAAAGATCAAGGAGCTCTCACGTCTGCCCTGGATCCTGTGAACGGGATATATTGAGGGACTTTCATTACAACGGGCATAAATTACTGTACAGCTGCTTTCACACGTGTACTGAACTCTGGATTATCTCCTGACATTCTCCGGAGCGGCTGTATGTGAGAATGCAAATGTCTGAGTGAGAGGCTGCAGCCCCCCCTCATAAAAACTCTGGAGAATGTCAGAATGAGCCGATGTGAGAACACTCTTTTCTTTTTTTTGTACCCGTTCAGTTTGTTTTGGTGGGTTGGAGACAGCAGCACATGTATGTTGCACACCAGGGCTGGGAACTGCAGTTTTTCTAAACATCCTGAATTTCAGTACCGTCCCCTGATCGCCACATTGGTTTTTAATCAGGTATCATCAGCACATTTGTTGACCAGGTAGTACAAAGCAACTGCACTATGTAAATTCCAAATGTATGTTGGCACTGACTCAGAAACCGTGTCAGTATAACACAATGTGTGTCAACAGGAGAGCACCGATGAGGAATATCTCAAACAGTAGTTTGTACAGTATCTTGGTCACAGTTCACAGTGATCAATCATGTGCGGAGAATAAATATTGGCTGATTATATTTATTTTTCATCCCTCAATAATCATTATTACATCAGCTTTAAAGGGCAGTATTTGTGTTTTGACAGACCTCTTATTACTATATGCTTTTACTCTGCTAGAATCCAGATGGAAATATGGTTCTTTTTACTCCCATGCGTGTATTTGTAAATTAATTCAAACTATTTTAGATTAAGATTTTCTGTTCAAGACATATTATCCTCTTCTGACATAACGATGCGCTGCAGCACATTTCACAGCAAAAGAAAATTAGTAGAGTTGCAGTGATCGTTGATTAATTATTAAAGTCATTTTTAAATGAAAAATATTCAGGGCTGCAGCTTCTTCAGTGAGAACAGGCCTCATTTATTAGTAATTGCTAAACATTACGACAAGTTGAATATTTTTGATTGATGGCATCACAATGATAATGGGTCATCACTCTGGGCTGTAGGACATTTTGATGGTCAATCTTTCATTTTGTAATGTTTTATACAATAATTAATTGAGATGAAATAATGAATTTCAATCTTTAGTTGCACTCCCACAATTTGACCCACCTCAATCAGCTACAACATTAATATGCCACTTAAATATAATAATACTAATAATACTACTACTACTACTACTAATAATAATATGATCATAATAATAATAATTAATGATGCACATTGTTTATACATTAGCATCTTCACTTCTGAAACCTTTTGCAGATTATTTATCTTCCTTCTACTTTCACCACTGACCACCAGTGGAAATGATCCAGACACAAAGAGAGTGTCCTCTCAGGACATCTTAAGAGTTTATTACTGTTTGAGCCTGGTCTGGTCCGAGCACACTGTTTGCATAAGCAGGGAGGTGTGCTCGGGTATATTGTCCAGCCGCGTGTGTGATGGGATGGGGATGTCAGGGAGGCTGTGCAGTCAGGGCCCTGTCTCAGTAATGGAGGTCAGGCCCCTGCAGCTGCCTGTGGTACTCGGGGGATGATCAGCCTGTGGAGCTCCGAGGGAAGAGGAGAAGCTGGAGGGAGGGAGCCGTGCCGTCTGTATCTCTGCATCCTGTCACTTGGTTTTCTCGGCACGTTCCGTTCCTCAGCAGCAATTGAAAATAAATAATAAAATATTACGAATGGCTTCCTGAGTGTTCTGTTCTTGTGGCCGACCACCCGCGGTGAAAACCACGGCTGAGCGGGTAACATATTCCGCACTCAACATAAAGAAGAAAGCCGCCAATAATTAAGCATCACAATCAGTCGTTCCTGCAGTGGAGTTGTTCCCTCATTTGCTCTTTTATTTGACTATGTTCAGTTTGCTCGCAGCGATTCCCAGATTGTGATTTTACCATTCGACTGGATGGAAATCGGCATCAAAGCCGTCAGACAGTTGGCTGCCGTGACATCATGCATGTTGTGTAAATCTGTACATTTCATTACCATAGCTGCACATAACATACGGCAGACAGACTCGTGGCTGTTTTTGAGGCCTCTGTATTTTAAGATGCGTTTGATTTCTTGTCTCCCCCATCACATTTTTTAAGGCCATCCATTAATATGTATCTTCTAATTGGCGAGGAAGAATTTAAGAGTGGAGACAGTAATAATTTCCAATATGAATTCATCACCGCTAAACAGATATAAAGCTTTCAACAAATGCATTTAGGTCAGTCCTGAAATGAATATTCCTCTGTTGGAGGGGACAAAAAAGACTTGACATAACCACTTAAAATGACTTTCCACATGAAGGAGGAAAGTGTCTCCTCCAGCGTTCTTGATTAAATTTTAATATATAACTGTAGCGAGTGAGTGTATCTGTCATTTTCCTCGCTTTTCTCCGTCAGAAAAAAAAAAAAAGGCTCCAGTGCTGTAATGCAGGTACCGAAGAAAAACCCCTTTGCCTCCTTAATTAGTGCGATTTGAGCCTCATCGGACGCGGCCTGTTTTTATTCATCAGGCTCCATTCACGCGCCCCTCTCCTCATGACATCCCTAACAATAGCATTAACTGGCGAAGCAGCTTCAGATTGCAGGAGATGGAGCCCTGTAATTGATGTCTCTATGGAGGGGCGGGAGAGGGGGGGGGAATGGGGAGATTAAATGAGAAATGAAAGAAGAGAGCCTGGCCTAATGAAAGGTATCTGCTCTGTGTGCAGGGGATGTTTTGTGACTCTCCTTTTTTTTTTCTCTACCTGGAAGTAAATTTATACACCATCTCCAAACTGACAAAAGGTGAAGTATATCTCTAAGCCAGAGCCTATATCCTGCTCTCCGTCGGTATCCTCTATTTTTCTCTCCTGCTCGCTGGTATATCATGCAGCTCCCACTTTAATCTCGCTATAAGGACGAGTTCATCTGTGTGTGCTGTGTCGGGTCAGCTTAGACTAATAAAGATTGTGCAAACACGGATTTTTTTGTTTTGTTTTCCTGCACAGGAAAGTGATGAAATTTAAAGCGCATTAGATAATCACTGACCTTCATAAACCTCTTATAGGACCTCCTGCCACTTCTCTGCTGCAACTCATTTAGCTGCACATTATCAGCCTCTACAATAAGACTATTGTGCTTACTTTGTGCCACGAGGCAGTGTTAAGCTGTCTATTATACCTTCTCCAAGATAGTGAGAGATGTTAAATTGTGTTATCAGACTTATAAGGTACAAGGTCTTGGCCGGCCGCGGCTTCTGGGATTTTCCCGAGTTGCACTTATGGGCTAGAACCGCCGTGAACTAGTAATGAAACAATTTCACACAACAGCATATGCCCTGCGGTGCCAATCTTGCCATCCGCTCCCAGCCCGAGCAGGAAAAGAGTGCCGCGTGCAGTGAGAGGGAAATTAGATTTTTTCACCATTCACAGCCTCGCGCGGTCGTACTGGCTCCTGCCCGATCTGCTGAATCATGATATCGGCAAGTTGATCCAAAGATGGTATTAAAAAAAAAGGGGATGTTCATGAGAGACATGGGAGCAGCTTCCAGGAGACATGGCTCATCTTTGTTTAATGGAGACTTATGGCTGGGCTTGTCTCAGGCCGGGCAGCCGCGTCGCCATTACCAGAGCGTTTACTCCACATTTACCAACTCGTAAAGGTTGCGGGAGCCCAGCGGATCAGCTCATCAGTCATAACATGCTTGGATATCTTCGGTCAAATCCCCGTATGATGATAAATGATTGCAGTTGTAGCTCCACCAAGTAGATTTTGATCGATGTCTCCTCACGTACGCAGTCTGTTTACTCACACGGGTTATCGACATTCTGTTGTCACTGAAATGAGACGTGTGACTTTGCTTCGGTCATAGACACTAGTCGTCTGATGTACATGTGTGGTGCCAAATCGGTGCTGTCAGAAATGTGCATATGTTGGCTTCGCATGAGACTGTCCCTTTTAAAAACAACTCAGCCCTTAGGTCATCTGTGCAAGCAGGGTATTATGACCCAGTAACATTTCACTGTGAGGTGACCTCCAGGGGACGTGGTAATTATGATCGGAGCAGAGGAGCGATTTAAGTGATATAAAGTCCACATTAGGAGGAGGACGCTGGGTGATGGGTCGATGAAACTAAGGATTTTCACACATGAGACCTCTGCTCATTTCTGAAACTAAACCTGCCCACCTTGCTAAATTGCTAATAGCTTCTCAATAATGTAAATTGAAGCTTTCAGTTTTATCTGCCCTGTGTGCACACTCTATTTACCCACTGCACGGAATTGCACTTCATATGTGGCAGTCCTAACCCTAATGTTGATATTGTGGTGGGCTGCCGTATATAAATCGATGGCGGTCATTAAAAGTGGCCCAGGACGTAAATAGCTTTCACACAATGTGGCCACGTGTGTCCCAGACCCCTTTTCAAATGTGTCCCAAAGGATTTTCTTGGGTGCGTTCACACACTTGTGATCAGATCACCCTAGGCGCATGTTAATGACGGGTATGAACACGGACAGTGACAATGGCCCCATCAGACTGGTTAAAAATAACCTCATTTGGTTTTCGCAATCACAAATGACGTGTGTGTTTATTTGCATGTAAAAGGGGAAAGTGAGAACACAAGTGGTCCCTCGAGACACATGAATGGACGCGTTCTGACGCCAGGTGTGAACTGACGTACTTAGAGCTGTCCACTTGTGACCAGATCACCCGAAGCTCATGTTAATGTCACGTCTGGACAGAATCACAGACTCTCTGCAGGACTCTCAACTGTTGGGCTCATTGAAATGCCTGTCAGTGTATTCTTACTTGCTTTTATTCACGTGAGTTGTGCATGGGGGCATTGATTCTACAGTACTCAAGTGAATATCGACTGTGTGTGTGTGTGTGTGTGTGTGTGTGTGTGTGTGTGTGTGTGTGTGTGTGTGTGTGTGTGTGTGTGTGTGTGTGTGTGTGTGTGTGTGTGTGTGTGTGTGTGTGTGTGTGTGAGAGAAAAAGACAGAGAGAGGGAATCATTTTGTAACTTTGGATCATACATTTACGTTCAATAACAGCTGAGATGCTAAAATGCTGCAACTCTAAGTTTAAGTCGGATGTTTGACCTTGCAGTCGATGTGCAATGTGCAAAACTAAAAAAGGAAGGTAAAAGACGAATAGATGTAAATAATGCATCATTAGAATTTTTGTGTATCTTTTGTAAATATTTTATGAATAAAAGAAATGCAGCCAGCAGGGTTGTTACTGACCACTGGGATATACAGAGTGCGGTTCGGTGCAAGAACTGAATGTAAACATAGTGTTTGTTTGCTTACAAGAAAACTACGGGGCACCTTTCATGTGGTGTACACATGGTTTTTGTGCAGATTTATACTGCTGGCCTCTGGTGTGTGCAGGGTTTCACTTCGATTCGATGTGATGGTGGTTTCAGTGCAGTTTTAGTTTGCAACTGATGAAACTCGGACTGTTTTTCTTGGCACTAAAAGTGCATGTTGGTAGATTTCGGCTCACTGCACCTTGTTTTGAGAATTCTCAATCCAAAGCCTCCATTGGTCAAAGTCGACAACCGGCAAAGGATGTTGTTTCTCTTATTGTAAGTTGACCACACTTTTCATGTTTACCCGTTCTCTTGCATCATCCTGCTCCCTCTCTCGTGCTGCTTCCTGTCCGCCTCCTTGGTGGGGCCTTCTGAAAACACGGTGGCTGTTATTAATGGTGGAAGAAGAAGTGGTGTTCGGGATGATTCCTCTGCTGGCTCAGTATTGATGAGCTGTACAGCTGCATCTCTCCCCCCCTCCCCTCCCCACCGCCTAAGTAAACTTGTCAGGTCTGATGCATTGCCTGCACACGCTCAAATGCAAATCACGCTACGGCGGAGCTTTATCTCAAACCAAACAAGAGGAGCGGCAGCACATCCCGGATCCCCGGTCCCAGCAGAGCCGCTGCATCTGAGAGGCTCTGATTAAATGAGTGCCAGCAGAGTGCTGCCGCTGGTTACACAATATTAGGTGGTTTGCCCGGGGAAAGAAATGAGCTGAAACAGAAGGAGCTCAGCGCAGGACGAGGTTTCTCGGTCGGGGTCGCACACAGTCAAGTTCAAGTCTGATTTTGTGTTAGATAAAGGGAAGATTAGTGACAAGAGTGGCTCACGGAGAGCGATCTGCATATGCAAAGAAAAAGGTTCCCTGGACTTCAGCTGAAGGAGCAAAGAAAGAGAAAACGATCAGTGATCAGCAGAGAGGAAGTCAAAGGGTAACTTTTTGACAGAGGTGCAGTAGCAGGGTTCATGTTCCTCACATGAGTAGTGAAAGCTAATCTTTTAGACTGGTAGCCATTCATTCTAGAAGTTTTTCTTCCCTGTGTAATCACTGTTATCCCTGTAAGAGTAATTGCAAATGAATGTCCTTGTTAAATCTGAGTGTAGATGATTTAAGCCCATCTGAGAACTGCACTGGAACAGTGTGATCAATAGAAACCCATCCTCATGCCAGACTTCTTTGATTACCGCCCGGTGTTTTATATTGTAAAACCTTTGGAGACAAAAGGAAAAAAACTAAATCTTGTTTTCCCCCAGAATCCTCTTGTTATACATTCCCAACACTATCTGTGATTTGTCCTCATTATCCCCGCCCCTCTTGAGCTGTGCTCGTTCTCTCTCCCTCTCCCGTTCCAGGGCCCTCCTCCCCGCCCACCGTCGCTGTCTCGCCCCTCTAATTTATTTCTACCTCTCCATGATAAATGCAACGTAAGAGGCTTGTGTTTTCCTCCCTCTCCATCACAACGTATTTATGATGCGCCTGCTGTGCTGGCTATTAGTCAGGGTCGCGGTGTTCACTGTAGAAGCGAGCGAGGTTGGACAGTAGTACCCGGGGTCCATCACAAGCACTTAAGGCCGGTCTACACCTCCTCCCATTAATCTCCCTCCAGGGCCTCCTCTGGCTGCCTCACAGCCACTTTGTGCGGCAGAGTTATGCTCTTCCTGCTACCTCCTGACTTTGATCCTGCACAAACACTGCTAATAGGATTTAATTAACATCTCGTATGGACACTGAGGTTTGAAACCACTGACTGGTTACAGAAAGGAGCTATCTGTGTTTAGTTCACCCAAAACACAAAGACACTTACCCACAGACACAAGTTGCATGTCACCATGCACATAGTTTTAGGTTTGTTCCAGGTTTTAAGTACATTTTATTGCAATGGAGGTGAATGGAATAATTTATTCTGGTGCTTCATTCTTTGCAAAATGCATTTGGCATGAACTTCCACTCCAGAAACAGTGCCCCTTTATACTTTGGGTAATCCACAGAAATCTAAGCTGTAAGTCTAATTACAATGAAATAGCTCCAAAGAAATTCAAACCAACAGAACTTGATTCACCTTCACTGTGGTGGCTGCAGAAACCTAGAGAGGTAAATGCAGAAAAAGAAGTACAAATCTATAGTGGTTAAGGTTAATGTGGTGTAAGCTGCTGAAAATGCTGCGTATTCAATATATTTAAGGCTGGTGATACCACATATATTTATTACTGGCAACGAATCCAGTGAAAACAGTATTTTGTGTGTTTGTGTGTGTGTGGTCATGCTAATGATGCAACATATGAGCACAGTGTGACAGTGTGGAATAGTCAAGCTCACACAGGAATAACATGCATCAGACTCTGGATACACACACACACACACACACACACACACACACACACACACACACACTCTTTCTCTCTCTCCCTCCCTACAAATGCACTCTGTAAATAAAGTGAAACAGTCGATTGTCATTTGAAGAGTTTTCAAAATTGAAAATGCAAATATGTGAGGCACCTGTACAGATGTCATTTTACTAGGAGCTAATAGGTGAGAATCACAAATGAGGCATCAAAGATGCAAACTAGAAACAGTTGACAATTAAACTGAACACCAGCCTAGTGCTTCAAATTTGAGCATTTTTACTTAGTAAGTTGCAAAAATGACTAATATTGGATTTTCCCCTCAGACATATCATGAGGAAACCTCTGGAACAGTGTTTAGACCATCACTGAGCTGCATTAATGAGATTCTTTGCTGCCTCGCGCAGGCTTTGCCAGCTAAATCTCCCCGCAGGATTTATAAAAAATTATATAAGATTAGTCAGGAAAAACACTTCATGCATGCTTATGAGGAATTTGCGTTGCAGCTGATTTAGGACTGATGTTTGACTTGAAAATGAAGCTGTATTTAGAAAATCACAAGAAGGTTCTTTTTATAGGGTTTTAACAATAGAGGGGCACAAAAGAGAAGACTTCTGACGGAGTAACTTTTTCTTTCCTGGGCACAGACCTGAGAGTGTGTTGAACTTAAAGACAAGAGCATGAGCCAAACACAGATAACAAATTCCAGTCATGGCATCTTACGACAGACTCAGGTCTTGTTTGGCAAATTACCTTTCCTTCCTTTCAAAGAGGAGGGCGCCTCGTTCTTGCACATTTATTTATTTCTCCGTCTTTGTTCTCCTTCTGAGAAACTTGTCAGCTCTGACAGAAGCTCACATAAGTTATCTCGTGGGCCCCGACGTCCACGTCTCCAGGTGTTATTGCTGCTCCGCCTCTGCACGGTGGCCCGTGTCTCGGGGACCATGCTGAACAGAACCACGCTATCACCCCTAATAAGCAATTAACATTCAAAAAACCTGCTTTGGTTCCCATTCTCGCTGCTATTCAAGTAATCTGAGCCCCACGTCAGCTGAAGTCCCTGTTGCTGTGAGGATCACAAATAATTCATTGTCAATGTCATTACGGCTTTAGCTCGTGTGACACTGACAGATTCATTATAATTTGTATTCATTTTTAAGTAAACATCAAAACAGCAAATAGCCACACACTTTTTATGCACACTTTTGAAGAAATGTATACACACACACACACACACACACACACACACACACACACACACACACACACACACACACACACAAACCCACACAATGCGTGTGGCTTTTCTAATTACATGGGCTTGCCCTCCCGCTGCCAAGGCAGCTCATTTGGGCACTGAGAGGAACGCGTGCGCTAAAAGCAAAGGAGGCTGGGAAGGATGAGTCTTAATGAGGGGAATCAGTGAAATGTGTCTGATGGTGACATTTCTTCCTGGAGCTGGAGGGCTCTCGATGAAAGTCAGGCCTTCACCGCGGGCCCTGCTCCACCACTCAGCCCTCTCATCCTCAGATAACCGGGCACGGCGCAGCACAACAAGCAGCGCTCACACAGGAGGCAATTAAAACTCTGATCTGCTTACACACCCGGAAACGCTTGCTTTGGCTGCAGGCGGAGGGGAAGAGCGATGGGGCGGCGGGGCGGCGGCGGTGGGAGGCGGGTGTTCACTGGTGGTTTGCTGGTGATATTTGTTTGTCAGCAGGAACAGCCCAAGTGGTGGTCCAAAATTAGCCGTCTTAGTAGTTTATTGTAACAAACACTATTTCTTCAGACTCAAAAGTTTTACATTGACAAAAGAAAACAGATGGAGCTTCTCAACAAAACACAAAAGGCGACATTGGGGGAATAGGCCAAATGAGACACTATTAAGTAGAAGCTGGCATTGAGTCAGAGAAGCTCTTTAACAGCAGCCACACTGCTGCCAAGCCTTAATGCGATCTGTTAGTGAGGAGGGTCCTAGACCACAGAGGGCTCAGGGCATTTGGAGTTAGATAGAAGACCGGGAGGCCTGTCGTCCGAGCCGCGGCCAGACTGAGCAATAGGCCAGTTCAGCGGATTGGTGACAGACCCGTGCTGCACTGTGTGTCTTATAAATGAGCAGCTCCCCCTGCACCCCGCACCATTATTCCTGAGTCCACCCTCCGGCGGCAGGTCCCATGTTTTTCTCTGGGCGGGTGGATCTGTACAAATCACACTTTCTTTTTGAACCCCCGGAGACTCATTTGGTTCTGTAGCAGCACTGGTCACATTATTTTTTGGGCAGAGTTTGACTGCACAGGCTGCAAAAGCAAAAACAAACTAAAAAGCAAAAAAAAACACATTTGTGCGAAATGTAGTAAAGGGAAAACTCTGGTTCATTATTTTTGTAGGTCATACCGGTTCTGGCACGTTTGCACTCACCGAAATCGGTTTTCAGAGCTTGGCACATGATGACAGTGCTTTGATATTCTAAAAAAATCTCCCTGACCTGACTCTTAATTTTCTTAAACCTCTCAATCAGTCCCAGATTAATCAGACCCACAGACTTTTTTTCTCACAGCAGACTTTTTGACCAGAGGAGCAGGGGAATCTAACATTACTTATACTCTGGGCCAGAACTGATTGAACAGCAGAAAACAGTGCTGTTATTGCCTGAAACTGTGTTTGACATGTCTAAATGTCTGCTGTGAAAACGATCCATTCGATTTTAGCTTCACTCCAAGGTCATGTACACCTCTTCAGATCATGGCACCAGTCTTTTCATAACTGGAGAAGTGAAGTCCAAACCTAATTAAATGACCAATCAATTATTAATTCATTAACAAAGCAAACATTTGCTGGCTCCGGCTTCTCAACCCTAAAAGGTCTGTTTTTCTTATATCTTTGTAAAATCATTATCTTGTGGCTTTTGAAGGACGAGTTATTTGATGGGTGCTCTGGGGAAACTGTGATGGCTGCGTTTTCATATTTTCTGTCGTTTGATGGACCAAATGATTGATAGATTGGTGGAGACAATTATCAAAACGCGAATCCATGAAGAATAGAATATTTGGATCTGAAAGAGCTGTTTATGCAATGGGAAACATCACTGTACGGATGAGGCCAAGTCCGAGCATGTGCCTTACACTTCAGTTTTTCAATTCATTTCCGGCTTTAATGATGTGCTTCTGTATTTTCTGACCATTAAAACAACAACAACCCCCCCCTGCCAACATAAACCCCACCACCCCCAGTTTCACAACCTAACTGGTCGCTCTAAAGACCCTGTTTTGTGTGATAATGGCAGAATGGAGAGAATGCAACCATTAGAGGGTTGGGTCACCTTCTCGGGCTGAGAGCCAGGCTGTTGTTGTCCTCCATCAGCTGAAGAGCCCCCCTCTCGCTGCTCTGGCACCGCTGCCCCATTATCTCTGGCGATCTGGGTGACCCGTGGCTGTTGTGTCATTTTCTCACCACAGGACTAATTGTACCAAATGGTGGCGGATGTTGAGGGAGTGGATGAGATGGACAGTCCATGGTGACCACCCAGTGCCAACCATTAGCTGTAATGTAGTTTAGAGCTGGAAACGTGGTTCAGTAGTTGAGGTATTAACAATGAGCCTGTGGTGATGTAACTGACCAATCATTTTTCTCGTTGGGTCTACGAGGAGTTTGTTGCCCACGTTTTTTCCTGATAGCAAATAAAGTTGACTAATATCCAGACATCTTCACATGCTTTACCTTTTAATAACACATTTGTATCTCTTCCCCTCCGTAGCTGGCTGTACTTTTGACGAGGACTCAGACCCGGGCTTGTGTGAATACCGACAGGGCCAAGACGACGACTTTGACTGGCAGCTCATCAGGACCTACAACTGGCCACACACGACCCCTGATCTTCTCCGAGGTAGGCTCCAATATATGTCACAGTTAAGGCTTTTAACCACAGCACTGGTAGCGCCCGAGACTGACCGTGCAGCTGTAGTCTATGTGCCGGTGACAGTGGCGTATGACGCACACATGCTGCAGGGGAGCAGCTCACTCCAGACCAGTTGTGGACTGTGCGTCACTGGACAGCTCTCATCTGTGAAAAGTAACCGGTGGAAGTGAACACATGCTCTGTAGTTGCTGTTTCTGCAGCAACATTTAGGATGCGAAGGCAACGCAGCACCTGCAGGGTTTCCACTGTGTTTATTTTGCAGAGGCAGTGCCCCGACGGCTAAAACTAAATCCTTGATGAAACACTGACGTGTATCACAAGGTGCGATTGGGAAGGATCCATTATCAAACGTTACAAATGGCTGAGTTAGTGCCCACTAAAGATGAGGGACATTTATTTGTACAGCAGCAAGGCAATTCACTGTGCTTTACATTAGACATAAAAAGCATAAAGACGAGAGATATAAAAGACAAGGCAGTTTAAAAAGACATATAAAATGGATTTAAAAGACTAGAAAAAAAACTGATAAAATTTAATGAAACATAAAGCGATAAAGTCTAAAAGATTCAGCAGTGATACAGTGGAGTGTAAGTTATGGATAAATAGCTCCAGATCCTACAGATACATAGAGGAGTCTCTGTCTGCCTGTATTTCCAAATTCTCAGACTTTAGCCGATGCCGGAATAACAAATATAAGACCTGGTTTTGTAGGAAGCACAAAATAAGTTGGCTTCTGTATAAAACAAATAAAAATGGCTTTAAAATGTGCAGTAATCACATCAAATTACAGTCATAGCCCATGCCAACACTTCAGGGATCAAAAATACAAGTCTGCAGTCCGTTGTCAGCCTACATGGAGCTTTGACATGAGCCTCCTACGATAAAAGTCAATCCGCTTTCAGTTGTGTGACAGGAAAACCAATGCGTCCAGACGCTTGACTGTTTCAACAACTTGCGAGAGTAGTCGTCACTTGTAAGCCTGTCACACGGTCACGTGTCACTGTCCCACGGTGTCCATTACCCCGGCAACAGCAGAGTCGTCAAAGCTTTGAGGCATTTGGGTCAGTCCTGTTGACAATAGCTTTCAGAAGCTGCTAATCAGACAAGTACACAGACTCCACACAGTGGTTCAGGAGTGTGGACTTCTCTCCAACTCTTTTTTAAAAATTCTCCACACAACTAGTTTTATAGATCTTTGTTGACAAAAACAAGTCAAACACCACAAATCCCTTCAAGGAGAGCTCAATTGAAGTCTGCGTCATTATACCAATTTGAATGTGCCTCAGAAATACCCTGTACCAAATTTTTCCTGCAGTGCACAATATCACATTTCAGCGGTTTAGGAAGCAGGTAATCATTGTCTTTTCCTGCCACCAGGAGGCTGAAGTGCCTCTGAACCGTACTAAACTTGCATCTTATGTTCCGTTATGGTTTTCAACATGTCTTTATGGTAATTTCTGTTGTTTTTTACTTGATTTACGCAGTGAATGTCATTTACTTGTAGTAAAGCTGCATTTCTCGTCTGCAAGAAGAGTCATAAATTAAGTTTATTATTATTAGTTATTTTAATGCGACGACAAAAATGTGTCACATTCTCCGGTTTTAATCTCTGAACGTCAAAAATAGAATAGCAGCATGAAGAAGTAAATAAAAACTTTGAATAACAAACCCAATTGCTTGTGTTTGCCATCTGGGTTTCCTAATCCTCTCTTCTGAGGAGAAGCTGTCATGTGACGTGAGGATGATCACGTCTAAGTTTTTAGTCTTTTTTGATAGAAAAACTGTGTAAATTGTCAAATAACCTTCAACTTTCACAGTATTTTTGAACCACATGGAATGTGATGCTGGAATCATTTGTGTATATATATGTTCACTTTGCAAATCTTCATTTTGAATCAGCCTTGTTGTTTTCTAATACCTCAGAATAGCCTTTACCTTATTACCAACCTGACCTGCTCTAAGTACAATAATCTTCAAGATGAGGTTTTCACATGAAGGTTTACTTTCCAATAAGCTCATCTGATGGAGAGTCAATGTGCTGTTGTATTCTGCAGCCAGGTTCCTGAAGCAGGCATTTGGAAATAAATATTGTGAAAACGAAAACAAAGAAAAGGAAGCACTGGGTGTCTGGAGATATTTACCAGCTAGTCTAGAAATAGAGTTATAAACAATGCTGTTTGGGTACCAAACACAACACAGACACAATAACCCTCCAGTCTACTATAAAGCAGGCTTGCCGCAGCTTTTATGTGCTGTGCTGTTTTTCAGACGGTTCATTATGGGAGTGTTTGTGAGTGTTTGGAATAAAATAATGACACGTTTAATTAAAAGGACTGCACTGCAAACTGAATGGGACTGTTTGTGCAGCATTCTGTCAGTTTCCGGAGGGGAACTTCGAATCCACACCTCAAAACCAAAAAATCTTTTCAGACCGGTAAACGATAATTGTAATAATTGGTTTTGAATGAGGACGTGCCAGTGTTGTGAAAGATGTTTTTGACAAAGGTACGGATTTGTCCATTCAGTCACAAACTTGTATCCAGATTTATGACTCTGTATGACTTTGTTGAGACGCAGCAGAGACAGATCGCAGTCCAGCCTCCCCTCACCTAGCACAACAGTGCATCTCACATGCATCTCAAGAGATGCATTTGTGATTGGATTTTGCCTCCCGACTCACTCATAATTTATAACTAACAAACGCTGACTGCTGCTGAACAGCAGGAAAAAACAAACTACACATTTGCTTGGCCATGCAGCTATTGAAAAGAGAAATGGTGGCTGTTGGGGATGTTGCCTGAGGGAGGCTCTGAACTTCATCACCTTGTGCCGAGTTGTTTGACAAATTGACTGTGTTTTGGGGTTTTGTCTTCCAATACAATATGCACAATACGAAGCTGACAGGGGGCATTCGTCTGTATTATAGTCCCTACACTTTTATTTAGCCTGCTTTCACAGCTTTATTGAGAGCCGTTCACTTATGAAAGAATTACCCAAGATGCCCTTTGGTGCAAAGAATATGATGGGAATGGATGTGCAGCAGAATGCTGGAGCCTTTTTGTCACAGAGGTCAGTCTCAACTCAAGCTGAAGGTGACAGTAGGGCTGGCTAATAAAAGAATTATCAGGGATTATCACAATACAATGTTAATCAAAACAATATAAGTTCAATATATATATGTATAATTCTGTATATATCTTGCTTATTTATTGTGCAAGTGGTATAACACTTAACTAATCTACTTCAGATTTGTTGAATGTTTTTCTTTTTATCAAGCTTTTGTCATTTAAAAGGGATTAAAACTACAACCTTCACTCAGGAGCCAAAATCTGTCTTTAGACTTAAGTGAAATAAATATTCTGACATTTATTGTAATAATTATCGATATCGACTGATAAGAAAACTTTAAATTTAAGTAATTGTTGCCCAGTCCAAGGTGACCAGATCTCTGCTGAACAGCTTGTGTTAGTGGCATCGTGTCAGCTCTTCAACCTGCAAATGGATCAAATGGCCGTGTTCAACAAAAAAAAAGCATAGAGAAGTATTGCACAGCAATCCCTCAGCTCTACTGTTTTACAGCAACTCATTGTTTTTGGTTTAGGGAGCAGTTAGTGAACACAGTGGAACATTTAGCAGCTAAAGAGACAGATATTTCCCCCAAAGAGATGGAGACCAACTCAGCACTCGTAATGAACAGTACTGTTGGGTTGTGTGAGCAGGATGTTCACACTAACCTGTATTATACTGTACATCAGTGTTGTCTTCACACTTTGTTCTGCTCCCACATGTGGCCATTTGTTTTCTTCCATTGGGACGGAAACACAAACTCTTAAAACCTTCCCAGCACCAAACAGCAGACTCACAAAGTTAGGAGAGGAGCCGGTCGGTGAACACAGAGGAGCGTTTAGCAGCTAAACAGACAGATATTTCCCTGGAGTTAAAAGTGTCAGGTAGCCAGAAACAGAATGCGACAAGAATGCTGATGTTGCTCCGCGTCTACAACAAGTGTAAATACACAACTCTTTGCTAACGTGTTCGCCATCACAACGTTTAAAGGTCGTGTCAGATGTTGTGTTTCAGTTGTTAACAAACATCTCTAGGTTTAAAGTCCATCGTATATTACGCAAAATATGATGAAAGAAATCACACGAAAACATATATTTAATGTATATATATATGTATATAATCTACATGGATTATCAGAATAAGTGTTGATTAATTTTCTGCCAGCCAACTAATCTTTTCAGACTCTAAATGTAATTATATTCCACCCATCTGAGCTCGTCCGTCTCCTCCTCTCCATTAAGTAGAAAGTTTAGCACATGATGTAAGGAACACTGAAAACACGATCACTCAGCCCGCTGACTAACAGTGATACCACATGCACATTGCAGCACTGCACTGCTGGTGAAATGTACCCACTCTCACTGGTAATCACAGCAGCCTCTTCCTCATATGTCTCAGAGTAAAGTGTGAACATGCTTTATATCCACTCTAGCTGAATGTTAATGGCTGCTGGAATGGACTTACAGCCTACGTCTGCATGCTCACCAGGTTTCCTCAGTGATTTATGCCAAACAATCTTATTACCTTGGACCCTGTTCCAGTCATCAGCCTCCTGACAGCTTGTTTTACCCACATTCAGTCCCTTGCTGCTTTTCTCTTTAAGTTTCTCATGCATCTACACAGGTGGCCTGCCTCCAATCTGCACAGACATTTGTCATATACGTTTATCGAAAATGGGTTTTTCTCTCGTAGGAATTGCTGTGCAGACGCACATCCGGGAGGGTTATAGGCTGCTGCATCGTGTAGACCGCTGCGATTCAAGAAGCTGACAGACGTCGGGGGTTTTCATAATTTATTCGCCGTTGTCAAGTGCTTGTTCCGCTGTTCCGGGCGCACTCCCCTGAGGGGGGCCGGGTATGTTAAGCAACTCCCTGGGATTGGTGGAGTCTAGCATGGGTCATTGCTGATTACACTTCCCGGTGGTCCTCGGGGGCCGGCAGTGCCACAAAGACCGCTTTTCATCTCTTTTTTTTTGTTGTTGTTGTCCATTAGAGAAGGTCGATTTCAGGCGGGATGAGCACATGCTTGAATGACTTGAACGTTCCTCTCAGATGCTGCTGGATGAGAGGGGAAGGTTTGACATATGACGCTGCTGTGTGAGATCCCATCATCAGAGAAATGTGTCGTAGACCCTCTTATGGAGGTCATACATAAACCATAGGCTGTGTTAGGGACGAGTAGTTCTGGCTGCATAGACATTAGCTCCAATCGTCTGTCCCTTTGACATATTGAAGTGGGTGCAAACTTTAAAGTGTCCTTTAAACTTTAAAGTTGTTTTTGTATAGAGGGCCACTGTAGGTTAATTCTTTTTAATTAATCCTTAAATAATAGACAGAATAACATTTTTTGAGCAAAACTATAATTATATAAAATAAACAAAACATTATCTTATAACATAATAAATTCATCATAAAAAGGACTGAGGCTTGGTGGCAGTTTTCTGTCATCAGGAGCCCACTGAGACGCCATGGAAACAATTTAACACAAATTCACAATCAATGCTCACAACATCATGCGTCCATCTTCAGTTCTTTGGAGGACGTTCACTGTTCCTGAAGTGACTTACCGTAATTCACAGGAACCTAATATCAACTTATATGTTCTTACCCGTGCACAGAATCTAGCGAGACAAATAATTGAACGCAGTCTTGCTTGTTAAGGTTTCATAGGAAAAAAGGGGTCGGAAAGTCTGCTCTCAGATTGCACGCATGTTTCTATATCTAACCTTGCATCAATGTGAAATTCAGGAAGTGCAATTGATTTGCTGTCAAGTTGTAAGAAAACACGCCGTCTTCGTTAGAGCAGAAATATGACTTTACCCGTGAAGTCATCTTTATCTGTTATGTTTCCATACATCGCTGAAGAATAATCCATCTCCCCAAGCCACTGGTTCATCCGGCAGCTCAGGACCAACATTCAAGGTCAGAGTTTTCCAAGAGGACTCGAGAGGTAACACTGCAAATATACATTTTACCCAGAATTTTCCCAAGGGCTTTAAATTCTTTCTGAGGCGTTAAAGAGACTGCAATTGAGACAACAACTGAGTTTATTGGGCACCAGCAGCTCGATAGTATTGATCTGCGCCCACCAGCCAGTGGAATACCAATGACATGAAACATTGCAGCTAAAAAGGAACATGTTACGCCCTTCAGCTTTGCAGTTTTTTTCTTCATCCACGATAGTGTTTCTTCTCAATCTTCCAGCCGGCTTATCGGCGTTGTGATGCAGGGTGTGAGGTGTCAAGGCTCAGTGTCTGGAGCTGTGCCGGGGAGCAGACATGATTGCTGTGCGTGATGGACAGTGCTGCTGCTGTTCTTTTGATGGTAAAACGGAACAGGTTCGTGCTAGATCACACAAAGAAGAGTCAGTGGCCGCTGAAGGAGATTTCATCAGAGTTAAATTAAATAAAATAAATTAAATTGAACCTCAGAGGACTCTTCAAAGAAAGAATGAATTCAATTCAAGTCAGTTTTACTATGGGGTGTTCCTTAGAGACCCTCTACCATCTCAGAGGCTTTGGTCTATAGAGACGTGAGGCGAGGAGGGTGCATGAGGTGAAGGCGACGGGAACATCTGATGTGGCCCGCTCACTAACATGGTCATTGGCTGCAGTGGCTGAGACACATGAATTTGTGTTTTCAAAATAAAGGTGGTTGGCAGTTAAACAGTGTAACTTCACCCCTACGTTTTACCAGCAGTGTCTCTTCCTGGAAAAAAATGCCTTGAACCCACACCCCCCACATACAGAAACACACACAACACACCAATTAGCTTATTAAAGATAAGTTATCTACATTCTCTAGCTATGAAATATGACTCCAGTAGCTGCACACACACAGTTTTTGACAGAATTGTCTTGTAAAGTAGAGTCTTCTAGCCTTCGGACCTTCCTGACGGCCAAAACCACGTCGTACCGAGGTTTTTGAACCACCTGCGCTGTGCCGAGACAGCTGGGTCTAAACTCTGAGAGCACGGTGGTCCAGAGCCTTTCGAACCGGGAGCACATGCGTCTGTCTACGGTTCAAACGGTGTGTGTGTGTGTGTGTGTGTGGTGTGTGTGTGTGTGTGTGTGTGTGTGTGTGTGTGTGTGTGTGTGTGTGTGTGTGTGTGTGTGTGTGTGTGTGTGTGTGTGTGTGTGTGTGTGTGTGTGTGTGGTGTGTGTGTGGAGAGAGAGAGGAGAGGAGGAGAGAGAGAGAGGAGAGGAGAGGAGAGGAGAGGAGAGGAGGAGGGGACGGGACGTCTCTGCGTGGTAGACGATGTGGTGACTTTGGCCTTTCAGCATAGATTTGAAAATGAGCTCAGCTTTCCAGATACCCACTCACGAGAGGTGCCCGGTGGCGAGGGGCCACCCACCTTTGATTAGTGTTAACCTTTTAAATATATATAGATGTCATCACGTAAAGACATGAGTTTAACCCATATATTTACCAGCTTACATCTCCTCTATGACTTTGGTCGTCTGGTCGATATCAAACGTGTTCACATGAATAGCGTTCTTTGGCAGAACTGCTTTGAGTGTCTTTGCGCCTACTCCCTGGAACACATTACAAAGTGTCTTACAAAGGGATGCTTCAGTTCACCTTGGGGAATGTAAATCCATGGTTGATATACATTTAGCTTTATCTTCTGTATGCATGTGTTTTACTTGATTGGAATTGCTTTATGTTCTGTATTTTTATGCATCATATTTATATACTGTGTTAATGTATTCACTATATCTGTATACCTGTATTTTATTGTATCCTGTCACTCCTGAGGGCCTCCCTCAGTTATTCATTGAATACAGAAAAAGGTTAAATAAATGTTGATTTGTTAGTAAATGTGATATTAAAACCACCAATATACTATATTTTCCTCAAGGAACAGTCAGTCACAGTATTTGTAATTATTTAATTTAGTTTGGACAATGATTTTCAGTGTTAGAAAACCCAGCCACATGTGTAAAGTGCAATGTTTCCACTGCTCCACATTGATTTTGGAAGAGAGGCTATTCAAAGAGTCCTTTAAACAGCAGCACATTATTTAAGTTTTGGTATTTTTGCGGTTAGTTTAATGGTTGAATACATTTCAAATTCCAAAACAAATGCACTATTTATTTATTTTCCATATGCAGCTACTTAAAATGTGGGTGAAAACATGGATTTCGGTGCCGAGGAGATTATCAACCTATTCACATTTCAAAAGAGCAGCACAAGCACCATCACCAATGCCAAGTGACGACGTCTGCTTTTAGATTTCTTCAAAGCCCTCAGACCTGCCATTTCAAACAGAGACGGAATGCAAATGTCATGTGGCTCTCAGTAAAGAAGTCGTCATTACTGGCCGCTTCGGTCCAGCATAAATCAGCTTTGAGCCATTAATGCTGTTGCTGCACTCCAAAATGCACAAAGCTCGGCAAAGTGGAAGTAAATCAAAACCAAACTTGTGAGGCTCTTCCCCCTTGAAACGCCCCTCATGGGGTTTTAAACATGATGCTCATTTTCTAAGCACAGCTTCAAACATTCGACGGTGTCTTTCCTCCACCCTCCTGCCTGTCCCCAGTCCTGGTTTCCTCCTGAACGCTGCAGGTGCAGACTTTGGTGCGCCACGGCCCAGAGTAGAAAAACCAACTAGAAGCAGCAGAATGACTCTTTGCATTTAAATGGCACATTTAACAGAACAGAGAGCAGTTTCTCTTGATCTCATGACTTATTTAAATCGTCAGCAGTGGAGAGCGTGTTATTGACCGAGGTACAGTAAAGACTATATACTGCTGAAGGGCCTATTCAGGACCAATCATGTGCTTATGCATTATCTTATCTACTGCGGAGGAAAACACAGCCATTAGCCCCTGTGACACTGTCCTCACTAGAATAACAACAGCTTTGATCATTTGTTCAGATGCCTATTAGGACCCATGTTTGCACAGACCTGACAAGCACCTCTTATGAAGCAGGGCTCTTAATTAATTGCAAAGCAAAACCTTTTTTGGGGATCAAGGTTGATGGGTTAATTTGAAGATACGCTTATTAGTTTTCTTTCCAAAAGTTAGATGACTGGAATAGATACGTCTCACTTGTTTCTAAACTTTCTGGAGAGAGGAAGCTGCTTTTCCTGCCTCTGGTCTTTCTGCGCTGTAAAGTGCAAAAAAATTCACGCGCCAGCTCACTGATCAACACGATCTATCACGTTTGTTTATTTCACACGTGAAAAGAAATGTAAGAACAAAGTTAATGCAGCAGTTTTATGTCTTTAAAGGAACTTGTGGGCAATTTTTTCTTTAAAAACTTTGTACACAGCCGTGCTCTTTCCTTTGGCTTCCAGTTCATGCCAAGTTGAGTTAATGGCCACCAGGCTCCATCTTCCTATTTAGTGCTCAGACATGCGCTATTGATCCTCTCATCTCATGCTCCGTGAAGGCGAAGCAGCTTATTTTCCAAGATGTCGAACTATTCCTTTATCTACATCAGCATTGGAAAATAAAACAAACCAAATGTCATCTTTGAAACATTTTAAAGCTGCTGTCTGCGTTTTGGAAGAAGCTGGAAAAAACACAATTCTGCCTATATTGGGAGGCAATGATGAACAATGTCTTGTCATTCAGTTTGTAGGTTTTTTGGTGATCACCATTAGGGTTTGAAGAATTTGCAGGCAACCTGTCAGAGCTAGGCATTTGAAAATGTAGTCATGAAGATGCATCCTGTGTAATCCGAGTGTAAGGTTGGTCAAACAATGTAGTAATGTTGAAATAAGTGGTAATTAATATCTTCATTGTATGGGCATAGAGGCATAACATATAGTTGCTACAAAGTGAGACATTTCTCTTACAACACTCACGTGCATTGGTTAAAATCTGGTATCTTAACTTTCGCAACAATTTATAAAGAGCGCCGATAGTCGGATCTTCTACTGCTCTTTCTACTTGCTTTTATTGAGGCAATACATGCTGCTTTTATGAACTTGGCATCAGATTTCAGTTGGCATAGGTGTCACAGACACCATCAGAGTTGACAATGTTGCTGACGTTTCAGAGTAATACTGTGAATCTGGGCCCCAGTGTTTTTTTTTGTTTTCCTTTTTTTTGAAGCAGTGACTCCTTTCAGTCATCGGTTCCTGTGAGGTTTTACATTTACTTCCTTTTATCGGAAAGTTACTGAGAGGACATCAACCATCTGTGTGTGTGTGTGTGTGTGTATCTTGGGGGAGACTGACTGAGCCTACTAAATACAGAAAGCAGACCACAGACAGACTCGAGAAATGAAAACCGTTTGGAAAATATATAGTGAAGGGGAAAAGGCGATGTGTCGTGGGGACAACAGATGTTTCTGCTCACAAGGGGAGATTCAGGATTGATAAGGTCGAAGGCGAGTGATGGAGCGTTTTCTACTTTTTAGGCGAAGTAACCAGAATTTTTCATGCGGAACTTTGACTGCCTGTTGCTTTCTTATCCTCTTGTGGCACATTGAATGATAAGGGCTCAGTACAAACAGTGAAATTGCACTTTGCTGTAGAAGAAGTCTGATGATAACAAAGCCATCGAAAAAGTTGTGTTCCTAAGGCTCAACCCTGGGTGCGCCACACATTGTGTGCATCAGCTCTCATCAAGGAGTAAATGCACGCTTTTATCCTCGTGAATCAACCAGCACGAGTACTATAGAAATGATGTCGACAGTGCTTGTTGATTGGCTTATTATGCAGCGAGACAGAGATGTGATCAGGCAGGCGCCATCTGATTCACTATTGTCTCTGGAGAAGTAACAGATAACAGACATTCATTTTAATCTTAAATAGTTGTTCCACCTATGTGCACTCATCCGTGGGCTCAGTGGTTATTTTCTTTTCCCATCTTTTTTTTTTTTTTTTCATTCAACACCATGTCGTGTTCAATCATTGGCATTTTAAATCAACGTGCCAATTTTGTCCTCTCTACAAGGGGATCACTCAATCTCAGCAGCATGTGTGATGATAATGTTACCATCCCTTTGTAATGAACATGACTGTAATGACAGGCCGGTGTGACACTGGTTACGTCAATAGCGCGACGGGCGGCAACATTTTGTCAGGACTTGGATATGGAGGCTATCTGACTCACCATGTTAAGGAAATAGAGTATGAAATATCCAAGATGTATGAAGGATGGTCAAAAAATATATCAACCATGGCTGACCCTCAATTTGTGTTCACTGAATGCAGCACCAGTAATGGCTAATAAGACCCTGCTGATATATGTAAATACATTTAGTTATATTGATTAAGTCAAACTGAACATGAACTCTTTTATTCTGGTCACCGTAGTAACTGGATGATATGATGATACATACTAAATACATTACAGTATGTATTGGGCCATTGTGGCAAATGGTGCAAATCAACTAGCTAAATAGCAAGCTATGTAGCTAACTACTCTGCTGACAAAATTTGCATTTGGTGGTTTGCTTTGAGTTTAGTCTTTTTCCGGTTGAAACAATGTGTTAGCTGGGTACAATAAAAGCTCTCTATGCTTTACAGGTAAGTTATCATTTGCATCTTATATTGTTTTTGAATATCTAGAAAGTAAAAACACATTATTGTGTCTCATAAACTGTTTATAAAGATGGACAACGTGACTGCTTCCCAAAAGTGAAGCCAAATCTTGTTAATTGCCACCTGGTGGCTGGCTGCGGAATAGGTCATAAATCCTGCCTCCTTAATGTTAATGCATGGGACATGAGCCAAAATAAAGAGTCAAAATACATGTCAAATATTTTTTTCTCAAAGATGTTTTCTGTCATTATAAGTATGTGTTAACATAGTGGTGTATGTTCAAGTGTTCACTTTCCCAGTAAGTTTGGTTTATTTAATCTGTAAAAACGGGCTTAAACATCATGATTGAGGCCTGAGACTGACTCCTTATTGGTCGAGCGCTTGTATTGGCAGGACCTTACTATCGCGGCTCCATCCCTCAACGCTACTGTGCAAAATCTGGCTTCAAATGTACAAGATGGCAGCGTTTGGATATTTTGGCTTCATTTCTGGACAGTATTAAATGTTACCTTCTATCAATTAGAATTAGATGCTAATGTGAATGAACGTTTTTTTAGCTTTACGGTTTGCTTGCATGTAGCAAAAGCATGCACACATTTTTTTCCGAATGTGTCATTGATTAAATAGTTTGAAATAAAGAAGAAATCAATCAGGTTTACAGCAATGACAGAAGTTCACTACAGTTGTCCATGTGCTAAAGCAACCAAAATGGCTGCCCGCCAGCAGGCTACATTGAGTCTTACCTAAAATCCACTCCTTGTGACCTCAGAAAACTTTCCTTTTTGCTTCAGGTGGCAGTTTCAGTGCCTGCAAATGTGGCTCTTGAGCTCTGTGCTAACAAGCGGGTCAATCACGACGCCCTCTCTAAGCTCTCTCCAGTTTATGAAAGGCATTTAGAGTAGATTTGCATTATTTATTAGCTTTGCCTATGACCTTCAATGTCTGCTTGAGCTTTTAATACCTGGTATTATCAGCACGTTGCACTGCAAGTGAGTCTTCCTACAAACAGGTCCCATTGCTCCGAAACAGCCCCTGCTCTCTATTGCTACCACTGATTATTAAAAGGCTGCTCCTATCGTCTGTGTGGACTCCTCCCTCAGGTTTGGAAGGAGGCAAAGTGTCTGCACTTTGTACAATTTCTATTTTCTCAATGTTCGCACTGGACTGAGAAATGACAACTACATTAGTCTGAAAGTAGCAAAGAGACGTGCGTTGTGTTAAACGCTGCATACGGGGCCCTTGGAAACTGAGCTGTTATATTTCGTTTTTTAATAACTGGGATGCGACAGTCAAATATTCCATCAATTACATTTATATATATGTATTATATCAATCCATTATCTATCCGTGAGGGTCACAGCAGGAGCAGAGAATCAAACCACCAACCCAGACAACAGAGCCACCCTGCTCTACCACCTGAGCCTCGAATCCCTCCGCTTTGACTGTTATTACTTTAGGTTTTGAAATTAATACAATATTTAAGCTTCCATAATAAGGAAAAATAAATGACTATTCCTCTTGCCATTTCTCATAAATTGTTTAAAGTGAAATGGTTGGTGATTGTATTCCTTTCCCTTTCCACTAAAGCTGACCTCTGTTTCTACCTCTCTTCCTTAATTTGACTTTTTCTGAAATTTTCTTTCTTCTATTTTCTATCCATGTTTCTAAAGTCTCTGTCCCTTGCCCTTTGTTTTTCTCTGAATTTCATGTCTTCATCCCCTCTCTCCGTTTCCTCCTTTTCTACTGTCCCTCAGGTGCAGGCAGGCTATCTTTAGGACATATTTCCATATCCCCTTCATGCAAACATCTCATTGTCAGTGTAATTGATATATTATATATTATAGGTTCCAGAGTCAGGATGAGTCATTTGCATATAATGGGCTGATGACTGATGTAATAATGAAAGCCTAGAGCTCTGTGAAGGAAGGATGAGGCTTGTGAGAGACTAATGACCATTTAAATAATGCACAATAAGTGATATTTTCCAGCCAGATCAAAACCTCTGGAGCTCTGTAGCAAAAGAAGAACAGAGTCTGACTGAACTCCAGAACAAAGTCGAAATCCTTCAAAGAACTTTGTCGAGTCCTGAACTGCTTTAACTAGCACCTACTGAGACCACAGGGTCTCTGAACCCTGGTCCTGGGAGAGCAGACACAAACATTTTTAAACTAGCAAAACTGAGAGAGTTACTTTTTTTACCCAGACGTCCTCGGAAAAAAATCAATCGCTGATGGTAATGAAGTTCTCTGTTGTAAACCCTGTGAACCCAAACATAATGGAAACTGCTGCAACACGTCTAATAGTCATAGTCTAATGCATTTGTTTTATTCAGCCAGTTAATGTTTTAACTATGACTACAGTTGGATATAAGATTATTTTTCACAATGGTTTTGATTTGAATAGGTTTTCATGATTCTAACAAAGCAGTGGTGCACCGTGTCAAGAAATCAGATAAAACCAATCTGATTAATACTTTGACAACATCACAATGTTCGAGGAAGTCAAGGTTGATGCTCCGTCTTGTATTTATACAGACTTGTTTGACTCAGTGGACTCAGCGGCTCCGGCTCTGTGTGAACCAGCTGCCTCTGGCCTTTCGGCCGCAGCGCAGCATGTCTTTCTTTCACACAAGCATCACATTTCCTCAGACGCTCACTCGGCATATTTCTTATTTTAGGTGATGTATCAGATAGCATCCCTCACATGTCCAATGTCTGGCCATGAGCCCATCAGTGTTTCCCTGCCCCATAACACCTCATGGGGACACTTGCCACGTCCTTCTGGAGAGCATCGCCATCTCCCTGCTCGGATGTGAGAGGAGTCATTGCCTAGCTACTCCACAAACGCTGTTCTGATGTTGGTTTGTGTTCATGCTGACAAAAGAAAGAGAACTTGTGTATAGATACAGTCCAGGTTAATACATTTTGGTATACCGTTCAAATGTCATATTCCCAAAAGGGAGTGGTATTCAAAACAACATATTAATATCCCAGAACACCTAACATGTCATGTTCAACAGAACTCGACAGACATGCACATGAGACCATGGACCTACATCCACATATACAGCACGTATGGTGTATATGCTCACACATGTGCACGCATGTTTAAAGGTCAACCATTGCCAGCAAAAAAACATTTTATTTCTATATAAATATATGATATATATACTGTATATGATCTAAGCCTCCCTTCTTCAAGAGATTTGACAACTAGAAGAGCTTCTGCCCTCGTGGTCTTTCCTTTGGCCCCTTGAGATAGAGAGTAAGAGAGATAAAATAGTTAACAACAGGAACAACCAAAGGTTTAGTGTGGTGGCTTCCACTGTACTGCAAGAATTCTTCTCTGCAACAGTTAGGTCAGAAAGCTGGATTATTTCTGATAGCATAGACATAGGTACTTGAGAATTATCATAGCATCCATAATGAGGGGCAGCATGGAATATCAATCATTTATGGGGATTAGGATTATTTGACTTGTGACCAAAAGGACTGTACTTGCGGGCATTCCTAAAATATGCATGTGAAAGTACCAATGTTACTTTGTGAACATATTCGACAAAGAGGAGATGGGGCTAATTTACTGAGATGTCTAAATACATATAAATCCTATGTATACATCTTGGGTGAAGAGTTTGATGCTGAGGATTATTTGAAGCTTGTTTAATTTTATTCCAAATGGTTGTCCAAGCTAATTTGGCTGTTCTGTTGATATTCATTTACATTTGAACCATTTTCCACAGAAACACTCCAATACGATTTTGTTTTGCCTTGCTCGTCAGTGCTTTTGAGCTCTGGGCCCTCAGTGGGATGCTCCAGAAGGTAGTCAGGTTCATTCTGTGTCGGTGAATCTACTCGGTGAGAAGGCCATCTCAAGGACATGGTGAACAACTCTGAAAATGTTATTTATTTCTTTGGTTTTCATAGGGTAAGTAAGGTCTTGAAAGTCTTCAAACCCACTGATTTTATGTGATTTTTAGGAAAACTTCAATTAACTCCTTTTGTGTTCTAATGCCTGAGTCGTCTGCAGCAGCACACCCACCCCCTACAACCATTACAAACAGCCGTTACACTTTGCCACCGAAATGTTGGAATGATTTATTGACGTGAATGCTCAGCTCGTCAGGGGGTTTAATTACTATGGAGCTGGTAATATTGTTGAGACATTCTCTTCCCTCTCTTCTCTTGCCTTTTTTGTGTGAAGCAGCGAACACAGAAAACTGTAATTAGTTTGTAGTCCTTGTCCAAAAATATGCAGCAGGAGCAGACTCGATATGTTTTTGCAGTCAGAGCACAGGGCTGCAGCTTTTCAACTTAGTCAGCTCATGTCTCTTCTGCTAATATTGAATCTGTTGAATTGATCATGTTAAGACAAGCAGCATACGCCTGTATGTCTTCTTGAACACATATTGCATAAACCGAAAAAAGAACAGTATTGGCAGATACATATATCCAAACCAGTATAATCGTACAGCCCTATTTTTTAATGGCTGTAACATTCTTCCTCCACACTCCTTTGTTGTGATAGCGTGCTGTGAGTGATGAATCCCGGCGTGTGAGCCTTAGTATTTCCTACTACTCCATTTCCTTTCAGCTCATGTGTTACATATCAGTTGCCCCTGTGGTTGCCTGACTCTCTTAATTCTCGTCTCCCTGTCTGCGGCTCGCGGCTCTCTTTTTGGCTGCAGGTTGTTGTTGTTGCCTATGCAGCAGCGGCAGCAGCAGCAGCGGTGGCGCTCTTTTTCCCTCCAAGTGACAGATAAAAGTCCGGTTGACACAGAGGGATGACACGGGGGGGTTATCGAACGCAGAACAGGCAGCCCACTTCCCCATGGTTAGCTTTTCCACATGGGTAATTGGCTTCTTCTTCTTTTTCTTTGTCGTCTATATCGCCGTCGTCTTCCTTTCCGCCAACTGATGAGTACTTGACGCTATCTCTCCTTTTTCTTTCATTCTCACTGGATCTTTTTTTCCCCCCACATCCCAGCTACAGTAAAATTGAAAGTTTGTAGGATTAAAATTTAAATTGCTGCTGCTAAACATCCTCGCTCTGCTTGGTGTTTGAAGACGCTGGATCGACTTGGGAAATGAGAGCTGGGACTGGAGGCTGGTGGAGATGATGATGATGTCAAAAGGAAATATTTTCACTCTCAGCCACTCGCATCCGAATCTGAAAGCTCTGTCTGGGGATGGAAAGACATCATTATCTCCCCTTTTAAACCTGTTGAAGCGCTGCCAAAATGTTAGCTTTGCGCTGCCCAGTTGGTGACCTTCTACTGTTCTGTATTGACTGCACTGTAAATATAGTGGCCAGACATTTCATTCAGCTTCCCAGCTCAACAATCCTTTTTTATCTCCTTCTATTTGGATACTGTTACATCTTAATGCAAAATACTTCCCTCATGTTTAACTCTTGCTGTTTTAACGTGTATTACTACAGCACTAATTCAGATTGTTCAACAACAGAGACATGATATTCATCCCTATCAGTTGCTCCTTTGTTTCTTCTCTCACAGAACATTGTCCTTATTCGTTAATTATCTCTTTAGTTCATTCATGATAGCTTATTTGTTGCGATCTAAACACTTAAAGTAAATTGTACATTCTGGGGGGGTTTAAGCCAATTGTCACTTTTTCACCCGTGCCACCAGCAAACTGCAGTATTTTCTAGAAAGCTGCACGGTTCAACCCGCAGGTCCCGGGTTACTAATATAGAACTTGCATGCAGTCTTGTGACAGCTTGGCAGTTTCCTCTGATTTCTGTCTTTGGACTTGTTTACCTGCTTGTCTTTGAATTACCACACAGCTCCCAGAGTGCCTTTTAAAGTCAAGCTAACAACTCGGAGTGATGCTGGGAGGTGCACCCTTGGGTACCTTATGGCTCCTCTGCAGCGCTTCAGCAGTGGACAGGGGTTGTCTCGGCTTTCCCCTGACACATCTTTAAGCTGAGATGAACCGACTTGCTCTCCTGGAAGAGGAGCGAGCGAGAAAGCGAGGGAATCTACACTTGGCAGGCCTAATCCAGACTTCAGGATGTGCTGTTCCAGGCTGCTGTCTAACCGGGGGCTGCAACTCCCACAGAGAAGAAGAACGCAAGACTTTGATTGGACCACCCACACTGTTGCAATGATTTGGCCAGAGCTGCAGGCTCGGTTGTATCATAGTTTTTGCTGTGCACTTTTTACTGTAGGCCAGAGTGAAACAACGAATAGAGGGTTCTGACCTTGGGAATCGCCTTGGGCTTAGTTAAGCGTAAACCTTTGCTTTTCTGCACACTCAACGGGAACAAAGAGATGCTGCAAAAAGCAGCCGCAAAATTTTACACATAAAATCAGTGGACTGGCACACCACTTCAGTATGTGTTTGAGATGGTCAATAAAAACCTCCAGATCTAGGAAAAGAAGTTAGGTCTGTGTTTTTATTTCTTCACAATAGCTTGGATGACTCTTAGCTGGTCAATTTGTTCTGAATAGTTTTATTTGGATGTGGAACAATCCTCCTTACTTAGACCGTGCTGGAGTTGGTAGATTGCTCTTCAGGGGCGGCTGTGGCTGAGGGGGTCCTTTCACCAGAAGGTCGGCGGTTCCATCCCAGCCTCTCCCGTCTGCATGCCAAAGTGTCCTTGGGCATTATACTGAACACCGAATTGCCCCTCATGGAAAAAAGTGCTGCCCATAGATGCACTGTATGAATGTGCGTGTGAATGGGTGAATGGCAGTACAGCGCTTTGAGTGGTCATCAATACAGACCATTTACCAATACAGACCATTCGGTATTCTCTAGAGTTAGATTAGAAACTCCCCAACCATCAGAAAGGGAGAAGACTTCCACAGCGATGGCCTGAGGAGATAAAGAGACTTTATTTCCCCAAACAGGCAGAAAATTAATTGGACGAGAGGGGCTGTAATCCTGTGTTTCATCGTCCGTAACCACCCTCGTCTTGGGACTGCAGAACCTAAGCACTTCAAAGCCTGGCTGAAAAGACCTGACACAGACTGAGAGAAATCCACATCTCAACAATGCATCGCCTCCACCCTATACTTCCCCTCTTTTGGTACAGAGGTCTTGCTCTATCTGCCTTCCCTTTCTCTGCGTCACACTAAAATACTATAAAGATAGAGAAAATGAGAGCGATAGAGTAATTAAAAGTCAGGAAAGTTTCTCTCGGCACTGCACGCCAAATTAGTTTTTAGAGTCATTTTTGCCTTCGAGTGGTCTTTGAATCCTACATTAGCCATATCTCTAAGTTGTAATGAATGAGTATAACATTTTTGCAGGTCCTCATTTCGCTTTGTTCTACACCCAAATCTAATTGGGACGAGGGCCCTGTAAGACCACAAAAGTGTGTGGGGTGCGGGTGGTGGGAGCCTTTATCATGCCTCTTCTGTGACAATGTTAAAAGTGGGATCTCAGCAGCCGTGATGACGATGAACATGTTGATGTTCTGACCCGCGACCCATTCAACTGTGAAGTTCTGTGACCAGTTGTGACAAACAGACTGACAGAAACCTGCCAAAGTTCCTCAACACCCCCTCTGTGGTAGTTCCCGCTCCACCACATATTGCCATGATGATCCACACACCTAATCACTCGGTGAAAACACCAGTCTCAGTGTTGGTGCTGGTTAAAAAAGGCACTGTTTAGTGGAGTAATCTTTGGATGCATTCAAATATCTGGTTTGGATGGTCAGCGCTCTCTTATTTAATGGATACGCAGCACTTTGAAGGGGCCTTGTTTCATCTTTGCAAGGATTTTATCATGAGGCTCTGTTTGAAGTTGTAGTGGAATGAAAGTGGTCACAATTCAGCAGCACGAGAACATTAGGCCACTGCTGACTTCAGTTCAATAACATCAATATTTCTCTTTGGAAGCCAAACCTTTGATTGTACTTGAATCAAATTTCTCTCAATGACATGTCATCCTAACATGTCCACATGAACAATGTTGCTACTAAGAAAGAGGAGGAGAAGCCTGCTGTCACAGCTCCATCTGACTTCATTAAACTGTCTTCTCCAACGCTCCAAAAAGTCTGCGTCTCACGGACGTCTTTGTCTTGACGCGATAAACTCAACAAATGGAACACTTGTAGTTTCTCTTTCAAGGCATCCGAGTTGTGGCACATTGGGTCTGCATGCGAGAAGTGTTGAAAACACAATTTTCCTTTTCCACCTTCTCGATCACTTGGATTGTCAGTTTTTAATCGTGGCTAAATTACTGTTTTACTTTGGCAGTTCTTTTGTTGGCACTTTGAAAAAAACTAAAAAACATCACTTTTGAGAACTGCAGCTTCTCTTGTCAAATGAAAAGAGATGAGTTCCCAAGGCAAGCTATTAACAAAGCATCTGTTCTGAGAACTGCGCGATCAAAACAAATTGAAGGAGGGGATTGTCAGTCTTAATGCTGTGTAGATGATGAAGCACAGTTTGTGCCACAGCAGCACCATTGACATGAAGGACATTTTAAGGTTTAAAAGCACCCTGCAACTTCATGGAACTTCATTGACTGAAAATTCAATCTCCGGCAGGTTGTCTATCTGTTGTGCTAATCCCAAAGGTTAAGTGTTTTTCGTGCGCCCTTATACTGTGTGCATTTAAAGAAGTGGGCAGGAGTAGTAAAATAACAACTAAAACCAGTCCTCAGAATCTTGAACTGATCGTCTCTACTCTCCAAATCTTCCGTCTCTGGGAGATTGAAATCGGCCCACATTTGTTTTCCTTCTCAGCTCCGGCCGTGGCAGCGTTTTTTCATCTCAGCATTTTGAGCTTTGTCACTGTTCAGGGCGCCGAACGTGCCCGTGATTAATAGAGTCTATAATGCACCAAGCCTATAGAATGTCCCCCTTCGGCACACACTCATAAATAAAAAGGAAATGAAAAACTAATGCATGTAGGTAGCAAGTGAATGGATAGGTTTCTTCGTGAGGAAAAATAAAACAAGATCCCGATGGCCTGGATTGCACCACTACAAATGTCAAACTAAAACAAATAAACAAATCAATACATGAAATAGAGATACAGTGGTCCTCGGGACGTTAGACAAATCGGCTCTGAAAGAGCAAGATCCAAAGGTTGGAGTGATTCTTTTTTTTTTTTATGTATTCACCTAAATGCTGTTTTGATGTACTGTAGCTTTATTGTCTCAATTTTATATAATTGATATATGACAAAGTACTGCTCACCTATGTAAATCAGCAGCCTATGGAAATTCAATAAATGGGTACACATTCTGGAAACGTTGTATCACAGTAGTTGCCCACAACAGGGGACTGAATTGTGATTGATTGGAGGCCATGGTCTGGTCTGGATGACCCAGGGCACCTTGGGGCAAAAAGGAGTTGTTCTTATTTGGCCTTCAATACAAGTTACTTTAATCATATTTTGATTAAATGCTAATTTATTCAAGAACATGCTCCATGTACAACTTTTATCAACTTTGATATTGAAACACACAATCAAATGTGTACCAATTTTCAAGCTAGGTTACCCTATCAAATAACATCATCTTTATCACTGAACTTAAAGGAACACTTTTGGCGCACAAAAGCTGCTGTGCTTGTGTTTCACAGTCGCTGTGTGACTGTGTATGCATTACTTTTTATTTCCCTCCTCCCACTCATTCTGCTGTTGAGGCGTTGTGCTTGTTTTTAGACCTTGTCGGGTGTCAACAAAACTCGAGTGGGATGTTATGAGAAAGTGTCTTCTCGCCAACAGGATCTCATTATTTCCAAGGTGCCCTGGTTCTTCAGTAGCAGGAACAGCGGCAGGTTCTGTGCGTTGCAGGGGACAGAGGGAAATACCATAGCGAGTGTTCCCAGAATCCACTGAAGGCGCATCCAAACATTGCTCGAGTTAAAGCTGCACTTGAGGGACTGCTTTTAGGTGAAAAGAAACACACAACTATGTTCAGCTTATAGTTTTCGTAGGTTTTTGGTCAAAGAAGCTTCAAACGGGTAAAAGACAAACGGAAATTCAAGCTCGTCTTTGAAACACCAGTGTTTTCTGACAGTTGAGGTAACCTGGCTGAACCCGAGTGGAAGAGGTGGGTAGAGATTGAAAAATTGAGCAAACTGAAGTCAGAGATGAGAAGAAGGGGGAACAAAGTGAGATGAGATCATGCGACAGTTTATTATGCAGATGAGGAGAGTCAGCGTCTCCTAAACTGTCTGAGCGTTTCCTAATTCATCACTGTCGCTCTCGGTGTGTGTGTCTGTAACTTACGGTACAGCGGAGCATCTGCGTGGCAGCGACCGGCGCTGATTGATCACCTCTCTGCAGACTACAGGGGCACTCTCTCTGGGGCTGTGCCTCGCTCGTGGGTGCCTCAGAGCCTTGATTAAGGCACAGACGACCCCAGAAATGAGTGCCGCTGGAGGGTTCATCCTCTTAGACATTGTTCTACCTCTTTCGCTCTCTCTCTCTTACTCTCACTGGGTTGCCTCACTTTAGATTAATGCGCCCGCCCCCCTCGTTCACCCATCTGCTCAATTTGTCTTCTCCCTTTATCCTCCAATTTTCTCTTGTTCAGCCTCTTTGGCATCTTTTCCCATGTGACTTCCCTTTGTCTTTTTTACTCACATCTTGGTTTTTCTTCTGTTTAGTCTTTCCATCTGCTCATGACTTTCTCTCTACCAGCTTTTTTTTGAAGTTACAAGCTTCACAACTTTCTCACTGAGTAGATGCAGAGAGAGCCGTGCCTCGTGCTCTCAGGATATAACTGGCAAATCTTTTTTTGATGGGAAGCAGTTTGTCCAACAAGTTGTAAGATCTGTCACTCGGTGCAGTTTTGAAAAATGTTGTTAAAGGTGTTCGATAATAAAAACCTATTTGTGCTAATTCACTTTGAGAGAGCAACTGTCGATGGAGAAACCCCCAAAGCTCTCAGTCTACCAATGGTGTAACTTAATTCCAAATTTAACTCTATCACTCACTCAGTTGGACATATGGGGATGCAGCATTGTTGCGACATTGTTTTCTCACTGATGTGGAAGCCTAACAAATTGGGAAAAAAAACTACTCTGGAAAAAAGAAATCTTGAAAGTGCCACACAAGTTAAATGTTGGGCTACAACTGACATCTGTTAAACCTTCCAAACAATTATGATTATCAATAAAATCAAGACTAAAACCATCACAGATCAAACTCTATAAGCTATTTTTCTAACTTTATACCTCACTTGGGGGAAAAAAAGCAGCCCATGCTTTGATAAATTACTAGACAGTTATTCATGAGCTAATCCAGCTAGGACAGACTTTTTCAGTCAGTCTTCTTGAACTTCTGGTTCGGCTTCTCCATAGCAGTGGCCTGACTCATCAAGTATTCTGATCTTAGCTGTAGGGCTTGTTACAGAGAGAGACTGCATGTCCTGCCACAGCGCCTATAGGTTTCACACTAAGGCTTACGAGCAGAG
Organism: Hippoglossus stenolepis; assembly: GCF_022539355.2. Taxonomy (NCBI): domain Eukaryota; kingdom Metazoa; phylum Chordata; class Actinopteri; order Pleuronectiformes; family Pleuronectidae; genus Hippoglossus; species Hippoglossus stenolepis. The sequence goes on along the minus strand of NC_061499.1, from coordinate 19,502,844 downwards.
TAGTCAGAATATTCAGCAGTGTGTGTGGCTGTAAGAGCAGATGAACCTTTGCTCCAGTTGCTCTTTTAGTTTGACCGCAGCCTCTGCAGCAGAACCGCTAATATTAGAATAAGAAAAGTTCCTGTTACAAAAACAAGTAATTGCTCCTGTTGGTTTAGTTGTTGCCAGAGTATCTCATGTGTAACAGTGAGTGCTTGAGCGTCACTCAGTCAGAGGTACAAGACTGCACATTGATTGATCGACTGACTGCCATTAAGGAGTGGCGGGTGACAAGTTCCTCTGTGACAGCTGACAAAATAATGCCACTAAAGGGTCACCGTGTTTCAAATTGTATTGGTCATAGGTTTACGGGTAAATCCATACTTTAACCCCAAAAAGCCACAGTTATTTTTGACTTTGACAACTGATGGGCAACACCTGTCTCTGAGTGGGGACTAGTTTTAAACGATAGAGCGCTGTGGAGCAGAGGTTTTCTTCCTGTGAATCCGTGCAGACGTACCCCTCAAAGTCCAAACTGATTTAACAGAACACACCATTAAAACCTGATATGGGACTTTTGCTTAAGTTTTCTCTCCTCCCTCCTCCTCTTTTCTCCTTCATTTCCATCTCTGGTGGGCTGCTGGCTCTGGAATGCGGCGGCTGTTGGCTGCAAATGTGTCTTCCATTCGAATGGAGCGTTCCCCAGGAATGTCACCGGCTCGAGTCACATATACGGCTGCTATTGCATCCCATAGGCATTACATTATTTATCTTCCCAGCTGACACCTATCACCCGTAGTGACTGCTCCGCAGCCCTGCTGACATCCCTGCTGTCACCCCACTGCCGCAGCCCATTTGCCCCGCATCAACATCCCCAGAGCCTCAGGGGACTGAGACTTGCACCCCCCCCAACCTCCTTTCCCCGGAAGAACGTTAGAAAGTGTGGCTGAGGGAGAAATATAACTGTTCTTGCTCCTCAATCCATCAGTAAACTACAACAAAGAAAGTCAGCGCCGCTTTAAATGTGCAATTTGAGAAAGTTGATGAGCCTCCTAGAGAACTTCAAAAGGTTATTTGGAAAAGTGCCAGAGTCTCAAGTACATTAGTTACAGTACTAGCATGCAGTTCTGCATAACAAACACTGTCTGACCTTGATCCGAAATGAATGCACTTGCCACATAACCACGCACACAAACACAGGTCAAGGGGCAGTGGTGTATTGTTCCTTGTGGCTTTTCCTGCACTGTCTCTCTGAGGGTTTTCCAGACCCCCCCCCCCTCCTGTCATGGATTAATTGGATTTTTGACCCAGTTCCAGTTTGCTCCCCTCCTTCTCCTCGTGCTCCGCTTGGGTGCTGACATGAGATGGTGTAAAATGCTTGTGTGTGGGTCATCAAATGTGTGTGGAGGATTTAGTGCAGTCGCCGGCTGCCTCGTTTCCAGTCTGTTGGGACGCTTTGTCTCCCGGCCGCCCTCCTCGTCACTCCCCCCATAGGAGGGCAGCAGCCAGCGAACAAAAGCCGGACTCCCCGTTTGAATGCCACCATGCACGCACGCACGCACGCAACACACACACACACACACACACACACACACACACACACACACACACACACACACACACACACACACACACACACACACACACACACACATCCCCCCTCCTTCCCCTCTCAATTCCAGCCACTTGCTGCCTTGTCACAACTATAACAGCCAGTGTCACTACCACTGCCGTTGTTCCCCTGGCATTTTGGGACCACGCTAGGGGGCTGCTGCCGTTGAGTTCATCTGTAGTGCACTGCACAGAGAGCCAGTAAAGGAGAGGGAGACAAGGAATTATCCGGCCTGTATTTGAAAACTGGTGTCTCTCTCTTTTATTTGTTATTCTACCTCTGCCGCCCTAAATCAAGCCCCGGCTCTTTCTAATAAAACTGATCAGAGGGCTGTCGTGGGATGCCTGCGCGGGTTTTTGTGTGGGTGATCGTGCATTATTGTGGAAAGGTCCTTTTCTTGTCTGCAGTTAGTCATTCTCTCTGGGGCAAATTTCACAATGGAGTGCGTGACCTTGCGACGAACACGCTTCGGTCTCCTCTTTTGCAGGGAAAAAAAGTAATGAATGTAATTGCCGCAACTTTGTGTGGATATTTCCCCGTGGGTTTCCGGACGGATTTTTCATCTTGGTTTGCTTGTAATTACAGACCTGAGGGCTGCAGCGCGTGCAGGGTCAGATTCTGCAGTCCCTTTATGGACATTTGTCTGCTCTCCCACCGTGATTTGTAGTCAGTCAGTCAGTCAGGCTCTGCTCCCACCGTTAGCAAAATCCAAGGATTAAGAGTTTTGCTCATAAATGTCAAATGATAGATTTGAGAACATTGTGCTTTCCCCTCCAACTTCAGCCAAGATGCTTATTATGCTGATTTATTACTATTGATTTCAATTTCCAAGGCTTTGTTTGCTGGAAGCTGTACCATTAAAACTGCAGCCACGCAGGATATGAATCAAGATCCCTGAGGTTACAAACGGCTTTCAATTGTGTCTTGCAGAGGAATGACTTTTGAATGAGCAACATTGTGTGTGGGTTCGCATGTGAATGCCGGATTTTTGTTTGGCTCGTTTGAATCCCGCACCCCGGCTATTGGCTGGTTTTGTGTCTCCTTGCAGCCAATGGGTTTGAAGCGTGGGTGATTTCGAATCACTCACAGCCACGGCGTTGTGTGTGGTACGTTAAGCCGTTACTCCCTTTGCCTGAGTCCCAAAGGGGTTTGAAAGGCCCCTTGTCAGTTAACGGTTTTCCTTTCAATGACACATTTAAAATTTAAAACGCCCTGCTTCTTTATCCAACAGGGGGCCATGTGTTTTGGGATTTGGGACACATGCAGGCTCATTTGAAGGGCCTTTGTGAATGTTGAAGGCCAGCATTAGTGTGCCCCCTAGTGCCAGTCTGAAGCCCCCAACCATGTCTAATAACAGACTGAGGACAATTTTTTATTTTTTATTAAAACACATACATTTATCTTGTTATCTGAACTTTTTCTTATCTGATGTTTTGAAGTTAAGACTCTGTCAAGTCAGGTTTAAAGGGGTCTCGGGGATGTAAAAAGTGGATCATCATCCTGTAAAGTTGTGCCACCTCTAATATAATACAAAGATTATAACTGTTTCATTTTGCACATGTTGTAGAAGTAATTATTACTTTTATAGTTATTATTATTTTACTGGGTTTCAGCTGGGGTTGGGTATCATTTGAATATTATTCATTTGTGTTATCGATTCACTGTTCTGATTCCAAAATGGTTAAAAAAAATATTGCAAAATATCTTTTTTAAGTGTCAATTTGCTAAGAATTTACACTGAAGAACATTCACCATGTAAAAAACCTTTGGTTGCTTGTCAGCGACAGGATTTACTTTTGACTTCTTGTGAACCTGGCACAAAATGGCCTTGACCCATTCAACATCTCAGAGCTCCTTCCCCACACTGTAAGGACACTGAGGTCATCTGAGCAGCGACTGCTGTCTGTCACCAGATCAAGGACTGTGTTTTATGGGGACCTTCTCCATCACTGCCCCAAAATTCTGGCACTCCTCCCTCCCTGTGTTACTTTGGATCAACAACGTTAGTTGAAATAGTATATATTAGAATTTCTTAAAAAATTAAATAAAAATGTATGATGCACAGACACGTGCATTTAAACAAGGAACATTTAGAAAGATCAGGGTACATCAGAGACACATAAACAGGCAGTTGTATTGCTGAAAAGTTGCAATTTTTGTGTACGTGTGTGTATGGTCGGTGACTTATGGAGAAAGACAGAAAGCTAGAGAGAGAGCATGTGATATATAATGCACCCTCTTGAGTGAGGGAATGTGAAACACTGGCTGTTTGTGCAGACTTTATTTTGTACTGATATAAGTATTACAGTATAGCACTGGGACAGAGATGGAAGAGTGGACAGCTGCAGAGAAGGATTTATTTTTCTGAGCCTAAATGCAATCACCCTGCTTTCTGTCCTCCCATGCTCTTTTTCTCCTTCTCTTCTTCATCTTCTTCCCTCCCTCTTTCTTTGACCTTCTCTCTCCCTCCCTCCCTTTCTTCCGCCCTCCAACCCTCTGTCCATCTTTCACACTGTTATGACGTTAGCCATAAGTGCCTCATAGTTGTTACTGTTGTTGACAGGTCTTGGCAGATATGTAGCCAAACTCCAGGTTTTTGTTTGTTTCTTAGTTTTTTAAGGGTGTTACTTTAGAAGTTACAATCCCCAACCCTGGTTACAATACAAAGGTTTCATGCTCTTAAACTACGGAGACCCACAGTGTTCAAACTTAATTTATTAAATAAGTCACATGAATGTTATATGATTGAGTAAATACAAAGATGTAACCCTGAAATGTATGTACATTATTTTAAATGCTTCTAAAATACTTTTTAGTGATTTTCTATATATATATATATATATATATAGGATGTTGAGTTAATCTGAATGAGCTAACAGCCAATCAGCAAACTGGATTTGCCCTGATTGTCTTGATTAAGAGACAGCTGTATGCAATGTTTATTTACAGACAGAATATATACCTATAATAATATGCATAGTACTATTATTTAATATATGTATGATATAAATATATCGTTTTTCCCAGTGTTTGCTTATTGTGCATTTTATACGTTCTTTTAAAAAAAATCTAATTTTGAACCTTTTGGGTCATATTTATGCTGATCTATTGCTTTTCAGTAAATATATTTATGGTGGAAACACTACATATTTCACTGTTCTTTGTGAATTGATTATATTATGTATGTCAGGAGCTCAAATCAAAACATATTTTCTTCTGCGTTCGACTTAAAAACCCTGTGTTAGACAAAACTGTTACTGTCCAACTCCAGGCGTTGCTGCTGTTGTTTCAGATTTTGCATCTATTATTTCAGCACCCCCCCTGCCCACTGACGGACAATATGTTCCTGGGGTCAGGGCTTCATATCTCGGCGTAGGGGGGGACAGGTGGAGGAAAAGAAGTGCTGGCCTTTGCATCTTGAAGGTGATGTGGTCCAGATGGTAGCCTCTCCTTCAGTTGCACTCTGCACGTCCGCCACTGGCTCTCAGGTCGACTGTAAAAGATAGGGTCTTATCGCAGCCGCTCTATGTGTGGCTGTGGGTGGAGGGGGTAGCTGGGAGTGGGCCTGCAGTGACCTGCAGTGGGCCTTGATCCAGCCTGCCAAATCCAATACACCCTCCTCTCCTCCTCCTCTTTCGCACAGATGCTGCAGCTCTGCACTGCACCAACTGATGAAAATCTGATTTTAGGCTATTGGCCTCAAACTTCCCACCCACTTCTCACTATCACTTCCCTATCAGTGAAGGGCAAATACAGCCAAGAAGCAGGCTTATCTCAAGAGGAGATGGGTTTGGGGAATGAAAGGCTTTGTTTGTCTTTGCCAAGCAGAACAACGGAAGCTGAGGACTCAGGACGGCTCCTCTGCAGGACCCGGTTTTATCGACTGGCGTCTTCCTCCTTTTACCTCGGGTTACACTACCTGAGTACTCATTCTCATGTTGCATTGTGTCATGTGCCTTGCACTTACAGGATATTGTAGGTCTCCTCTTTCCCTAATCTCTTGGTAGGACTTGATGATGAGAGATTTCAGGGTCCTGTGTGTGATGGAGCCTGTTACTGTGCAGACCCCAAGAAACACCCAGTAGGAGTCATCAAGAAAGTGATAATGAGTCTGTCTGGAGAAGATGCTTTCTTTCTGAAGGATGTGTTTTTTCCCTCTCGCCTTGAAGGACCACAGTCACATCCATTTGTCTTAATCAAGAAAGCCGTTCTGTAGCTTTCCTAGGCACAGAGAGAAAGTAGATAAAAGCCACACTCAGATAATGTGTATTTTTCACTCGTTTCACTTCGAGCTCTAGTTTCCATTTCTCATTCATGGACAATTTGTCACAGTTTCAGGTTTACATTCCTTTAAACCTTTGAGCTCCCTTGACAACTAGTGTGTGGAGGGAAAACAGCTTTATGATTGACCTGCAGCCACAGAGAACCACTGCGGCTTAAACAATCTCGAGAAAAAATTACATAAAGCACAACTCAAGTAATCATAGAGGAGAGACCTCATCCTTCAAATGAAGACAAAGTATTAGTTTATATCATAGTGTTGTTTTCTTATGATGATACATTTAGTTAAAAAAAATTGTATATTTATAGTTTTCTAAATAAATTGAATGATGCACAGTAACTTCAATTGTTGATTACATACTATGTGCTAGTGCATATAAACTGTTTTCAGACATGACCTCTGGAAAATATCTCTTTCCCAGAGTTTGCCTTTCACCTAGGCAGAAAGCAGCAGCAGATTCTGAGTCTGACGCATTCACAATAAAACTGAAATCTCCTGAGTGTCCAGCTGAAGGGTGGCATCTGTGTAGAGCAAGTAGGAGGCGGGACATAACATACACATCTCAGCACCTCAACACCGCCGTCAGCACTTATCACCAAAAGCTCTCGGATCTTTTCGTCTCTCCAAGTTGACATCTTTGTCGGCGTCATGTATGGCTCCTCCTTTTCCTCCTGAGATATTTGTGTTCTCTTCTTTGTTAGAAATGTCATCAACGCAGCTCACTCTGACTTTCTTCTAAGATTTTACCTGGGGCTGGCAGGAAAACTTCCAGAGAAAGTCCACATCAACGTTCTCACATACAGCCCCTGGATCATTTCAGGAGACTATCTGCAGTTCATTGCATGTCTGAAAGCAATTTGACTTAGATAAGAGTAAGACTTAACTTGTCCATCAATTTTCTTTATATTGTAATCAAAACAAAACTACATTGTCATATATTGTACTGAACAAACAACAGCATTCCCCAACTTTGCCCGGCCTTTGCATGTTTATTGACTAGATTCCTCGGGCCCCTGCCCTTGCTAATGGCCATTTATAGCCAAGTATATTTCCTTCTGCTCATCATAGATTGAAAGGAGATTAGGAAATACAACTTTGCGCTATTGATATAAATAAAGATATGATTTTTTTTTTTTAAGATCAACAAACATTATTTTTTTATGCACCAGAAATGTTATTTCTTCCCATCTAGTTAATCATGTGATAATCTCTCAGATTTACCTCGACACCACTTGGTTGCTGTAGATAAAAACATAAGAAAACATTTTTCATCTCTGTAAATGTTGGTAATGTTTGCAGATGAATGTACTATAGATATTTCCTCTCACGGGAGGAGGCACCTTGTGTACGTGATCTACTACAATGAAATAGAGCAAAGGGAAGGACCAGGGCCTGTGAAATTGCGTTCTCTGTTTACTAAATGACCAGAGATCTTATAAGAAATAGAGCAAACTGTAACACTGGCTTGAAGAGCAGAGAGTGCACCAGCTCCCAAAAGGCCTCGGCGATGCAGAGATGAAACAAACACTAGATCACAGGAGTTTAGATGAAGAGGCTGAGGGCGGGTGTATCAAGATGCAGCAGAAGGGCAGTGAGCTGGTAGTGGTTTGAGGGAGGATAGTCAGCCCACACGTTGTCGCTGCACGGCTGCTAATGCACTATTGATTTCTGCCACAGAGAAGATTCCCCCGCATCCTGCATCCTCCTCCAAACCACACACATCTCTGTCAGCTGGCCCGGACTCCGACTCCGGACCGGTGTTTCAGGCCCGAGGTCAGGATCAAGATGAGATTTATTTTTGGGGAACCCTGAATCCATGCTGCAAGCAAGTACCAAGAAGTCCATCGTTTTATTACTAAACACAGCTTCTGGGGAGGTGGAGCTGAAGTGTGGGCAGTCAACAAGCTTGTCAATGAGAAAAGTTTGGCTGCAGCAAAACTTTTTCATCAGCATCGGCCACAGGCAGCCAATCAGATTACTTCTCTACCCTGATCTCCTGCTGGGAAATGCTCTTACTGTGTTCTAGGAACAGTAGTTGAGCATGAAAAGTACAAAATGAACAATATCACATTTTTCTCCACGCAAATGTTAGTCTAGGCTGTAGGAATAATTACTTTGAATGGTGGGTGGCTAATTTTCTTATTTTATATGAAAAACAGCAACATTTTCAGCATTCTCTACCTATTCTCTTAGTATGAGCCATCGCTGCTACCCCTCTAATGACATTAACACTGGCTGCTCAACAAGAGGCAACCATTGTATATTGATTAATTAAAATATTGAACTAACTCACTTTGTGATGTGATCATTGAAACAATAATAAACACTTGGTTAACGTCAGCGAGGAAATGTGATCATGATTCAAAGACACTTTTGACTGTTGCTTGGTAACAGCAAACAAACAGCATTTTCCTGTGTTTAAGTGTCATTACGTCGTGATTATTATGGCTGCTGCAACGTTTTGTCATTTAAACGTGTTAATCATGTGTAATTCTCGGGCAAATGTTGGAGCGAAGATTTCCTGATCCTGTTGGTTTTCATGGGACACGATGTTACCATAATAATAATGCCAAAATTTCCGATTACTGAAAGTTTTATCTCTATAAACAGATTCTACTTTGACTAATCACGTTTGAGCAGGCTTTGGTCGCCGGCAGGTAAACAGCCCGTGTGGAGATCAAAAGAGGCAGAACACATTGACCAAAATGCATCGGCTCTCTGCTTTTTAATGTATCTGCATTCATATGCTGGTAGTTTTTCATGGAGTCTAGCCGAAATGTCGTCTGGACCTAATACACCTACAAAAAGAATCGCGGTTTGTTTTTTGTGTGGAGAAACGTTTGACTCCTGTGATAAAAGATATTAGCTGGACCGTAAACAGCGTTTGGCAAACGGTAGACAGGGTCTTGGCCCGGATATCTAAAGTGCACAGACTATTGACCGCTGCACCCATAGGCTCATTCGTGGTCGCATGATAGTCGATGGGCTCTGAAATCACTGAGAGACAAATCCCCTTTTCTGTTTTTGTGAGGTTTCCAGTTGAATGAGGTCTGCAACAGCCGAAGCGACATATAGGCTACCAATGAATTTGGCTTCTCTGAACTGATGCGTCTCCAGCAGATACATATTTCTGTGAGCTAATGTTTAATTTTAGTATGCATTTGAGATCAAGGGTTCGGGAATGAATGAGCTCCTCTCCAGTTGGTGCCTGTGTGCACTGTGCAGCATAAACACAGCAGCAGCAGCAGCAGCTCAAGTTTTAGCGCTGCAGCAGCATGTGCACACACACTAAAAAGGCAACATTGTTGGCACATTTCACTCACTATCTGCTGCTAATCGGTGCATCCTGGAAGCGCCAGTGTAGGAATACAGTAATGACTCTGTAGTTGTCAGCGGTCTCCAGGTTGTCTGCCGGGCTCTTGAGTCTCACCTGGGGAATTCATTAGCCGGAGTTGTCAGCTGCAGTCAGACTCGTATTGTTCGCGGGCTGTTTAGGCTCTGTCAGTATCGCATTCATGACCAGCTGCTGTTGGTTTGCAGATTTCCCATTTGCACGGTGTAAGCACTGTGTCACTTTGTAAATGGCAAAATCTGCATCGCCTTTTGGCTCCAGTAAACAAGTCCCAGCCGCAGTGAGCAGATGACACACTGCAGCCACAGATATAAAGCGGAGCAAACAGTGAGACCAATCTGGGCCCGGCCAATCATCTACGCTCGCCGCACTTCACTTCTCTTGTATGTGCAATATCATCTGAGGTCACTATGGCTCTGGGTTGCAATATCAGGAAAAAAAAGAGGAACAAAAGACAGAAAGCAGATGAAGATCTGAAAGACCAAATTCACAGACCAAATTGAAAATCTAGGATGACCTTCTCCAAATGCCCTGGAGGAGCAGGGTCGGGGAAAAAAGCCCGGCTCGCTCTCACCAATCATGCAATCTCGATGAACCTCACCAGGAGCCAGACTGTTAACTGTTACTCGCGGCGATTGGAGGTGGAGGTGGTGATGAGAGCTGGACAGTGTAAGATAAAAATTTGATTAAAATGCGTCAGGTTTTGCCTGGCCTTTTTCAAGGAAAGATGGTGTTGTCATTGGGTAGAAAGGGCCCGCCGGAGCTATACAAAGCGTTATTGATGGCGGTGGAGGGAAGCTGACGAAAAATGACGGAGACAAACATAAAGATAAAAGCCCTCGCTATCTCCCCCTCCTTTCTTGCTGCACTTCCCCGCTCCTCTTTTCCACTTTCGGCTCCCCCTGCCTTTTTTCCCTCAGTGTAAGTGTGATAAAAGCAGGCAGACCTATGACTCAGGTTCCCACCCCACATTCTGATATGAATTCAGGGAGCTGAAGCCGTCCCCTAATCTCTTAATGCATGTTCCCTCGCCCTTGGCAGGGTCATGGGAGAAATAGATGGAACCTTATCAGCTTTTATGGATTTATGGAGAATTTCTCTGCACTGGATGTATTTTTTTTCTTACACCAACCTGTGTGTGTGTGCGTGCGCGTCTCCATTATGTGTCTTTGTGCATGTGTGTGTCCTCAAGGATGGTGGGTAAGGTTATCAAAGCTATCTTCATGAATTTGATCAAGTTTCTAATTACTGCATCAATCATGTTGACTTCCTCCATCATGCTAAAATGAAGAGACGCTGGCTTGTTTTTGACGAATTCTTGCCTGTGTTCTAACCTTCAGCAGCTGGTCCCATCTCTTCTCCTGGGCTGCTCTATGATTTAAAGCTGCACCAATCCATATTTTTACACAAACATTTGATCACAAAGGTTTTCACTCCGAGTGAAAAACCCGGAAAGATTCTGCTGTTCCTCTCATTTCTGAAATGATTTGGGTTCCTGGTCTGTGTCGTCACAGTTTTGATTCAATCTCACCACTTTCATCAAGCTCTTTTCCTGACAGCTGCCAGCAAAGAACTTTAAAAAACCCAGTGTACGTGACCTTCCAATTCCCAAACCGAGGCCGGACAAAATTAGATTCTCACTGGAGAATATAGTGGAACCTTTAACAGCTATTTTATTTTTTATTTACTATTCAGGTCAACTGGAAGTCCATGCACTCTTAAGGAAACCTTCATTTTTAACTTTAACTTTTCTTTGAGTTTGTTGAAAACTGTGAAGTTTTCGTGGGTTTCGGACAGACTGTATGCACTGTGTGCCATAGACGGCATAAAAAGGAATCACATGATACAAGATGGGTAATATAGTTACTGTGCAACATGCAGAGTGGTCTATATGTCTCCTAAACTGGCTACACACCTCTGTCTTCAGTTATTTGTCACCACACGTCATTGGTCCACAAAAGATTATTTACCACCATGCGTTTATTCCATAAGACTGGACCAGTAAAAACAGACAATATCAGCTTAATGATCATGGCATTTACTTGCATTGCATTACTTGGGGTCATACACCCTATATTGTACAGAATTACTGACACAAAATAAAAAAAGAGAAAATGAGGCACAAGAGAGGAACATAAATGACTTACATTTATCCTGGGGCCACAAACCTAATTCCAAATGGATGCTAATTTAGCTTTGTGTCTGCTGGTCGTGGAAAACGGCAAATATTTGTGAAGACCTTAGCCATGAAAACGTCACAACGTCAAGGCTCAACTTGTTGTGGTGTCCTTACCAAAAAAACATCAGTGTTGCTTGACAAATATAATTAAGTCGTGTAAAGAATTCAGGGCCCAAACGCAGAACACACCAAGGCACAGAGGCACAGTGACGATAAATTAAAATTGGCAGACGAGCATATGCAAAGGGAGAATCCAGCTCAAAAGACACTGAGGAACACAAGGGAACGGAAGCAGGAGGCAACTCTGGGGAACAGAACAGCAACATGAGGTAACAAAGGGGAGAAGAACAGACGAACGCACACACTGAATACACAAGGGAGGCTCGGATAATTGGACACAGTTGAAACACATCAGGGCGGGACAGACAATCACAAAGGAGGGAAATTTAGACAAATACAGGAAGTAGAACAGACGCGCAGTATATATATATATATATATATAAAACTTTGGAGGGGTATATCAGGACCATATCTAATAGAGGACACGTCATATGAGGATGAACATGTCCTCCACCTTTCTGTGGTGCCTCCTCTGCTGCCTCACTGGGTGAGTCCACAGATTGCATGGTACAAAGTTCCTTCGCTTTGTAGAACCACAAGCCACATTTCAGATGAGTCAGTGTCGTGATCGTCTGCTCAGTAAGGCTTTGCATGCTAACGTCTTCCTCCTTCGAGGCAAAACAACTCTAACATTACCGGCTCACTGAATTGATTGGTCAGTAGGTCACGCTGATAGTGTGCGCCCTCTGCTGGATCAGGAAGTACTCCAGATGGTCTGATGTCAGTACAGTTCGAATATGAACTTCTCCAACTTGTCCAAAAGTGACAAGTTTCTAAGGGTTATATGAGAGAAAGTTGAAGAGCTTGGGTTGTAGCTGCAGGCGGATCAAGTGACAAAACGCTAAACCCAACTCACAATGATTAAAATGTTATTTAGTAACGTAATCAGTCGAACTTTCATTCAGTTGTCAATAGTTATTGTTAAGATATCTATCTCCACCAAGGAGATTTGGTTTTCATCAGCGTTCGTCCGATTGTTTGTTCGTTCACAGGATTACACAATCGAACCGATTTTTAAGATTTTGATTGGGATCTCGGCTTTTTTTTCTCTCTCTTTAACATTGAAGAAAATTGTCCTTGATTTCTCTGAGAACAATTTTTGAATCTTGATAAAAAGAAATGGGTTAGGGTTACCAGATCCACTGAATTTATTTGAGGTTTTATAAGGAGACCTTGGGCCTTGGTGGAGGAGTGCACTCTACTCTGTGCCATTCAAGTTTTCTATGCAGTTGCTCAAAGGTCATCAAACCATAAAGTCAGCTGCCAGTCTATTAGGCACACTTAGCTGACAAAGCTAATACAATGCAGCCTACCTTCATATAAATGGGCTGGCAAAATAATAGAAACAACTGCCAGTCAACAAAAAAAGACATGACTGGAGGATTTATTTAAGTACTTTTTCTTTTTACTTAATTAGTGGGTGTCTCTAATAAACTATCAACTGAGTTTTGCAACTATGACAGTGTTTATTGTTTTAACCTCAATTCTAAATATAGAAATAAAACACATTTAATAATGTCATAAATAGGAGACGAACATTTTTCTCGGTTAGTTTGTCATGGCTTAACATCAGTTTGCACAGATGTTAGCAGAGATGTTCTGAGCCAATCCTGTGGATCAGTAGCTATCAGACTGATCCACACACATTTTAATGGGTTGGTATCGGCTGAAATAATGCAGATTGAATTGCAGTCCTTTTAGATTTGCGTTTTGTCTACCTCAGCCTCTTTGTGTTGCAGCTCCTCTAAGACAGCCGGGCTCTACAGTGCAGCATCCAGCTGCATTAACTAGTGAAATGTGCATGTAAATTATTTAGCCGCAGCAGCAGTAGTAACACCGACACAGAAGCTGTATAAATATACAGATTCATTAAGGATTGACGCTAAGTATCGCTAGCAAAGCAACATTGAAAACGTTCAGCTGCAGCTTCATGTGTTGAATCTGTGCTTAGCATCAATTTTACTTCTTAAAATGACAAATGTCGCCTTCAGTTCCAAAAATCCAACAGAGTGGGACGTCTTCTTTCTCGTGGATCGTACCATGTCAGTCTCAGGGGTGGCATTCACCTCAACGAACTTTCACCATCAATAATTTAAGCCTCTAAACTTTATAATTTTGAACCATGACCTTCAGTATTTGCATTGAGAAGCTCAATAAGTTGAGTTGGAGATAAAATATTCTAGCTCTGTTGTTTCAATGAGGCAGATACGGACACTATTTAATCAGCATTCAAGGAGAGATATGTATCGCATCAGACTCAGTATCATCAGATACCTGATTCACAAGGGAACAGGAGCAAAACAACCTAACAGAGAACACCTTTAAAAGCTACTTTAATAATACTAACATCCTGCCTCTTAATAACTATATCTTCATCATACTTACAAACTTAGATTAGAGCAGCAGTTACCTGACAATTTCGAGCAAAATGTCAAATATTCAAAGATTCCATGGTCTGACATATTTTACAGTGATCAAATAAGTTCACAAAATATTTAGGAAGGTAAGAAATAGAAAAACCTACGTAGAAATGAAACGAGAAAACTATGGTCAACTCTAAAGGGTTGCAGGGGGCTGGAGAGGCGGGGTGCACCCTGGACAAGTCGCCTGCGTATCAAACATACAGATTTAACCTTTCACATCCACATGGACATGCTATTTAGAGTCTCAAATATAACCTTAATCTGCACATAGTCTTTGTGATGTAGCTGGAGTAACTGGAGAAATCCCACACACCGACATGTGGAGAACATGCTCCACAAAGAAGGAACCAGGATTTGAACCTTCTTGTTATGAGGCAAAAGTGCTAACCACTGCACCACCGTGCCACCCCTGTGCCTTTATTAGATTCACTAAATAGGATAAACGTTTAAAGATATTTGCATATAATGTGGAAAAGAGCATTACTGTAGCTGAGGCTGTTTCCTCACTGTATCCCCATCACTCGTCCCAACGCTACCCTGTCATGAGGACAGCTGGAGGCTTGTCCTCCAACGACGAGGGGCTCCAGCTCTCATAGCTGAAGAAAAAGCAATTTAGCTCCAGAGCTCCCCCGAGAAGTCGCACATCAAAGCTGCAGCAGCGGTGGTTGGGCAGGGGGAGGTGGTGGTGGTGGTTGTGGGTGGACTGAGCCCACGCCAGCTCGGCTTCTCCCCTGAGCAGGTGAGGGAAAATATTAGTGTTGTCCAAGAGTACGGCCAGATCTCAAAGGACAGCAGCTGCTTGTTATCATATTCCTGGCAGTTTGACGTCTCCTCCGAGCTTCAGGGGCAGGAAAGATGGAGCCGAGGGAGGGAATGCACAGTGTTAAAGCAGGTTTTTGTGATATGCATTTTAAATCTCTTTATATCCAGGATTACCGTGGATCTGTCCTGATCTGAGACAATAGACCCACCAATTACATGGGGCGTCTCTTATAACTTGGTGAAAATGAGTCCACACATCACCTTGTAATGACACACATTAACACGTATTGTTTTTGTCTTTTCTTAAAAACAAAATGGCTTTTTATTATAAAGTAGGTGGAACATTAATAAGTAATTATATTTATGCTTGTTTGCATGCATTTTGGACTATTTGCACAAAAATGAGGTGGCGATGATAGAGAATTAGAAGGTTGGAAAAATTGGTGTGTACAAAATGAGGTAGATGAGGAAGAAATAAGGAGAAAAAAAAGGATGATGATCCAGGAGGAGGAATGGTGGGATAATTGATAAAAGAAGACAATTCTCACTCTTAAGGCCAGCAGGACTTGGCTTTGAGTATTTTGGGGCCTGTAAACAGTGTGTGTGTGTGTGTGTGTGTGTGTTTGTGTGTGTGTGTGTGTGTGTGTGTGTGTGTGTGTGTGTGTGTGTGTGTGTGTGTGTGTGTGTGTGTGTGTGTGTGTGTGTGTGTGTGTGTGTGTGTGTGTGTTTGTGTGTGTGTACAGTATGTGCCGATATGTATCCTGCATGTCAGTGTGTGAGTATTACAGCCATCTCTCTGGTTTAAGCATTCCCTTGGTTGCCATTATGGTCTAATAACCGTGTCAGTATGATTAATGCAGGAGGCAGGGCTCTGATTGCACTCTCGCTCAACTACAGCGCCTAGGTTACCACACAGCCCACGATCCCGCTCCTCCTCCCCGGCCATTTGGAGCAGCGGCAGCCGTCGCGTCACTGCACGTGGATGTGAAGGTTATACGTGCACTTAGCGTGCGCTCATCCTCCTTTCGGCGGCTTCAAAGAGTCAGTTTGACGATGATTGGGAGATCAAGAAGTAAAGTGTGTGATCCCCGAGGCCACTATAAGCAGTCCAAGGTAACAAACGCAGACAGCCTTAGCTTTTATTGCGTCTCTACATTTTATAGTGTACCAATTATTACACATCAGCGGAGACCAAAACTTTTCAGTGACATTTCAGCTTTTGTCAGTTTGTTTTTTGGAATCTAACTTTTGACACTCCTGACACCCGTCAGTTTTTAAACTGTCAAAACCACCACGACACTAGATGGCCATGCCATTTTCACTTTGTAGTTTAGTGGGTTTCATTCACACTAAGTGCGATTACATTCTTTCGTTTACTGTGTGATGTAGATGGGCGATGTTAAAGTAAAGCTGTGGGCAGCAGGGACAACTGCGGGAAAACAAGTTAACTTATCAGAGCATTTGTGTATTGGAGAGTCCCTTATACCAAACCATGATTCTCTGTACTGACAGACGCGTTGCATTGTCTGCAAAGCCATAGTGGAACACAACCCGAGCAGCGTTTAGGAGGTCTCATGACACCTTCACAGAGAGATGAAAGACATTTTCAGACACGTCGGCTGTTGTCGGCTCTGTTGACGTCTTTGTTGGCGTCTGCTATGTGTATGGCACCACTTTTCGTTTTGTGTCTTCTGCGTGTTAGAAACGTCAACACGACCACTCACTCAATGGGAATCCTCCGAACAATATCCGTCCGTGTTCTCACATGGGCTTGGACATTTTTCCGATATTTTAATAGGGGGCTGGCAGAAGAAACTCTGGACATTGTCGGGTGCCTCTGATTCAGAAATTTTGCGTTTTCACATAAACCCACTCTGGAAAATGTCAGGACATTATAGTCGATTGTTATTTGTTTCTATTTCCTTTTTGATCATGTCTTGTCTGTTGTATGTCTGTGATGCTCATTGTCATTCCTGATCATGGAAGTCTGTCTCTGGCCCTTCCTGTTTTCTTTTTGTGTCTGTATAATTGTTTATTCACCCGTCTTATCTTAAAATGGTTTTGAAGTCAATTTGATCAGGCACTAACTTGTCGTAGTGGTTCATCTGTCACTCCATTTCTCAAATGCCTGGTCCTGTACTATGAAACTTGAGTGTGGGGGGGTGTATAAATCTCCTGACTGAATGAAATCAGAATCAGACTTTTCAAGATCAAGAGTATAAAGCCAAATTGTAGCTCAGTAAAAAATACTTTGAACCTTGCGAAACTAACAGAAACTGAAAATAGCAAGAATTCTATGGAGTTTTGGACAGTGCAGCTGGTGCTCCATTCAAGTGATTGATCGGCTTTGTTTCCTGTTCATGAAACCCGCTCAGACTCGGAGCCCAACAGAATGAATCACCACTTGTGGCTGCAACGGCCACTACGACTCAGGGAAGGTTCCACAGTGTTGCTTTAAGCAGGCGTCTAATCGTGGCAAACCTCCCCATTTAGTTCCCCCACTCTCCACTGCCGCGCTTCTCTTGTGGCCAGGAGATTTCTGAAGTGCAGCCGGGATGAGAGAGGCAGCAGTGACTCTGTGAACCGAAGTCCAAAAATGAAAGCCCAATCTGAATCCCTTCGCTGCAGCTTTGAACACATCAGATCTGAGGCTGTGCTGCAAAAGTGATGGAAGCCCACGTTAAGGCAGGAAGCTGGGGGGAGCAGAGACGGACCAAAAACAGACAAATAGCCAGAGAGGGCTGCACAGATATTCTGGATAACAACCTTGAGCCTGTCAGATTTTGCTCTCTCGTTCTTTTTAGGGATTTAAAAAACAAAAAGAAAGCAGTCGTTCTTCAGCGGCTGAAAACTAACATGACATTTCTATCCTGGGCTGAGGTGTTACAGGTGAAGCCTTAAGAGTCGGATCTTGTTATTTTTTTCGTATTTCAGGTCACTAAGCTCTGCCTGACAGGTGGATGTGCTGAAACGTTATTTGTGAAGTGCACTGTGCAGGTATAGCAGGTGCTGTTTTGACCAAGTAGAGTGTTACTTTTTGGACAAGGTCATTCTATTTTATCAGGACTAAACTTCCAATCAGCTCTTTATTCTTACAGGTTATCTCAATAAGCCGTCTCTGGGAGTCGACCAATGATGTTTCAACAGTAACATGAGCAGTATTTGAATTGATACTAGAGCAAAAGTACATACCGTCGTCTAACCTGTCCTTCTCCTCCAGGGTCCTTCATGATGGTCAATTCCTCGCAACATTTCGGGGGCCAGCGGGCTCAGCTGCTCCTGCTCCCGCTCAGCGAGAACGACACCCACTGCATCCAGTTCAGCTACTTCCTGTACAGTCGCGACGGCCACAGCCCCGGGGACCTACAGGTCTACATTCGGGTCAACGGGGGCCCCAAGGGCAGCGCTGTGTGGAATATCTCGGGCTCCCAGGGACGCCAGTTTCACCAGGTGGA
Organism: Hippoglossus stenolepis; assembly: GCF_022539355.2. Classification (NCBI taxonomy): domain Eukaryota; kingdom Metazoa; phylum Chordata; class Actinopteri; order Pleuronectiformes; family Pleuronectidae; genus Hippoglossus; species Hippoglossus stenolepis. The sequence goes on along the minus strand of NC_061499.1, from coordinate 19,484,680 downwards.
GCTCGCCGTCAGCACCTTCTGGCCCAGCGAATACCAGGTAATGACACGAGGGCGGCACTGGCCTGCAGTAATCACTTGCATTGCTGTTAAATAATGTCGTTTTTAAATCTAGTTTGCAGACAGACTGGAAGATCAGCTGATTTTGGCAGGAATCTGGGACTTTTGCCATGGCACTGATTTTTTTTCTCCATCAACAGCGCTCTACACTGCCCTCAGTCCAGCTGTTTATGAAGCATTTTGTCAGAAATGTAACCTAGTTTGTAATTATAGATATGTAAATTGGATCCAAACAAACAGCACAGCCCACACCAATATATGTCCAAATATATAAAAAAAAAAAACTGTCAAAGCTCCCCTTATTTAAGATTATTTTTTTATTACATGGAAGAGGAACATTTGTAGCTGGTGCCCAGTTTTATTTAGCAATGGCAGATTTTACCTTTGAAAACCTTAAGAAATAACTGTCTTCTGCAGCGTTAAGGAGACATTTACAAGGAAGGGAGGATCCGAGGAAAGGCATCACGGAGTTGTTTCATCGAGAACGTAGTATCCAGGGTGTTTGATAGCAGGATATCTTGGCGTCTGCTGCTTTAATATGAACTTTTTTATATTTAATCTGTCCCTCATTAGTCCACTGTTTTATGGAATACTTATTCTAAAGTACTGGAATAACCCTTCAAATATTCAGTGTTGTTCTTTTAGCAGGGCTGACACTGTTAGTTAACTGATATGTAACTCATTGGTTTATAGAGAGAAATGTCACATCGTTATAATAATTGATGTCATTTTAGACAGGTACACACACACACACACACACACATTTGCCCTTCTTTGACTTTAATCAATATAAAATGAACATATTTGATGTCAGCCTTCTTTAGTAAGAATTCAATGTGGGTAGGTAGTTAGTCTTAGGTAAAAATTGTAATGGACCTTTTTTATTATGTAATAAATTTTATAGAATAAAACTAAAATGATTGCTGAATAAATAATTGGTGATTTACCTTCTAGCTGCTCATCAGTGGGTTGGTTGCTACATATTAAGGATAATGATGCTCATAGATTGATTATATATGATACAAAGTGGAGTTGATGAGGATCAGGCCTGAATAGAACATTTTTATTTTTATTTAATTGACCTTAAATCACAATATTGTTTGGATAATCAATGACCGATTCTTAAAATCCCAAGATTGATCTTTGCAATTTGCTCCTTCTCTCCGTAAACATGAAGGCAATGTTTTATGTATATGCACTGGTTACTTAGTGGTCCGGTTAGTTCTCTGTTCGTGTCTGATGAAGAGAAGTAAGCTCCGGCCACAGCAGGCGACTGAACAGTGTGTGTATTGTGAACATCAGCTCTCCAGCTGTCTGCAGACATCAGGCTTATGTCTCGTCATCACAAACAGTTTCTGTCCTGTATGTGCTTAAAGTGATCATTAAAGTGGATGTCTGTATTTAGCTGAAGCATCTGTTAGTGTATGGGACTGCATTTACTTCTTAAAATATGCATCATGATGATAACCTTGGAAGTGGTGAGCCTCTTTTTATCATTCTTACTCAACTATTCTACTCAAAACGCTGTTTTGCATTAACACCAGGAAATATTTTTGCTAATAATGTGCATTTTACTCAGTTTTATTGTTAGCAAAGAAGAGTGTTGCTCCTTTGGTAAAAGTAGAAGATATTTAAGCTTTCAATAATTTTTTTTGAGACATTGCATATAATCGATAATCAAATCAAATGCAAGTGAATCAATAGAAGATTAATCAGTCAGGTTGAATGGTTAGATCAGGGCTGCTGTCCAGCTGAAGTGAAGATGTTAAAATCCACCGACACTATTATTAGGGATTTTAGTGACCTCATGCTGGGAAGAAATCATGTAGTGTTGTGTAAAATTACCAATAATGATGGCTAGCAAACTGTAATCAAAAACAAACTAAATGACTTAAGGTTTCTATTTTAAATGAGTGAAGAGTTTTGTCTGACGTCAGCTGCTTTACATAACATTACCACAGCATTGCACTGAACAGTAATATGACTATATTTGTAGCCATGGAAGTTGTCTGGCTCATAAATAAATAAAACCAGTGAGAACAGTGTAGGATTTGGGACTTTTCAGCACAGATGTCACTGCATCAAAAAGGTGACAGCTTCTGGTTGGCTTGTGTGTTTGTGTTAGACCATGTGACGGTGTTCATGTATTGTCAGGTCTTCTACGCTAGCGCTCTAATCATTACTCTCAGTGGTTCACTGTGTTGTTTAGTGTGTTTATTCAGTTATAACTTCATTCTTCTTCTAAAGAAAGCTGTGCAATCTCAAAGAAAGTGTCATTTCTGCAGTCTTTCTACATTTCAGCTGGTCTTTAGCTTTTCCATAAGCTTTAGTCCGGTCAACTATATGTAATAATTGTGATGTGTATCAATGTAAAAAAGAATAGTTTTGTAATATTATCATCCTGATTTCCAGCTTGTTGCCCAGCCCTAAAAATGTCATGGCTCGCTTCATTGAAAGCTTGATGTGCCACTTAGCAAGGCACTAAACCACCAGCTGTCTCACTGAGCTGCTCCGTGGCAACCACACACTGACCCATGGTTGTGTCCAAGTCAGCGCAATATTATCATTCAAACCATATGCAAGAATTAGCAAATTGCAGCAGTCTCATATATCACAGTGGCTCAATAGGCGTATAATTACAGCAGGCATGTGTTTGCGTTGTATCTTTATTTATTAGTCAATTTACCTGCGTGCTGCAGTGTAATCAATATAGCTCAGTTTGATGCCTGTATTGTTGGTGCGGCATTATTAGCATTGTTGTGAAGCTTGTAAGATTCTGATGACTGGATGCAGCCCTGCCTCACCTCATTACAGCCGATAATTTATCCCCTAATGGTCTTTCTTCCCATCAAGCCCGCCACCTCCCACCCCCGCTCCGCCCCACCCAAAACAGGCGTTAATGAGACGGCAATAGCCCGCGTGAGGGACTGTGGGAGCGTGGGTCCGCCGAAACAGTCAATTGACCTCAATTCCATGCGACCCTCGGTGCGGGGGAGCGGGCCAGGTGTTTGCTTCCATAACCTTGGCGCACCCTGGGCCCCATCTCAATAAATCAAGAGCCAGTTAATGAGATTAGAGGGCTGCACAGATCAATGAGGACAGCCTGCACTTTACCATCCTCAGCGCTCCTGTCCTGCGCGACTCTCACAAACAGCCAGACTGATTTAAAGTAATGATTTTCTTCCCTTCTCTGTGGACGTTAGAAGTTTGGCTGCCACGCACCATGGCAGAGGAGGAGGAGGAGGAGGTGGAGGAGGCAGGGGGAGGGTGCTGTCAGCAGGGTTAGCTGAGGTGTACGATCAGACATGTCGGCCCAGGCAGGGAGTTTGCTCAGCGCCGCGGTGTTTGCCACTTGGAAAGACGTGCATAAGCAATGTAATCTACTATTCATGTGATGTATCTCCAAGCTGCCTGATTGATGGGAAGGTGCAATGCTCTAAAGTCCTCCCGCCAGGCAGGTAGGCACAGGACAGATTGCATTGTTTGCCTAATGAACCTGGTTGACTGGCAGCAGGTAATGGAGCAGGTAAAGCTGAGCAGATGAGTGAAGTGGCTTACATGTAGGCCTGGAGGAACAAAGTGTGTGTTTCTGCTGTAAGAGGGACGGGAGTGAGTCCGCAGTGAGGCTCGCTGGCTTTTCAAGTGTTCCCCTCACACGGGAACGCTCCTCCTCTCCTCACCAGCTCCCATATGACTCCAAGCTCCTCGCAGGCCCCACAGGGCTCCTCTCATCCATCCAGTCTCATCGATAAAGATCATTGTCCAGCACTGCTAGCGAACAGATCAGCCCCTGCAGGCTACCAGGGAGCTCTGGTAGAGAGAGTTTGTGTGTGTGTGTGTGTGTGTGTGTGTGTGTGTGTGTGTGTGTGTGTGTGTGTGTGTGTGTGTGTGTGTGTGTGTGTGTGTGTGTGTGTGTGTGTGTGTGTGTGTGTGTGTGTGTGTGTGTGTGTGTGTGTGTGTGTGTGGCTGCTGGAGGAAGTGGTGGTTAGAGATTAAAAAAACTCTTGTAATCAGTGAGCCTTTACACTCCCTCAGGAAAGACTGGCCGCTGCCGAGATGTGTTGGACTGTGATCAGAGGTGTGTTGGTCAATGCCAGTAATTTTGGCTTCCAGATGTCCGATGTTGATAGCGTATTTTGTGCTGTAAATTAGACCAATTTCTGGTTCATGCAGCATTTTATTCATGACAAGGTGGAGGATGTAAATCTGTTTTAGGGAGAGTAAAATCCGTTGGAACTGTGCAAAGAAATAAACTGAAGTCTTAGCATGTCGACCAACTGGCCAATTTAACCATTAAAGTTGCACTCTAGTGATATAGATCTGCACTCCCTTGGGGTTTAGGGGACTCACAAGAGGCAGATTAAAGAAGAATGGTTCAAATTGATTCAGCAGAGGCAGAGACAGCTCAACTCAAATCCCCAAAATACTGGATCCATAACTCAACCAATACCATCTCCTCCTTAGACTGCCTCTGCTTTTTTTTATACTGCCATGTCCCTTATACTCCATCTGTGATATCCTAAAAATAACCCTGATAACATCATCAAGGGTTATTTTCTCTGTTTTAACAAAGCCCCTCCAGCCGAGGACATAAAATAACTGTTTACACAGCTCTGGGAATTTAAGGAAGGGTCCATGATGAGTTAGCTAATGTAATAATTCATTTATTACATGTTATTGTATCTAAATTGACATATCATTTTTCTTATTGCCTTTTAAGTGCGGCAAACACAAGACAAATATACATTTTGTTCTCCAAGCTAACACTTCAGCACTTTATATTTTAACTGGTGTTCAAAACTGCAAGACATAGTCCACAAATTCCTCTTCCTTCCAAAACCTAGCACCTACATTACCCACAATGCAACACAATCATTCAAGTGCATCTAATCTTGGAGCTTCTCACCTCAAGCAGAGATAATGAGTAGTAGCAGTAGTAGTAATAACAGTAATCTGAGTCTTACTAACTGCACCCCTCAAACATTTTTCACAGTTTAAAAGTATTTCTTTTCTCTAGTTACGTTTTTCTTCAAAACGTAAAAAATATCTAGAGAAACAAAACATAAAATGCCTCCGTCCTGCTCCTGTGGTGTCGTCCAAATGTCCGTAACTGCTGCAGTAACTGCAGCTATCGCAAGTTGTCGCTGATATCGTCATGTGCCCCTTGGCAACGTGGCTCCAGGCAGAAAGATATCAGAGGACATTTAGGCTGAATACATGATGTAAGTGATGCTGTTTCGAGTCGAATTCGAATGTCAGGGCTTGTGGACACTTGGATGACACCACAGGAGCAGTGTGGAGGCATTTAATGTCTTTTTATTGTCGTCTTATTTACGTTTAAAGAAGTGGTCACCAGTTACTTCAATTGTATTAGATTTGGCTGCAACACTGTTTACCCCTGAAACCCCAAAAGTGTTTTGTGAACTCAAACACTTCACCCACCCCTCCATCGGCATAGAGGTGAATAGATAATGAGTGCATTTTCTTTTTTGGGTGAATTATCCCTTTTAGCAGCTTTATTAAAGAAATTTAAATAAATAAAAGCACAACATCAAATAGGAACTTTTGGTAACACATCAGCTACTTCGGTTTTCTCTGCTACCAATCGTGGTTTCTCACTGGGAGCAATTGGTGGTGATGCTCACCGACAAGACAGACTGGATGCTACAGCAATGAGACGAGGCGACCAGGTTGAGCCCAATGCAAAGCAAGAGTGAAAAGTGGGACTGCGGGACTGCATTCCACTCTTGGTGAGAAATGGATTGAAGTTTAATAGCAACAACTTATGAGTAGCACCTTTAAAGGGCATGTCCTACAGCTCAGAAATCTGCATTCCTCCTCGCTCTCCTGTCGTCTGGATTGACAGCTTCAGTAGAAGAGAATGTCCTCAGTTGACCATGACTCAGCTGCACACATGCATGTCAGTGAAGCAACCGATCAATGATGACTCACCTTTTGTTTGTCCAATAGCTTTATAGTTTTATGCTACTTTATTTTATGTTAACTCTAAATAAGCGCGATTCCACTGCCTCATGTCATTTTCTGTGCAATGAGTCATCATGTAGTGAGGCCACGCACAATATTACATCATTTATCAACTCCAACAGCATGCGGGCTTATAGTTATATAGAACAGCTGTTGATAGGTTGATTACCTAATTTGTTCTGCTGCACGTCTCCACCTGCCGAACCTCCACTGGCCATCAACCAGATTTGATCCGAGTGTGTCATCTGAGCTGAGTTCATGACCCTGCATCCTCCCAACACAAGGTGCGACTGCCGTGAACAGACGTTTCTATTGGAGAGCGGACTTCAGGCTGTCAGGACTGGTCAGCTTGGTTTTGGGAAGAGGAGAAGAGTTATATAGAGTTGCTATTTTTGAAAAGCTGGCTTTCCCCTCTAGATTTCCTTTTTCTTTCTTTTTCACTGCTCCAGGTTGTTGTTTTCTCCCTGACCACTGTACTCCTTATCTTACTATCTTAAATCCCACGTCACTTTGAAGTCCCCCTCTCTCTTATCTCCCATGTGTTTCTCTCTCTCCTTCACATCCCTATTTTATGACTAATTTTTATATTTATTTATTTTGGAATTCTGCTGCGATTTTCTTGAACATTTTTGATACTACTTACGTATGGTCGGCCTTTTTCCTGAAATAGCTTTTCACTGTATTCTTAATGTCACTCTGTTCTTACTTATCTATAGTAAGGAGTGTACATAATAGTGTTTTATTTGTGGTTGCAGTCACACTGGATTCGGATTGTCAGCCTCACTATAACAGTTTTATCACTGCACCGTGTCAGAGCTGAATGAAGTAACCGCTACTTCACATTTAGAGCGTTTAAGTAGTGAAACACAGGATGACTTTTTATGCATTATCTTTGCCACTGGGTTAGTGCCGACTGTAATTGGTTATCAAAAGTGCCTCTAAAAATCTAAAGCATTCAAAGTTTGTTTTATTTATTTTATTTTTAGACTAAATACTCTCAAATTTGAAAACCTTGAGGCAAAATACAAGTCGGTTGGTCTAAATGTTGTCACTAATGGATTTAATATTCCTATAGTATTCATTTTGGTATGTCATTAATGGATTTTTCTGACAGGATGTTATGCTGGGGCGGGGGACTCGTCTCATTACTTCTGTTCTGAGATGTTAAAATCCTGGCTTCCTGCAACCAATATAAAAAGAATATAAAATGAGATATTCAACATCAAAAATGTATGGAACCGTTTGATAATTCTTTATAAAATGTATAAAATAATGCAATGACTGAAAAATCGAAATAATTACAAGATAACATGCACTTTGGAGATTTAATATTTGAGGGAAAGGCACCCTTTTGGTGGGTTTTATAACCTGCACCACATCATCTCAGCTAAGCACCAAAACCACGAACAAAGAAAACCTCCTGTGTCGTCTCGTCCTCCAGCAGCCACACTGCAGCGCTCCTCCAGCAGCGCACCTCACTGTGTTTTCTCAGACTGCAGAGAGAAGAGGACAGGCTCAATTGCACGTCATATATTCCAATGCTTCACTGCCACAATGCCAATGTGGATCAATTGTGTTGGCCTTGTTCTAGCTGAAGAAATCAATTAACAGAGCATTGTTGCAAATTTTCAAACGACTGCATGTAAGTCGTTAAATTAATTAAAGTCCTCATGAAGATTGATGGCTTTTACCATGAGTGCACATAAATAAATAATTAGTCAGTGGCGTAATGAAAACTTAAAGCTAAAAATATTCATTACTGTGGAATCTTGTTTTTCGATGCAACCCCTTCTGATGCAACTGCTCTTGGTTTTATGTATTCAGTATGAGGCCTCCCGGGACGCAGTATGGATTTTGTTACTCGACACTATCAATTCTCCGGCATTGAATTTTATGAGCCAAACACGATGCTGCAGGAGGCACATATTAAAATGCTTGCATGCCTTTTACATCAAATGGGGCCGTCCAGCTGCTTCAATCTCCTTAACCGGCTCCACTCGCTGCTCTTGTGCCAGGACTTCCCCATTTGGATTTCTCCCTCGTCTCATTTCCTTTGCTTCGCTGACAATGACACAGAGCTCCATCCTGTGAGATGGCACCCTGCTGCTCACAGTAAAGCAAACCTTGATTCATACTTCACAGATTGCGCGTGTGCAGTGTTACAAGCCTCCTTTGTGTTTCCAATTTTTGTCCCAACAAAAGCCAGAGACAGACCGAGAGAAGGCCGGAGGATGACATCACCTTGAACCAGATTTTCTCAGTTGAACAAAAAAATCTATCTTTTATATTGTCTGCAGAAATATATTTCTCATCCTCCGTGCCTACTTGTGCGAGTATTGGAAAAAGGTAAAATTCTGCCATCAAATATTAAAGATTCTATCAGGCCACATGACAAACAGTATCACTGTGGCCCAAGCTTCCATCCTCCACTTTCTCTCTCCTCCACCTATGAGAGGTGGTCCTATCTATTGATTGATATTCCTGCATCGTTTTCCTCCTCTTTCCAGAATTTTTACATCTCCCTCTAATATGGTGGCCCTGCAAGCCCCACGCACTGCAACACAAGAATACATATGCGAAAAGGCTGGGTTTGATGCTGGGTAATAATGTAGGGGGGGGCCATTCAGAGTCAAGTCTGACAAATAATAAGCAAAAAAGAAAAGGATTTTGTCTAAGTATACAAAGCAAGGAACAAATAATCCGTAATTATATCTATTTACAAAAGGCAACAGACCATAACTCACATTAACTCAAAACATGAAGGTGCAGAAAACATCTTCACCAATTCAGTAACAGATAAATATTGAAAGATACGAGAATAAAACACTCCAAATGAACAAAATGCTTTAGGAAACAAGCACCAGTCTGACAACACATGCAGCAAACACACCACTACAACACTAAGCCTGGAGGTATGGAAACAAAATGCATTGATGATATATTGTTCCATAGATAACATTATAGGGCTTCTTTGGTCACATGATGAGCAAATTAAATAAAAACCTATTAACAACCAGATACGATTTTTTTCTCTTGCCTGAGAATGTGCAGCTATGGGATAGTGAGAGAACTTTTCATTTCATTCACCACCATTGTCATTCTTTTTGAGAAACAAATTAGTATTCAGGTAGTCCTCCTTCAGTTCTCTGAAATCACAATTATAGATAAGATCATGAAATCATTTGCATTATCCCAAATTCTGCTGGTAATAAAATTAACTTATGAATATAAAATGCAGCTATAACCAACATTCACCGTTCTGACACTGTGTGTGTGTGTGTCATGTTTTAAACCCAGAGTGACCCACTTTCTGAAATCTGGGGCATAATTATCATTGAAATGAACTGAAAAGTAATTTTAAGGAAAAAGTGCTTTTTACTTTCACTACTCAATGTATTTGAAACTTCAATCAATCAAATTGAATCAAATTGTATTTGCATAGCCCATTTTCACAAATCCCCATGTTTCTCATAGGGCTTAAACTAAAAAAACTTAAAAACTGAATAAAAAAATATGCGTGTCTTATTTGATCCTGTAGAAATGAAATCTCCATTCTTCCAATGAGCTGATTGCTCAGTTGTGTGGCAGTTTTTTGTGCAGTAAAGGTTGCTATGGTAACAATATTTGTCAATGACGTTTGGAAAGCAGGCTATCGATTTTAGCTTTATTTCAGTTGTATCCTTCTGGTTGCACGTTGTAGATATCATGGCATTGAGGCTTTTGCTTTTGGGTTAGGTCATGTTGTGTCTGCATTGGCAGAACGTTTCTTACACTGAATACATGTTGTTAAAGTGTTTGCTACATTTGTTCTTTTTTTCCCTTGGCTGCGGCGTTTCGAGCTCTCCGGGCTACCACAGCTCCTCTGTGCTTTTCACGCATCCACCAAACTGCCTCCTTTCTATTGCCGCGGTTTGTATGTGCAAACTGCGAGGCAATCCCACTGTAGCCATTTTAAATTAGCCTGTGTTTGCATGTGCACAGCTATTGGCAGCCAGTGTCATTCCTCAGTGTTTGGCACAGTCATACTCAAACACACTTTTCTATAAGTGAGGGCAGTGTGGAGGATCTCAATGATGACTCAAAGTGCGGAGCTGAGTGAATCGATGGTGCTGGGTGCGCTGACGCGTGATGAATTGAATAGTTTATCGGTCAGACGTCTCTAATGGCCCGACATAGGAATGAAAAATAAAAAAAAATTAGTGGAAAGAAAGCCCTTTGTCTGTATCCATCTGCCAAGGCCTTTTGTGGTATTGATTGGCCCGAGGCACTTAAAGCCTGATGTATTGTCAACACTGCAAACTACTGCCCGTCTGACTGCACGGTCACAGACTGACTTCCACTTGGCTTGGGCGTAAAGAACTAGGGTTAGTGTGAGTGGGTGAATTGTTCTCACTACCACACGCACGCATGCACACTTGTGATGTACTGCACAGTTACAGCTGTCATCTTAGCAGCTGTTAATGCACTACAACACTAAAACCTCAGGTTCAGAGTTTGTCGCTGCAGTAAAAAGTGAAGAGTTGCTTGTAGAGGGAATGATCCGGGCTCTGCTGACTGTAATTACTTGGAAACCCGGGATGACTTCTTGGCTCTCTGGGAGGCCTCCCGATTCACTTTGAGGCTCTGCATGCGCCCGGCTCATTTAGATGAGTGAGTGAATATTTAAGCTGTGTTTAAGGACACCCTCGGCTCCTGCATGAATTGGTAAAGGGGACAGGGGAGTAGGGGACAGGAATTTATTCATGCATTGTGCACTACAAGGCCGGTTAAGGTAAAACATCTCACGTTTACTTTATATTTAATGACAAAAAAACGCAAATCAAAGGTTTGGGTTTATTTATACACATATTGTGTTATTTAATGGGTTTTTTTAGTTAGTAGACAAAATCCTCTATATGCGTTATGACATTCATCTTTTGAAAGCTTAATTGTTGGAGGTAAAGCATAATATTTACAATAACGGTGACAAGGACAAAACTAATTATGTATTCTCTGGCCATCACTGGGAATCCAAATGATGCTGATTTGTACCTGCATGTATCAGAGCACATAAAGGTTACTCACATTATGCATGACTTATTGCACCCAGTTTAAATGATCTCACAATGTATTATTACAAGTGGCATTCTTTCAAATGTCACTAAGTGACACCAATCTTACATCATGCATCGGGCTGTGATGCAGTGTGAAAAAAGATAAATTAGATGCATGTCAAATTCACTGCATGAGTTGATTAGTATCCGAGATTGTTATCTGGCATCAAGGAAAAAATATATATATATATATAGTCCCTGCACCAAATCCCCCAAATGGTATATTGTTGTGGAGAGTGAATGTTTTTTGTGTCATCGTTTGGAAGGTTCATGCTTATCCATTATCTAAGCAATATTTATTTTGAGTCAATTTATGTAGTATATGTAGTCGACTATTACAAATCACAAATGGTCCTCAAAGCTTTACGATGTGTGCGGCATTTAACTCCTGCTATCCTTAGACCTTTGATTCAGATAAGGTTTAAATGAAACGGAGAAATGAAAGAAACATGTGGGAAAGGATTCAAATAAGATTTAGTCAATGATCAGGATCATAACATCTGATATTTGAATGTGGACAAGTGACCTGTTTATTACCGCTTGTTATCAAATGTGTTTTTCCACCTCAAAAATCTGGCAATGTAGGTTTACACAATCCAACAAGTTCACGGACATTGAACAGTCTTGTGGTTGCATTGAAGTCAGAGCTGTTCAGGACAGTGTTAGAGCAGAAATATATGAACCGTTTGACCTTTCAGTACAAAATGACCTTTTAGTAGAAAAATGTGGCTCGAGAGAGTGCTTGCTTTTTTTTGACTCTGAGGGGCTATACAAGAGTTTGATCATTTATATTTTTCTTTAAGAGTGTTGAAAAGATTCTGTGTGAATAAATCTGCATGTGAAACACCACACAACAGAGTTTATTTAGAAACCCCCCCCCCCCCAAGAAATTCCTCATTACCGTTTTAATGGCAATATCAAGTTTTACCCTGGAGATTAACTTTTACTATGGATTTAAAGAAAAGTCTGCATTTCTGCTGTCGACAGGCCTGAGGACCCCATCCCAGTAATTTCCCACACTGTCAATTTTGTTGCCACTCAACATGTAATGGTCTGAAGTCATTTAAATGGTCCACTGTCTCCACAGGTCATCTTTGAAGCGACTGTCTCCGAAGAGCGACAGGGCTACATTGCCTTGGACGACATTGTGCTGCTCAATTACCCCTGTTGTAAGTAACCCACTCTGCACCGCTCATAGCCTACATGCTGACCTTTACTAGAGTTTGGGGAAAGTGGTGGGACAGAAGCCGGTACCTAAAGCTCAACAGTTTACTGGAAGTGATTGAAGACTAAGAGCATCCCACTGACAGGAAGGGCACATATACCTGCTACCTGTCCGAGTGTTCGAGGCACAGTAACACAGCAGGAGGCTTCTCTCTTGTGCCGGCACAATGGCTGACCTTTTCCTCTGATCGTCATGCTCCCAGCTGAGCACTTTTACAGCTAACGCGATGTTACAGACAAGAAAAGGACAGCTAGTGGTTGTACTTTGATCCTCTCTGGTAGTCTCTTGTTCCTTTGTCATCACTGGGATATCAGAGCCTCAGAGTGCTGGTTATGTTACATTATGCTCAGTTCTGTTACATTTACCATCACAACCCCCACAGTTTTCTTGTACACAGGCTGATGTTGTACCTGTCATTAAAGACCATTTTCTCACTCTACTGTTTCCAGCATGATCAGCTGTATTCAGCCCCTTAGACTAAAAACTAATTATTCTGCCAGGAAGAAGAGAAAAGCTCCACTGACCCCTGATGGCTTCTAGAACAAAATCACACATACTCAGAAAAGCAAATAATCACATTCATCTGAAAATAGGCTCTTTATTGGCTTTTCATTAAATAGGTTTATCCAGTTAACAGTTTGACCAGTTATTGTGGCATGTGATATGTTGGAGAGTGTTAGATTACAATATACTGGGTCAGTTCTACACTGGCTGTTGATCTAACCATAGTGGTTTTAATTTATTTTATTTTAAACGGCTGGACAAGAATGAGATTATCAGGGTAGTTGTTTTGTATACAATTTAAAAAAATATATTTTTGGGGATTAGTGACATTTAGCAGTTAAGTTGCATATTGAATACCCCTCGCCTGACCTTCCCCTTCAGAGTGTGTAGAGACGAACCTTTTGAGGCCTGATTTGGTTTGCCTATTCTTGGCTAGAATAAAAAAGTGACGGACCAACATGGCAGTGGAAGAGGACCCACTCCTCATATAGATATTAAAGGAGACACAAAGCAACAAAAAAATGATGCACTACTGAAAGCATAATAATTAATATATTTGTCAAATATTACTGTGTCGATCCACATTGGCCTTCTGTCAGAAAGACAATATTGTTTTGTAGTTGGATACGTGTGGGGAAATATTATAATGACTGATATAATATACTGGGTATTTATGAGCTTATGAAATTCAGACTTTTTATTCTGGCTGAAGGAAAAAATGTGTCAGGCTGTAGGTTATAAATCCTCAAATCCTCAATTGGAGAAAAAAACATAGGAAATGAGAATTTAGGATTTTTATTTATTTTAACCCATATCACCTCAAAGGTTACCAATTGTCACCCTGTCCCTCGGTATATCACCCAGGCCTTGCCCTTGTACAGATAGTGGCTCTTGGACCCTTGGAAATTTATTGTAATTTAAAAAAATTAATTGAAATTCTAAAAAAATACTAAGACCCTAAATTCAGTAATTTATAAAAGCATCAAATCTTCTTTGGAAAATGTCACACTTGGGCACACCTCTAAGCTCCTGAGATGGCCGTCCCTCTGGCAGGCTCTCCCATGTCAGGAAATGACAGGTGAAACCCTGTTAGAGTGAGTGACGGGTTCTTGGTCACCTTACTGACCAAGGCTCCTCTTGTCTTGTCACTCAGTTGAGCCAGAAAATCAACTCTAAGACAAGTCCTGGTTCCAAATTTCTTCAATATCACATCTTTTAAGGAGATTCTGCTCCTGGGAAAACTGAAAACTGTAGAAATGGTTCTATACCCATGTCCTGATCTCTGCCTCGCCACATTGCAGTGTGAATTGTGGGACCTTAAAGTGTATATAAAGGTGGGTGTGTCTTTCTAAACTCTGCCCAGTCAATTCAATTTACACATGGACAATCAAAGTCTAGACACATCTCAGGAAAGAAATATACAAACAAAATGCTCTGTGCAAAGGAGATATTTCAGGTTTTTTGTTTTGATAAATTAGTCCAAAACTCAAATATATATATATATATATATATATATATATATATATAAGGCAAAATTTGTGTGTACACAACACCTATACACACTCATCTGCTCATACAAACTGCAGATGTGTAAATGCATACAGGCACAATTATGTATTCGCATCAGCCGGTGTAGCTGCAAGAGCAGTCGCCTTTACCGCCCCTGTAAAACACACAACACACACACACACACACACACACACACACACACACACACACACACACACACACACACACACACACTCCCTCACACACACTCACACAATCACTCACTCACACAAAGATGCAAGTAACCATTGGTTACGCTGACATAACTTTCCCCACAGACAACAAGAATAATGGTTTGCCCCCTTAGGATAGATTCAACCCAAAGCCAACTACTATTCCGTTTGCATTCACACTCACTTGACATTTGTGTTGTTTCCCACTGGAGTCCGTGTCTTTATTCTGAACACGTGTTTCAGTCAAGATCAATCTCTCCTGTAACGAGAACGAGAGGCAGCATTCCTAATTCAAAGAACCAACATCTCAGACAGTCGGAATACATTCGAGATTCAAATTACCTTGCCTCTGTTTATGTGTTGTGGTATTAATTAAGAACAGACAGGCCACACATCCACACTACTGTGCTTTTGAAATCTAATTCTCTCAGGAACTATTAATACTGTTGCTTCACCTTTTGATGAGTAAAATGTAGATTGTATGCTTCATGTTTATGGCAAAACATAAATTGCTCGGTTTGCATGCTAAGTGTTTATTTGAAATATTTAAAAATCATCCAGTGGAGAAACTGAGTTGACAGGTAAAGATATTTTCACCGGAATGTCGGGTGGAGACATCACAACATTTTGAAAGTATGAATGTAGGCTAGTCAGCTTTGCATTAAAATAATGTGAGCCAGGAGTTAAGGTAGTATTTATTTAAGATTTCTTACAGTAAATATAAAACTGCCTTTATTTTAACTGTAGCTATTTAGAACTTCAATCATGCTTTTGCTGCTCTTCTTATATTTGCAATTGTGTGAATAATGTTCACACAATTGCAATACTGTTGCAGACACCTGGCCGCCAAGAATACATTTAAATGTGCTGAGAGCGCGGGACTCTGTTTAGTGTTTGGTGGGGTAATGCAATATGACATATTAGTTTAAATGGGCAAGATACTGAACCCCAAAGAGCTGCCCATAGATGCAAACAACAAGTGTACTGTAAATCACTTTGAGTGGTCATCAAGACTAAAGTGATAGAGAAATACAGACCATTTAAAATATAATTCCCATTAACTCTGGTCAAGTTGGTGCCACTTTTGATGATAGAGTATGTTGCCAACTTTCAAATGAATCTAAATTTAACTTTAAAATTCAAACACAAATGTTTGAAGACAACCAAACGTTATAGTCCAGGTAATTCATTTGAACCTTGACAGTAGCACTTTAGAAAAGGTGCCTAAAAGATATGTCTTTTCTTACAGATACCACCTGATGCTTTATAGCCTTCTTAACAGTAAGGCCACTTCCACAGCAGTGGTTGTCATAGCAGGAGGTGTAAATTATGAAAAACATCAATGGCAGCTGAAGTTCCTTTGAGCTGCTTTAGTTCCAGGGTCCTGGTTTTGTTCACGTTGGCTCACTGTCAGGGATTAGTGGGACTCATGAATAAAATGGAGGCAACACTTATGTTTTTGGTTATGAGAAGTCAAAAATAATTACCGTGAAAAATATTTTTAATTGCTTTGAGACACGTGTTGTCATCATATTTTTATTATAATATTTTTGTAATACCACATTTTTGAAGAATAAGACTCATTTTAGTGATAAATTTAAAAAAAAGTAGTTCTAATACAAACATATGCTGGCGTTCTGGCTTCCTAATAGCAGTGAAATGCTAAAAAACAAAACCATATGTGAGACGACGTATTAACGAGGAATGCGCATACTTGAAATATAACATCTTTGACTGTGTCGTGCCACTTTCTTACTGATCTGCGGCGTGCTGAAAATGGCGACCATCTGGCAACAGAGCCAGAAATAAGAACAGACGAGCACAGAATCAGACAAGAGGAGAAACAAATGCTCCGTAATGATTACATGACTTTTTAAACGCCTGAATTCAAGTATTTGGGGAACAACTTTTTAAAATCTAGATTAACTCTATGTCCCTTTTAATGGAAGTTTTAACGAACAGAAGTGCTACTGTATGTAGAAATTGTTAGATGAGGGGTATGAGCAGTACTTTTCCTCGAATATATGTCTCTATAATCTTAAATGTATGTTTTATAATCTTACTTTTCTCGCAATATTATTTTTCTTTCTTACCTACAATGGCCCTTTTAATGTCATCGCACTGTTGCCTACATTATAATAAACAGGGGCTTTCTGTATATTGGCAGAGACTAGTATGACCGTAGGGGAGTGTGTGCCATTTGATAATACACATGTCACATTGCTTGTGCATTTGTTTATGTCAGCAAACAGCAATTATCAGTGGAGTCATTTGGTAAAATCATCCCTGTTTCGCATTTCAGCGTCAACAATTTCATATTTAATTCATTTATATTATGGAGAATGTAAAATGCTTTTTCTTCATCTGTCATGGAGACCGAATATGGATTTGCTTGTATTCTCGATGGAGTGTAGATTCGGAGGTTCAAACTTTGTCTTGTGATTCTAGGCAACTGTGTCAAACGAATACTGTGTTTGTGTGTGTTTGTGTGTGTGTGTGTGTGGCAGGGTGAACGTTACAGGTTTAGTGGCTTGTGTAGGAGAATGTTTTGGCAGGGTATGTACATGCTGTAAATATACTGTATATTGTATGTTCACATGTTCATATGTTATACATGACTGCACATATACACTATGCATGCATGCATGCTTGTGAGGGTGTATCTAGCTAGTGAATGTACAGGCACTGAATAAATTAGTATCACATCTGTGTATTTAATATATTAAGACAGTGATGCTCAGCTCCAGATGTGCAGCATGAATCATCGCGTGTGTCCCCCTGTGTCCTCTTCCACAGACAAGGTGCCTCATTTCTCTCGGCTGGGTGATGTGGAGGTGAACGCCGGGCAGAACGCCTCGTTCCAGTGCGTCGCCACAGGCAAAGTTTCCGAGAGTGACCCGTTCCTCCTGGAGGTGAGAATGAGGGTGTTTTTTTTGTGTTTGTTGGCTTTTTATTCATTATCTTCGCTTGAACGGCCAAGCCCACGTCTCAACACCTGTATGACAGAGGAGGGCTGGCAAGCGCAGAATGAAGAAGCAACACAAAGGGGGAATAGACAGGCGTTTTACACGTTTGGCATTTAGCTGACAGTTCTGATGCTGATCCAGGACAGCTCACAGCAGTTACATCGACGGCTGCCGGACATACTCCCATCAAAGTCTCAGTCAAGCTGCTGATAGTATGAGCTTTTTGGACAGTAGCTAATTCCAAAGTTCATGGGAATACTCCTGTCAGCAGATAACATGTACCTCCAAACCTTCAGGTACTAATTACCACCATATTAGTCTCAGCAGTGATACAAGCCATAGACAAAAAGGTTGTACTAGTAACTGCATTAGTAAGTTTCAAGGGAGAGTCACTGAACACGACCAGGTTTGTCAGAATCAGTTTCTCTGTGTTCTTACTCTTATCACGGCCACGTGTTTGCATGGACGACGTCAAGCACCATGACACTTGTCCCTTGCAAAGATTTAATTTAACCAACAAGATGAGTTATGGGGCTCTAATTCAACAATGTGAGCAGATGGATCTAGTTCATATAGGGCATGTCCAAATCTACTTTTTCTGGTTTAATGGGAGACAAAAAGCTAACAGCACTAGGAGCGGTTTGAAAGAGTTGTAATTACTCTCTTAAAATGATCATGGTGGTGTTTGGGGTGTGACACGCACTAAACCAATCAGACCATCCCGCATTCTTTTTAAGCCACGTGCACTTGCTCCTGAGCAGTTTATTATTTATTTATTTAAATATAATTTATCAGGTACACAAGAGAACCTCATCTGTCACGGTGCTGCGGATCAGTCATGTTCAGTCCTGTCATTGTTTTGGCTGATGCCCAGGATGCTTGTTTGTGCACAGAATACAAGTGTGAACGTGACCATCAGCAAGAGGATGCTGAGTGCAGTTCACTGCATGGCCACCAGTGGAGTGAAAGTTCAGTTACTCTTGAGCTGTCTTTATTGACAAACCCATACAGCAAAAAGTTTCCACCATTGTTTTGATATTCTTATCCAGACGTCAGCAATACAATGCAGTATATTCAAGTGTTGGGTTATTTAATGCCCTCTGTGTTGTATACAATCATGACATGGTTTCCATATTATCTCGTAAACATCAATTACATATTTCAAAGTATATTATGTTATTCACTTTATTGACGTACAGTTCACCATATTTATTATTCAAGCCCCAATTGTAGTTTTGCTATTGAGTTTCTCTTCGGTTTGAAATGACTTCCCGTTCATGTCAGTCATTCATATGCCTGTATGCAATATACCAAAATCAATACAGTGGAATTCTTTGATTCTCAAATTGAGACCGGTTGAGTCTGGTGAAATATTCACATGCAGATGAAATAATCAGGTCATGTTGTACTGCTCACCTCCCGCCACTTGTTAACCTCTCAAATACAATGCATGAATGTTGCCTGAGCCTCATTACATTTCTAACATGTGTCTGATTTATTAGGGTTATTTATTTAATTTGACAGCGGTTTCATAAATCCACATCCACCAATTATTTTGTAGTAATTTCAAATTAGTGCCGGCTGCTTGTGGCTTAGTGCCCTTAACAGGCTATGTCGCAATTATTAAAATTTGAAGCACCTCTTTTAAATCTGCCCTGTGTAAAGTTTGGATATTTAGGAAACCTAAATCAACGATATATTAATAAGCCCAAAATATTACTGCTGCACTAATAGATAATAATTTGTTTTAGGGATGAAAGTGCAGGAATTACCAATGACTGTTTTTCAGATAAAACTCGTCAGTTGCAGATATGTAAATAAATGTTTGGGATGATATATGGAGATGTCATTAGAACGTCATTAGAACCTTTCCTTTATAAAGGTCACATATTAATTTGGGTTAGGGTTAGATGTTAATTAACCCTTTCCCCTGTGCTGCAATACAGCCCCAGCGTGTCTGGTTTCAGTGAAACATTGTGACAAGGAGTCAGCTATATTTCTATATTTCTTTACCTCAAAACATGTATTCACCATATGAAGTATATGTGCTCTTAGATGTTTAAATACTGATACCAGTGAAGGGGTGGCTGAACAGATTATGACTCTAGACTGTAAATAAAGCACTCTACATTCATCCATTGAGGTTCTTCAAATATAGGACATAATGGTTTGTTAATAGTTATAGCACTCTTCTGACTGCATCTTTAAATGCAGTTTTATTTGACTTTTCCTCAATCAAACAGTTTTAAATGCTATAAAAATACCAATGGATCAACTATAATTTTCCCATTTGTATCCTCAACATCAGTAACTGCCTTCTCTCTGTTGCGTGTTGCTCCACATAAATGGTCTGTATTTAATAATAATAATAATAATTAGTTTAATTTAAGAGCCAAATCATAACATAAGGTCAAGACCTTAAGTTTATAGAGAAACCCAACAGTTCCCACTGTTAAGGAGTCTGCTAAGCTTTTCCCCTTGATTCTAATACATTTGTCTGGGTTTTTTAAATTTGTAGCAGCCTTATAAAACGTTAGCTAATTGTCGTGAGTTATAGTAATAATAATTGCTTGCAGTTTATTCTGTCCTTCCTCAGATTTTTCATGTGTTTCTCTGAGTATTCTGCTCATATAACTCATAATTTGACCTCTAATGCAGCTGTTCCATCTAAATGAGTTGTTGGCAGAAATTTGGTACATATCAAAATAAATATAGATTTGTTCCTCCTAAAAATGTCAAAATTTGAGTCCTGCAACAGCAGCCTCTAATATTAGAGATGAGTTCTGCTGACACAAAAATAATCTATTCCAGAATAACAGGAGAAAATTCAGGAGTCTCCATGTATCTATTAGGTTCAGTTCTTAAAAAAAGTATTAAATGCTTTCCTAGATCTTGTGTTATTCACCAAAAATATCTATCTGTTATATAATCCAGGACACAACTAATGGCACTCAGTAGAGTGCATACCTCCCAGAGGCCCAATAGTCCCTTCACCAAATTTCACAAACTCATCGATATCTGTTCCTTTAATTTGCCATATTTTTAAATCAAGATCCATGAAATGGTAAAATTGTTGGAAAATACTGCATCTCGCAACATTAAAGAATGTGAGGAAAACGTCCTGGATCCACAGCCAAATGTTATGGGTTCTCTATCTCTAAAATAAACAATGTCAGTGTTTTGTCCATATATATTTATTAAATCAAATTGTGAAGATAATGACATTATACTATTCTATAATGGAATAGACTGAATGTCTTACACCCGTAGAATCAGTGGAGTAGGAAGCTGGAAGCTGGAGGCATCTGTCCTTGCCACCTTCCTTGTATCTTAGATGCCTCATTAAACAATAGCTGTGTTCCCTGTAAAAAAAACACTGTGTTGGCTTGTAGCTGTTTTGTGCACTTTGAATCAGCAGCAGTGCAACACCACTGCCATGGCACACAGCTACCTGTACACCACAGGCTGCTGCTATACTGTAATGTCATTACACAGCTTAACAGAGGATGTTGTTAACTTAAAACAAAGGGAATGGTAATAAATAAAAGAACTATGACAATAAGCTTGGTTTATTGTACTGGAGCAGATATTCAGATGTTGTCGATGTTTCTGCAGCGCTGTTTTTCTTCATTGATCTCTTCTCTGCCAGAGAGGAGGTGTGTCATTTTTCATAACTCAGATAAGCTACCGGGAAAATCAACTCCTGTACTGTTTCCCTTGCCTGTAGTTGCCATGGTCACACAGAGAGCCAAGGTGTGTGTGTGTGTGTGTGTGTGTGTGTGTGTGTGTGTGTGTGTGTGTGTGTGTGTGTGTGTGTGTGTGTGTGTGTGTGTGTGTGTGTGTGTGTGTGTGTGTGTGTGTGTGTGTGTGTGTGTGTGTGTGTGTGCACTGTAGCTACCTCTCGCTTAGGTTAGAACATGGGCCTCTTCAAAGATCCCTATGAACTCATAACGACATCACTTCGATCTACTGGCTGAAGCCTCACAAAGACCTAATAGATAATTTTGAAGGAAGTTGCCCTTAAAAGTGGAAAAATACACAGTACCCAAAGATGAAAAATGTATTTTTCTCTCCAAAGACAATATTTCTGGTTACTAAAGTTTATCCACGGACCTGCTGTAAAAAGTTTTTATCAAGAATATTGATCCTATTTCTGATAAATAATCTCGTAAGAGCAAGATCATACATTGAATAACCCTAATTCTCCGGGGGGGTGGGCGCTGTTTTTGACAACGCAAATGTCCGAGTCCAAAGCTCTGGGCACCCTTTTCCTATCTATGAAACCTCTGGATTATATCCACATGAGCCAATGTGAGAACACAGCAGGAGATTATCCGGAGGACTCACTGCGAGCGATGTGGCGTGTTGATGACATTTCTAACGTCCAACGAAAGCAACAAAGCTTTTAATTAAAGTTATTCCAATTGTTTATGTAATGAGGACTGTTAAAACCCAACATTAAATGAAGGTTACACACGCTGTTTTCACAACTCCTGTTATTCAAGTAGGTGATTGGAAAGGGAAGTACCAGGGACAGAACTGAGTTCTCCTCCTGAAAGCACCAGCAACATGTCTGCGGCTATTCCCAGAGGAGTGCTGAGCTGAGCGCTCCTGGAGATCAACATGGTGGTAGAAGCTTTCAGTCTCTCTGTGTTCAGTATAACAGATACAGTGAGTTTGTCCACAAGATGGACCCCCCCCCTTCCGATTACTAATCAGTGACAACAGCCAAACTGGGGCTCATGAAGCTGACTGAACCCTAAAGGGAATCTACTTTCTGTCAACAGAAACATAAAGGGACATTTTAGTTTTTACACTTCCACATAATTTTACACCAGAGCATCATTTTAGCGGTCATGAAGGGGATTTTTTAATTTTGATTTTCAGTTCGTACATAAAAAAAGTCTGTGTGGAATTGCTTAATATTTACATAACAGCAGTGACTGAGAATACATTCTTCGTCTTATTTTCTTTGGCTGTTTTGTGGAAATTTGGTCAAAATCAGAGATCAGGAACTCAGAGCTTTATCTACTCTGAAATAATAATTGAAGGGACATTTGTCATCTCTTCGGCTTGGACACTGCACTTTTTTATTTGAAAACCAGCACAAGCTAGCGTGGGGAGTTTGAAACATGTGCACATGTACAAGATTCAGGGCCTGAAGAAAAACTTTACTGTTTTGCAACATGAGAAGTGTAGGATATGGTTTACAAGGGACTACAAGTCAGGATGCACAAGCTTCTGCTGCATTACTTTTTTCCAACTGTCTCAACTTTATGGAAGTATGACACTAATATATCTTTTAAACTTAAAACTTAAAAAAGGCAATTAACCAAATCTGCCTTTGTGTTTGATTTCTCTCGACGTCATGAGTGCACCAACAACTGAGGAGCTCTCCCCCCTCGCTGTCTTGTCAAATTAGTGAGCTGACCCATGTGTCACGCTAAAACCACTGCCGATCGTAGCCGGATCGGCACTGATTAAAACCTGTGTCTACCGCTAACTCATTTGAGTGAATGCAGATTGTATCCATCCCCACTGCAGACAAAAGCCAGATGTTTGTGGGGTTTTTGACCAGTAGAAAAGGGGCTTAAATCTCTGTTCATATCCAAACACTGAAGTGTGTTGACAAAGAGCTGGAATCTCGTTGTCTGACCTTGTGATTAACTTTATAGTTGTTGTTGTTAAAGAAAATGGGAGCCATCATCTGAAGTGAATAATACCATTAATAATTCTTGATGTGGTTAAATAATGCAGTAACTTTGTGACTCAGACTGTCTTTTAATGGTCATGTTTTTGTGGGGAAATTAGTCATTTGAGGGTTTGGAGGATTATTAGGCACGCGTCTCTGCTTTTGTAGCTTCTTGATTGTGATGCCATTAAGTTTACTCAAGCCCCTAAAGTAATTTCTCTAATGCAGCAACTGAAAATAGTTTACATTTTTTCCTAGTTTTAGTATGAGCTAATATTAGTCTTCAAAAATCCATCCCTGAATGTCTCCACTCTTCCTCTGGCCTTGAAGCCTGCACATCTAAGTGCTTTTGAAATGATGGCAACAGGGAGAAGGCGCTTTGCAAATGAGATCTCAGTATACTTGGTGATCCATCCCTTGTGTTTCTGCCTGATTTTATTTCACACCCCCTTCTCCCTTCTCTGAACTGAAGCCTTTGAAGATCATCGGCATGTGAATAAGACATTTTTATTATTTTTTTAAGCAGTTTTCGCCGTTTGGAAATATGTTGACAGGGCAACACACATTCACACTCCCACATAGAGAGATGCAAATAAACAATGCAAGGCTTGTATTTTGTAATTTGACAGTAAACTTCTCTGCCTAAGTCAGCTCTGCATTTCAATTCCTCCCTCCTTTTCTCATTAAGGTAAAAAACACACACACACACACACTTGGTAACAGCAGAACATAGAGATATATCACAAACCATTACTGCTTTCTGTTCCTCCATTTGTTGTTCAGGGCCTGTTTGATCACACTGAGTCTGCTAATTGCTGCTTTCTCTTTCATCTCCTTGGCGCCATGGAGGTCCTCTCTGGACCAGTCTACACTCTTTATTCTATTTAAGTAGTCCACATAAATTGTTAGCATAATGTGTCTTAATCAATTTGCATCATATTTCCGCCGCTGTCCTGTGGCCTGTGAGTTGCAGACAACTATCTCAGACACCTTTCAGACCATTAGCATTACTTTATCCTGGAGTCCAAACCTGAATTACTTATTTCAGCGACTCTTAATTACAACATGATGCAGGGCTGGCTAGCAGACAAGAGAGACAGCAGGCTTGGCAAACAGCAGCATGTATTTGCATTAAAGGCCTACAGGTGGATTTTGTTTTAATAAATAAATAAAAATGTGCGAGCTCTACTTTGAATATTTGCTTCAAACCAAAATACAAAGAAGTGTTGTGAACAAAAAATCTAGGAAAGACGTTTTTTTAAAAAAGGTTATATGAAAGAGGAGATTATATTGATACCAAAGCTAAATGTAAAATTAGCTCTAATCTGTTGCCATACGCAGCAGTATCTTTCCATTGTTCATCTAATTTCATATTTGTTTCTAAGGTGATAAAAAGCAGTTTTCATGGGTCAGGGTCTAGAAGCATGGTTGTTTTTTTGCTCTGATGATTATAAAGTAGTGTTCTGTTTCTCTCTCTGGACTTCTGCTCTGATATTTAAAACCTCAGTCTTATCTTTGTTCAACTGCAAGACATGATGTGACATACAAAAGTTGATTTGATCAATGCATCAACCTAGTTTGCCAATAGGGCTCATGTCACTGGATCATAATGAAATGTTCAGTGTTCCATCAGCTGCATAGAAATGAATTCCATGTTAATTTTCTTCTCTTATGATGTATTCCTATGGCACCAAATAGAAACAACAAATGTCCCAGAATGGAGCCTTGAGGAACCCCACATGTTATGTTAGTGTTAATCAAGGAATGTTAACTTACAGAGTCTTAGATGCCTTTCGGACCTTTAACATTAACATTTCCAAACATGAATGACTTATTGCACCGATTCTTAATTACAAAATGATGCAGAGCTCGCTGCCAGACAAGAGTGACAGCAGTCTTGGCAAACAGGCACATTTATCTGCACTAAAACCCTGCAGGTGGATTTTATTTAAAAAAGGTAAAATCTGATATCTACTTCAAATAGTTACTTCAAACCAAAATACAAAGAAGTGTTGAGAACAAAAAACTAGGAAACAAGCTTTTTTTTAAAAAGTCCTCTGAGTTTATATGAAAGAGGAGAATTTATTGATACCAAAGCTACAGGTAAAATGAGCTCTCATCTGTCCCCGTAGGCAGCACTACATCTCATTTCATATTTTTTAACAGCATTGCATTTTTCACCCCCTCTATCCTCCTAAACCAATGCAGACATGCGGACGTCAAACCCACTTACTTGTGAAAAGCACGAGCACGCGACAGCTTACATAATAATCTGCTTATTCTGTGAGGGAGCTGCGTATAGTGTAGCTTGCATCTGGAATATTGGGAGTGTTGTCTTCTGATTTCCTGTTCCACTGGTTGAGCCAATTGCCAGTGTGCCTGGAGCACTGACACATTAGCATGGCAAGAGATGAGGATATGTCAGCTCGAGCCCCTGTGCTGGAAACAACAACCCGGCAGGCCTGTGTCACCAGCCTCGGCGAGAAAAAACACTATTGTTCCCGCTGACATTTATCACGTACTTATTATCTTGCCCTCCCATGTGGCTAATTCCAGCCCTCCTTTGTCTTCCTGTCTGCTTCTCAGCCTGCCACCCATATTTAATCACCTGAATAGACTTCACCTGAATGTGGTCATGCTGGTGTGCTCATTTCTGATGTGCTTATTTCTCTCTCTGTTCTGGTTGTCAGCGGAGAAATGGTGTGGTGCTGGACACGTCTCTGCTGTCACGGCTGAGCCACAAGAGGCTGATGGCGACTTTCCAGGTGGAGGCACAACGTGGGGAGCAGGATCTCTATCGCTGTGTCACCCTGTCCCCCAAAGGTGCTGCCGTCTCCAACTTTGGGGAGCTCATTGTCAGAGGTGAGCTACATTTAGGAAACATTCAGGCCAAAGAACCATTTCAACATTTTGGGAAATATTCTCTTGTGATGTTTCAGAGTGCTTATTTACATAGATATAACATCATGTCTTAGTGGCTATCTTGTCCATGCAATCAGTAAAGTAAAAAAAATGTGTCCGGTCAAACTAAGTTTAACTGACTCTTACTATCTTAATATTATGTATAATTATTATTCAGCTCATTCATATTAATAAAGAAACTCCAGCGTTTCACTTTCTGAATCCATTCATTTGTTCTAACGGGGCTTTGATTGTTATCGACAGACCGGAAGATGCACGTCTTTATACCGTAGTGTCCTGGTATTTAGTTTAGGACATAATCCGACTTTTATTGAAGGAAAGGCAGTAGATCTACCAGCAGCTGCGCCGCCAGCAGCGGACAAACAACAGACTGTGAACAGACAACCGACACACAGCACCACTGGTTCAATAAAAATACAAAAATAAAGGATGCATAAGGAAATCAGTGAAAATTCAAATGAAGTAAAAGAATGATAATACTGATAATATTATTAATAAAGTACATTCAAAAGCTGTAAGGGAGTGCTAAGCTAAAAGGGAATGTTTAAGATTCCTTTGAAAGGTGTTTACAGATTATGATGCCCTTGGCTCCTGTGGCAGGCTGTTCCAGAGGCGCAGACAATAAACACTAACTGCTGTTTCTCTGTATTTCATTATCCTCACCCTGGGAACAACTAAAAGGCCGGTGTCAGAGGACAAAAGTGATCTACAGGGAGCAAATGTTAAAAGCATGTCAGACAAGTATTCAGGCGCTGGTTTATTGAGTGAGTTTAACACCAGTAAAAGGATATCTGACAGGTTAGATATGTGGACTCATTCTGGTCTTGGTTCATCAACATGCTGCTGCACCATCAATGATCTGTAGCTTGTTTATCTTTCTTAGTAAGACCAGAGGAGAGTGTTACAGTAATCAAACATGACAGTGATAAAAGCATGCCTGTTAGCATTATTTCTTATGCGATATAAAGCAGTTTTAGTAAGATGACTGATGAGATTTAAAATTTAAATCAGGGTATAGAAGCAGGGTTTATTTTTGTAAGTAAATGCTCAGTTTCTCTCTCTGGACCTTTACTCTTATATTAATCTGAGTCTTATATTTGCTCAAATGCAATAAATTATGTGACATCCAAAGTTAGATATGATAAATGCATCGAGCCACTTTGTCATTCGGCCAAATGTTACTAGATGATAAGTGAAGCTTTTTCTTTTCTTACGATACTTTCTAATGGTTGTAAATAGAGTAAACACAGGAGCCTTGAGGAACACCACATGTTACGTTTGTGTTAGTCAAGAGCGTTCACCAAGGGAGATGATAAAATGAATCAGCAGGAGACTGCAGACTGTTACATGTGCTTATCCGAGCCATGAGTCACTCTGAAAGCAGTCAGCCAATCAGAAGAGAGGCTAACAGAGGACTCAGAACACCCTGAACCAGTGCCAGAGAAAAGTGTGAGAGAGACATAAAACTATACTGGTTGGTTTTTGGCTCTTAAAACAACATATCTATTGTCTTTATTGATACCAAAACGTTAAATAAAACACTGTATATAAATGTACACTGTAAAGCTGTTTCCTGTCAAACAAGCAGCGACTCTGGGCAGATTGAGCTGCTGTAGCTCAAGATCCTGCAGAGAAATACTCAA
The DNA here is from genome assembly GCF_022539355.2 of Hippoglossus stenolepis. Classification (NCBI taxonomy): domain Eukaryota; kingdom Metazoa; phylum Chordata; class Actinopteri; order Pleuronectiformes; family Pleuronectidae; genus Hippoglossus; species Hippoglossus stenolepis. The sequence goes on along the minus strand of NC_061499.1, from coordinate 19,456,872 downwards.
CGAATGATTAAGCTGATGAAAACGTGACACACATTTATTTTGTTCACTTATGGGTTATTTTCTTTGTGGGTTAAACAAAAGAGAGAGGGAGAGAGGAAATAGTTTTGCAACGATCCATCCAAATAAGCTCTTATTCAACGTCATTGAGATCACTTACACTTTGCAGTATTCAAGAGTCTCTCTCGCTCTCGCTCATAGTCCTGATGTAATTAAAAGACCTTTATGACTCTTTGCTCTACCGGAGCAGAAATAATGTTATTGAAACTATAAAACAAAAAAGAGACACCCCATGACAGGAATCCTTGACTTCTCCTTTGCTCATGATGTGGTTGTTTTGTGCTGAAAATGGCAGTTTGATTGTTTTTCATCAGTGTTCAAGGACAGATTTTCATTGTGTTACTGAGTAATACATCTTATAAACAGTGCCAAATACTTTATTCTCATAGGATTATACATTAAATATGTACTGACATTCTTGACATGATCTTTATTGCAGTGCCCCCGACACCGATTGCACCCCCTCAGCTCCTGCGGGCAGGGCCTACCTATCTCATCATCCAGCTCAACACCAACTCCATCGTGGGGGATGGACCAGTCATCCGGCGGGAAATCCAGTATCGCGCCAGCCAGTCGACGCTGACTGAGACTCACGGTGTGGGCTCGCTTACCTATAAGGTTTGGCATTTGGAGCCAGACACAGAGTACCGCATCAGTGTCCTGCTCACTCGGCCTGGGGAGGGGGGCACCGGAGCACCAGGGCCACCTCTGATCAGCAGGACCAAGTGTGCAGGTGAGTCAGACCGAGCACTGAATCATCCTCCATGGCAGTGAGGCAAATCACAACTTCAGACGCCAACGCAGAGGCAGGGCTGCTCTGGCAGCAGAAATCATCTCAGTGGTTGGGGTAAACCTCGGCAGGCGAGAGTTTAATCGATTTTTTCACATTATGGCCTGGTGAAAAAGGCAGGAGAGGAGAAAACTAACACTGGGAAGTCTACAGTTTAAATTGTATACATACTAAGCTCCACCCCTGCACTAAGAGTTACCTTAGTTACTGAAAATATGTTGGCCTCTGTTGTAAGCATTTATCCCAAAGCAGCCCTGTGCTCAAGTGCTGCCTCAATGTGACGTTAACACTGCTACAGTCTTAGTCGTCACTACCAAATAATTGTCCTATATTCTTAGAACAATCTCCATTATCCAAGCTGTGGATATGACGGCAACTAACTCGCTTGCCCAGATTTTCCTAAATAAAACAATATCTGGCATGTTTTGTTTAACCACAGAGACACAGATGCCAAAAGTCTGTCAATGAAGGAAGTATAAACTGAGCTAAATGTGTAATCAAAATTACAAAATGATTGTTTTTCAGTTCTTTACTGATTTATGATTTTGTTATTATTCATGAATTTATTTGTCAATTAATTAATTGTTTGTTAACCAGCTGCACTCTTTCAATACATCACACACGACTAAATCAATATCAGAGGAAGTGTCTCAGCCCTAAATAGAAAGTGTAGTCAAACTTTTGATGAGTTATTATGACGCCAGTCAACAGACGCGCAGAACAACAAACAGAAGACCACCTGCTTCCTCCTGCAGTTCACACGTACAGGAAACAATGTTTTCACAGTCTGCTCCTGCTCTGATGCTCCGAGACTCACCTGACGTCTGAGCTGCAGCTGCGAGCCGCATCAAACTGTTTTGACGCAACCACTGAGAACAAAAGGTGTTTGTTGTCATCGCAGCACGTTAGGTGTGTGAAGGGGTCTGTTTATCCTGGGTTTACCTCTAATAAAAACTCATATCTCTATGAAGAATTGCGGCATGCTTTCATCTACAGTCATTTACATGCAAGACGAGGATTGTGCAAAATCTGTGAAAAGCAACACATGATGTGTGAAGATTCATGGTTGAAGCGCTACATGTGAACCTGGCTGTTGGAGAAAGACTAATTCAGGAGCTCGTGAAGTATTAAGGTTCCTATTTTCGAAGTCATGACGTGTGTGCAGAGGGCAGGGTCTTCCCACTACCTCTCATCTGCATTTTAGCCGCAGTGTGAGTCATCTGGTGGAAAAAGGCCCCCCCATCGCTCTGTCAAGTAGACGGCATGACACCCCTGTCACCTACACCGCCCTTTGATCCACTCTTGTCAGTGTCTTCCACTCGCCCACCCCCTGTCTACTCCCACTGCTCAGATCGGAAGCTTTATACCTTGGGAGAAAGCATCAGACAGCAGGAGCCCCGTGACACAAAACTCTGGACGAGTCCATCTTCCTAATGTGTCACAGGAAAGCATTTTAGTTAACAGTGAGACTCCTTCTTTTTTGGACAGTCGTTACTAAATTGGTGCAGAGGACTATAGACCTATAGCGCTGTTGTCAAGGGTTGCTTCAGCAACACAGAGGCCCGGTTCGGATGGCAAACGAACAATGTGAATGCGGACGTGCCACTCCAGTACCATAGCTTTACGGCCTCCTGTGCTTCTCCTGAAAGGTACTCTGTGTAAGACTCTACATGATTGCAGCATCCTGCTCTGGTGGAAAGATTTGTTGTTTGTAGGAGTTCCTGCTGAAAATTGGTTGTGTTCACTGTGTAATGCCAGTCCTCTGCAGGCCTAGATATTCTTAAAATAGCTATAAAAAAAAAAGGCTTTGTCAACTCTTCCAAAGATTCTTTTGCAACATCAGAATTTAAGGGTTCTGTGCCTGAAAAGTGATTGGACGGCTGAACGGAGGCACGTATGGCTGTGCTTTTCCTCTGTAACACCATGCGTTACACACACACACACACAGAGAGAGAGAGAGCAATAATACATCCAACAGCAGCAACACCACACATCGCCACGGAAATCAGCAGGACATCTGCAGGCACCTGGATGTAAATACTAATTCCATTAGCAGAGTTCTTAAACACATATTTTTGTTGTTTTGGCCAACGCTCCCATGTAGCAACACTAATATCACACTCATTAACTTATTCATCACCATATGATCAAAGAGGATTTATAAAGCCTCACAGTTGCTGCAGCTCTACGGGAGATTAAAAGTGCAATAAGAGATTAATAGCAACGTTTCAGGTGCGCTCACTTTCATTTTGACCTTGAAATAAAGTGGTTTAGATCATAACTGTTGGTTTGTTTACAACCAGTCTGACTGTCCTGCCTTGTCTGCCTTTGTTGTGGCAATGACACCATGTTCCCAGATCTCAGTAGTTACTGCGAGTACAATTCCTTCATATCTGGTAAAAAAGAAAATATGACCAAAGATCCAACATAAATAATAGTAAACTTGAATCATTCTTACTACAATAAAGTACTACAAAAGTACCACAAAAACCCTTGATTCGCTTGGTGCTGTCAAAGGTATTCAGTTGATCCCTGAGTCTGCGTTCTTTTAACAGTGAGGTGGATTTACCTTGCTAGACTTTGAAAAAATTACTATGATTATTTTTCCATCAACATTAGAAGTTAGATTTCCATACATTCCCACGCTCAGAAACCCATTCTGAAGAACAAGTGTCAGCAGTCAAAGCCCCATGTGGTTTCAGTGGTAAGTGTGAGGGTGTTCGCTGATAGTCCATCATAATTCCAGCATCGCTCCTGGCGGGAGGGACAGGCCTCGGTGGCAGCTCACTGAGGCAGCTGTTAAAGATGAGGAGGATGAGAAGAAATGTGCAGACCCATGGGGACGCTCCCTCATTCATCTTTCCCTCTTCCCCGGCTCATCTCTTGTCCGGACTCCCCCTATCCCTCCTTCGCCCCCTCTGCCTCTGGCTAATCCCTCTGATTAGGCTAATCGAGCTGAATGTCAGCGTGGGGCAGGACTGGTGGAGGACTGGAGGGTGGAGAGGACAGGACAGAGCCCGCTGCGGTGCTGCTGTAATGATGAGTAATGGTGTCTGGAGCAGAAACTGAGCACTCAGTCAGCGAGCCTCTGGTGGCTGGCCTGGTTTTAGCTGGATTAGACTGCTATTCGCGGCGGACATTGTTAAAAAAAAAAGAAAAGCAGAAACACACTGACTTATTCTCAAGCACCTTTGACATGACCGGTATGATGCCTTTTTATTGTATGATTGATTGATGCTGTTCTCTGAAAAGGCTTTAGCTCGCATCGGTATCAGCAGTGAAAACACAAATCACCCCAACTATGCCCGTCGAACCCTTTGGGGAAGAGCAAACATGTTTCAAATCAGCAAGGACTTCTAAAACATTTCCTTCTGCGTCTCATCTCTGTCCCCTCTGAACTGATGTCTCCTCGATGACATTGCCTCGTTAATAAACGTAGCAGCTCTGATCTATGTTTAGTGATGCAGCAGGGCCCTAGCTATTTCTTTTCTCTGTCCAGCTCCCCCCAAGCAACTCTGCACTGCCTGTCCGTGCTGTAATGAAGGAATCGCCCTCGTCTTGGTTTAGCTGGTGTCTCAGCAGTACAGGCCAGGCTACGGGGCAGAAATAACCCCCCGTGTGCTTGAAACCGGACATTTTGCATGACAGGGACACGGGCATGTGTATTCACAGGGTTCACACATGACAGCAGTAATTAGGCATCGTCCGGTTACATATCATTTTCTGCCAGGACCATGCACTGGTCTCCTACTCAATCTCATTCACATTGGGAAGGGAAGGGATGTATAATTTTACAATGTAGGATATATAGATTTAGTTTTTTTCCAGCTTTTCACTGTTGCCGTCTCCTTCTTCTTCTTCATATCAGCATTCCTCTTTAAAGCTGTACCGGATAAGACTTTTAAGTAAAAATACACTTGTCAGCATAAATCACAAAATTGTGCAGCAAGAGGAAACTCCACAACCTCCGACTAGAAATGAACTGATCACGTGTTTTTCTTTTTCATTTTCTTGACTTTATCGATGTCCAGGTGGTAGCGGCAGAAAAATAGCCAGACATTTGTTCCCGTAGGATATTTGGTCCCTCCAGCATGCTTTGGTCTGCCTTTGGGGCTCCTGCCAATTGGAGGTGGCCAGATTACTTCCCCAGGGAAACATCCGGATTAGTCTGAAGCACTTCAGAAGGCTCGATATTCACTGTAAAGGAACAGTGGCTCTGCCCCATATTCCATTAGGATATGTGGAAATCCTCACCCTGCACCTCAGGATGAGCATGTGGCCCCCTGAAAACGATATTAGTTTTGACCACTTTCATCTGTGAGCTCTTTGGGTCTAAGCTCATGACCAGTGGAGGTGGTTGGAGTCCCAGTCAACCAGTGGATTACTTACATAAGTGCAGACACCGCACCAATCCAAGCATCCATCTCATGCTCAGTCTTACCAGGGCATTCTAACTTCAACTTGTGGGTCAACTTGCTATGACAGATAAATGTAAAAACATTTAAAAGTTATGTTGATGATTACATGGTTCATGTCACATGTAGATATGAACCCTTATTTGCTTCCTCTGTGTGTAAGGTTTTATCATGTTTTAGCTCTTTGCTGCCAGAGTGTTTTGGTTCATACTCTCATGTGCCTCACTTCCAGCAACAGGCAGTTGTTTTCAAAGAGAAAGCTCTGAGAAACCCACTGTTCACTACACTACCTGCTCAGCAGAACAGAAGATAGATACAGTTATAGTGACGAGTTGTTGATCATCGTGTTGGACTATGATTTAGCAGCTAAATACAGATATTTCTTCAGGTGGAGACCAAAACAGAGGTAAAAAGGACAACAAACTATTTAAAACCTGTTCCCAACTTGTTCCACTGTCCCCAAGTGATTTTTCTTTTTAAACCAGATCATTTCTAATTGCCTAGATATAATTGTATTATTTTAATTGCTTAGAAGGTCATTTTTAACCGTCATTCATTAGCAACTCAGTGTCTAGCTATTGACCAGATCTCATGGTCTTCATACATAAACACTAAGTGGTATACAGCACTAATTTTGAATAAACAATGTGGCTCTTGCATTTTGTAAAAAACCCAGTTCGTAAGCCTAATTCTCATTTTTATTATACTCTCTTCACAGTATACAAATTGATTTACCAACTTTGTCCAAAAGTAGCTTTAATATTCTCTTTACTTTAGAAGAACTGAGGAACACTGTGCTTCTTCGTCACATTACTTCTCTGATGCTTTTGGTTAAATATGAGCTCCCTGTTTGCCCTGTATAACTTCTGCTTTCTGCCCTTCCCAGAGCCCATGCGTGCCTTGCGGGGTCTGACGGCCACAGAGATCCAGCCGCGGCTGCTGGCCCTTCAGTGGGAGCACCTTGGCTACAACCTCACGCGTTGTCACACCTACACTTTGTCCCTATGCTACCGCTACTCCATGCCAACAGGAGGCAGCGGAGGGAACAACGCCACCGTCAGAGAGTGCCTGTCAGTGGATCGCAACACGTCTCACTTCACGCTGAGGGACCTGCCGCCCTTCCGCTCCGTCCACGTCCGGTTGGCGCTGGCCAACCCTGAAGGAAAGAAGGAGAGCAGAGAGGTCACCTTCCAGACCGAAGAAGACAGTGAGTGGGCGGTTTTGTTTTACTCAGTGAAGAGCAGGACAAGAAGATGCAGGGGTTTGTCAAAACAAGGCCTGCGTGCTTTACCCCCCACACAACTCATTATGCAGAACAGGGGTATATTTTATGTATGAAACTCTGTCTTGTCGTACTCACTCAGCTCAGGCTTCAGAACTTCTAGCTATCTTTGCATGCTCCTTCATGCACAGATAATTATTGTGTACTGCTTACACGAATACATGCCTTTAGTCATCCAGCACCAGCGGAAAAAACACAAATATTGACTCACAAAGTATAAGCTGGATGAGCCTAACTAAATGGAAGATCAGCCTTTTAAATGGGGACCAGTGGAGCAATAATCAGCTCGGGCTGTGGCCTGTAGCATTACGGGGAAACGATTTTGCTTATCTTCGTATTAACATTTTCTTGTGTACGTCAGCGGAATAGACCCATTCTAATGCAAATGAACAGAGAGTGCAAGTCCAGAAGGTCACACACTTATTGTTATATATAATAAGCAAGACTTTTATAGGGATATTCTTGACCCGGTGAAGAGTGTGAGCACGAATGACAGCCATGATATGAAACTGACAGGATTTCTTTAATTACATCTTCATAATGCATTTTAGTAGCTCCTAAAGGATGCAATGTTGTTTTACATTCAATTTTACAACAACACTTGAAAATACCAAGCAGTGAAGGAGATATGGAAAAAGAGTGCACTTAAATAACTACACCTACTCATCGCAGCCCTAGGGGCCGAAAGGAAATGCATTTACATAAATGGAATAACATGAATGTAGTTTTTTTGTTTTAATTTTATTCATCAGATTTGACTGTGACAAGTTAAAAAGAGAGAAAAAGAAAAAAAGGAGTTCCGATTGTTTCCCTCCACACTTGATATTTGAGTGTCAGTGGAAAGTTCTGCTTTTGGACCGGTGAAAAACTAGTCTGACAGCCTGACAGTCCCCAATCCTCCTGTCACACGGAGAGCCGCCATCACCTTCACAACTACCGTAATTGAACCGCAGCCGGTGACAGTTCCTCCTGCCTGTTTCCTATTGGGCTCAACAATCAAACACCGGTGTAGCGCTTTGCTTACACTGTGTCCCCACTGCTTGGCGGAAGAGGATTCGGCTGTCAGGGATTCATGGATACAGCCGGATTTTCCACCAGGATTCTCTGCCTGCCTCCATCTCAGCCTCTGATGCAGACAGACAAGCCGTAGAAGTTTGATATTGTCTCCTACAACATCTCCACACCCCCCCCCCACACACACACACACACACTGTCAATGTGAAAGAGCAAGCAAACTATTTCAGGACAAGAAAAGAGTCAAAGACACCGGCATGTTCTCTGGATATGTTCAAGTAAAATTCAACCTGGGTCAAGCTAGTAGGTGAAAGCTGGACACAGGGACGTCACTGAACAGAAACCTGCGAGGGCGAGAAACAAGAGCAGTCAGACGATCATGCAGGTTGTAAAAAGGAAACACTGCAGGTCAGAAAACTTTACTTTTAAAACGAAGTTAAACAACAGCCGCGGAGAAGGAGTAAAATTCAAACACAGATTTTTGAGTCTGACCGTCCCAGTGGAACCTCCTGAGAAGAAATGCATTGTAAATTTAGATCATTTTTTAAAAATTAACTATTACCGTTGTAGAACATAGATAAAATAGAAATCACTGTCCAGAGTAATGTTATTATCACAATCGATTGAATATAACTGTGTAATACTCCGATTATAATTTACATTGGACGGATCAGATTCTCTCTCACATCACTTGAGTGGCCATCTAAAGACTGCCAGTCTGAAATAAAAAGAAAAAAGAAAAACTGAGGGTGTGGAGTTAGAGATGAGTTATATGGACGTAAACCTGAAAATTTAAATGACGGTCGCAGATTTAGTTTTTTAATTGAAATTATGCATTCGAATTTTTTCCTTCAACTCTTCAAATGTTCAGTAATTCATTTTCACCCACTATTTTTCAATGTTGAGTTAAAAAATCAGGGTTTATTCAAATTCGTCACTGTCACCGGTTGAGTTGCATTATAGATAATGTAGTTGAAAGGTGTTGACTAGAAAGAAGACAAATGGGTGGAATAAATAGAGATGCTCACTTTTACCTGCCCAGTGTGAGGCCAACAGAGTGGAGCACTTATTTTTTATGTCCATACCCACCAGACTAACAGATAGGCTAAATTTATTCACCAGGGATGATTGCTGCTGTTGTTTTTCTGGTTTTATCTCAAACAAATTATGACCTAAACTATTAAAATAAAGGCCAGGATGCAAATAATGTGGCCTTTTTAAAAGTGAGCAAATTGGATCTTTTGTTTTCTTTTTAATGACACCTCTCTTAGGAGCAGTCAATACTTACATTGAATTCCATGATTAAGCTCCTTCAACAGAGAGGGAACATGCGAAGGTGTTTGTGGTGCATTATGTAAGACATGACTGTGTTCAGGACATCATTCTGCCTGAGCTTTCATTTTTTCCATCTTGCTGAGTGTTCCTACATGTTATCATGGAAATATGATTCAATCAATATAGATGCAGCCAGGTTTGTTTTGGAATTATATCAGACGGACATCTTCTACAGTCTCTCATTATCCATCCCAACTTCAGTTACTTGCCATGGAAACAGAGAAAGCACTCTCTGCTACTTCAAATCCTATTGATAGAACTTTTTCCACGTTGCTGCATAGAATTATCAGACACAGTTACATGTTATTTAAGATGACTCTCTCAGATTTAGAGAGTTTTATTTCTCATTTCATGACATGTTAACAGCGAGTGTTACCAGAAGGCACGAGAGCCAACAGCCCAGCGGGAACTCATTATTCATTCTCGGCACTTAAAGTGTCCTGCACTGCAGGCGCTCAAAACCTAGCTGTCCTCTTTTAATAAGATGCATCCCATTAGGCCAAAAAATGCAGAGAGGTGCGCAGGCAGTTCACAGGTTGGATTACTCTGCTGTTTGTTTGTCAGTGAGGTGCTAAAGAAGAAAAATCGACTGTCATCCTCCAAGACACGGTGCTCCGTTATCAGACAGTAGAAGCCAGAATCTCAATTCATCCTGAGGGCTGGGAACAAGCTGGTCCACAGTTTCATCTTTTCATCACCTCCAGTCCTCTCCGCCTCTGTGTGCCTTCTCTCTCGCCCCCTCCCTGGCCCTGGTGCTTTTTCGTTCTGTCAGAGGTGTTTTTCACCCCTTGGCATGCCTGCACAAGAGTCCATTAAGTTGAGACTGGAGCGGAGTGTTTGTTTCTGAGAAGTTTTTTTTCCTTTCTTTTCCTGCTGCAGTTCCTGGCGGCATCGCTCCAGAGTCCCTGACCTTCACCCCGCTCGACGACATGATCTTCCTGAAGTGGGAGGAGCCCATTGAGCCCAATGGTCTCATCACGCAGTACGAGGTAGGTTGCCTTGTTAGCCCTGCTCAAAATCTTCAACCCAGAATATACGCTTGCCTTTGAATCCCACACTAATCCCACACAGGTGCCGGATGTTATTGCCAATATCTATATTAGTCATCCTCCTTCACTAAAAGGACTTAGATCCAGGAGAAGTCACCTCTGCATTGGCTGCCCCCTCGTTGATTCTCCCCAGGCTTGTTATCACTCTTTCTTGCCCAAATGCTCGTGGCACACATGAGCTTCAGCCTCTAGAGCGGGGAGGACCCACTTTTCATAGTTTATGGGATTTACTGTACATGTTCCTATGGTAATGAAGCTTAGGCATAGACTTCAGGCTGTAATTACATGGGGGACAGCCATTCTAATTAACTATTTGCCTAAGAGATACCTCCACTAGGGGGCAACTTTAAATGTTTCTAATTAATTATTGATGGCCCCCTATTAACCGTGGACCTTTGTAACATTGGTTTTGGAGCTGCTTTCTTTAAGTAGATGTGAAGACCCGCTATGGCTTAACACACAGTCGCCACATTACATTCATAAGCAGAAGACTGGGAAATGAGGAACTAGGGAGAGAATCGGGTGATGCTGTAACCTTGGTCCACACACAAGTGCATTGACTCCTGAAAAGCGAATTACTGATGCACAGGATTTTAAATAGAGCATGAACAACACAGGAGTTTTCAAATCAATGATCAAGCCTCAAAAATCTGGTGAGAATATTTCACCTCATATTTGTTTTGTTGCCATTTCTGTTGCTGTCGTTGCATCTTACACAACCTTGACAAATTACACTGTGTTTACAAGCACAGAGCTTCATGGTGGGTTTGAACTATTTCACAAACTTCTATTGGCCAATCACCCAGTTAGTAGAGCTGAGCTTCTTTTTCCGAAATGAGCAACAGTGACACCAACATTCTCCTCAGTGCCAATAGACCACATTCACTCATCGGCCATTTTCCTCTGACATCACACTCAGGGTAGGAAGCTAAAATGCTGTTATGAACAGAATAATGTTTTTCTGCTGTGAGCCTGGTTTATACGTCATATACAAAACAGTGAATCTGAATAAACTATTACTAACTATTATATAAGTATATATTATATAACTATTTATATAAACTATATAAAGCACACAGGATTGTTAAAGTGGCGTCTGTGGCTGAGGGGTAGAGCGGTCGTCCTCCAACCAGAAAGCTGCATGCCAAAGTGTCACTGAGCAAGATGCTGAACCCTGAATGGCCCCTCATGTAATAAGAGCTGCCTATGGATGCACTGTTTGAATCTGTGTGTGAATGGGTCATAATGACTAGAAAAGTGCTTTAAAAATACAGACCATTTACCATTTAAAGTCTGGAGGGGCATGGGACCATGTTTCAGCGTTAAACAACATATTCAGTATAGCTCACTAGCTTTCTTTAATATTTATTTCAACAAAATAGGGCCTTTGTTATTTCTATTTTTTGTTTATTATCACTACATGTACAATAGGATGTGTCATGTGCCTTGTATGGCTCCATTTTGTTTATAAGCTTACCTGGAAAACCTATTCGGACAAAAAAGTAAAAACACAACTTATTTTGACCCTGCTTGTATTTCAATAGAAATGCTTCAGTATTACAGTATATCTGGGATGAGTTTAAATCTGCAGTTAAAAGGGGACTTATTAAATTCACATAAATGACTTTGATTCGCCGTAACAGTATGGAACCTGTGGTGATGGATGGGGGTTGCGGGGGGAATGAGAATGAGCTACTTTATTGAAAAGTTAATAAATAATAAAAAAGCGAGCAGTTAATATACCAGGAGCAATCATCTTGTCCTCCATACGCCATGTCCTGCAGTCCCTTTATGAGTTAATCAATAACGCACACAGTATGTCACCCATCCATTTATTCCTCTATTTTAGAAAGTGATTATCCTGTTCAGGGTCGCTGGGGTCCATCCAAGTGAGCCACCTCGCCGCCCTGAAAGCAACACGTTCAAATTAAAATGGCTGAGGACACGCCACCAGTATGAAGAATTGGCCATTTTATAACCGGCCCGGTTGATTTCCTCAGTTTTACAAATCTTGATTTACAGGCTCACATTTATCAACTGGCAACAAAAAACAACATCATCACGCTGGTCTTCAGTCATACTTGTCATCGTCAGTCATTGTTGTGTTTATTCACTTTTACTTTATCAACTAATCCAGAAAACTGTGTAAAATCAGGCCAACAGTGCTGCGGAGGAAGAATATGAAACCGAATGTACCTGAGTCTGATTATCAGCAGCTAACTGCAGCCTAAGATTAATTAGATCTGGCGGTGGTAAGACATCTCTTTGCTTTATATCACAGATGCTCTATCTGCTCTATCTGTTTTATACAGTGAGATTAGTTCTGCCCTAATTATGGTATATTGGGGAATACTTACATTGACCCAATTCCAACACACTCCAGACTGAAATATTTAAACAAATATTGCCATGGGATTTTGTACATATTCGTGATCCCCAGAGGGTGAATCCTGGCAACTGTGGTGATATAACAACCTGTCATCTCATACCAACAGCTTGGAAATATCTGAATGTACCAGATTGACTTTTACACATTGATTTTTCTAAAACAATGAATTCTAACGACTTTGGTGACGTTCGATTTTGAGCTTCCTTGAGGTTTGCATTTTTCAAGTGAAATGTTTTGACGCTGTATGAAATTTTGTCCAGATATTATGTGTTCCTCGGGATGAGTTGTGAACATTTTGGTGACTTTTGGTCTAGCGCCACCATCAGGTCTAAACTGTATCTAAGTACTTACAAAACTAACAACATTCCTATCAACCGCAGCTGTATTTTGTGTTCAGTGATCAGCTTGTAAGATTTGTCAGCGAGAGCATGTTGGTGTTAGCATTTAGCTCAAAGCCCGGCTGAAGACACTTTGTCTGGTTTTAATCCAGTGACATCTTTTCCCCATTCCCAGATCAGCTACCAGAGCATCGAATCGTCAGACCCGGGCATTAATGTGCCGGGTCCTCGCCGTACGGTGTCCAAGCTGAGGAACGAGACCTACCACATGTTCTCTGCCCTGCATCCTGGAACCACCTACCTGGTGTCAGTCCGCGCCCGCACCGCCAAGGGGTTCGGCCAGACGGCACTCACCGAGATCACCACCAACATCTCAGGTGAGGCCTTGTGCTGACTGCTGTAGTTGTTGTGCTTGGTTTAATTGTGCCTGTGTGGAGTTTGAGTTGAATAAGGGTCAAAGTATGGTGTGGACACAACGGGTTGTATTTTATATAAGCAGAATTCAGTTATTGTGACTACAACACTTCAAAGAAAACAAAAAGTCTTGTTTTTCCCCCAAAACAACAACGTGTACCCACTCAAAGCATTTAGAGACTATAACAAAGAAGTAATGACTTGTAATCCCCTCCTTTTGAAGAGCTCTTGATTAAATGACGCATGTACTTTTAGATTATACAAATTATCTTCATTTTCCTGCAGCCATCTGCTTTTAGACCTTCATTACCATTGTTTGATGCAGACTCAAATTGAAGTGAACAGTGAAAATGGTTGGGCTTTGTTCAGCTAACAAACACCGGAGTCTGTTTATTATTCAAAGGCGACGCAGCAGTTCAGACATTACAGAAGCAGTGTATGTGGGGTGAAAAGGTTGGCGCGATGGATCTTGCGATTAGACTTGAAAATGTGCCCGTGGGGAATGTGCAACACAGTTTTCTACAAATGGAGATCTGCAGGCTTTATGTTCCCAAGTTGCCAAGTCATTGTGAGTTTTGTTTCTCAGAGGGTTGAGTTTGTACGTCAGAGTATTACGGCAACTGAAAGGGGAAAGACAATCGGAGATTATAAAAATATAGTCATATTAAGAGGGAATAAATAAATTATAATTTGAGGCTACGTGTTAGATGGGAAATCTCAGAAGATCAGCCTGTTGCTTGTGTTAGAATGAGGAGTATGGAGCATCTTGTTAAGTCATACTTAATGTTTGAGAGAGGGCCTCCTCCACTGACCAGGAGTGGTCAGTAGGAGTAAGCCCGAGACTGGGAGATGTTGGTGGATGTGGGCATTACATATTGTCACCACCACCACTAACACGTGCTAACATCTACTGGTAGTTGGTGACATTACATTACATGTCATTTGGCAAATGCTTTTTATCCAAAGCGACTTACAATTTGTGCATTCAACATCTACGAGGGGCCATTTAGGGGTTCAGTATCTTGCCCAAGGACACTTCGGCATGCAGATGGGGATGACTGAGGATTGAACCTCATAAACCCCCATATATTGTGCAGAAGACCGTCAGATGTTGGGACATTCAACATTTTGTCCTATATTCTAAACAATTCATAGGTTTCATTATAATAAATACAGAGATGCATGGGTATACAGATTGAGCCTGTGGGTTGTGCCTCAAACATATGACTAATTGTCAACTGCTGTTAACAATTAATCACACTGTGGTTGCTGTATTGCACACTATTTATTAATTAGAGAGTAGATCATGCGCACAAAGGGTTTTGGATTTTAATGGCATGATTTATTAACTTGTACAGGTGTATTAGTTTAGGTACCTGCTCTGTATATATCAGCAGATGATCACATGTATACATTCAAAACTATAGATAAGGGTGTCAGAATGTTCAGATTACTTGTTTAAGGAAGGTGACAAATGACATTTAGTCTGAAGAACCTCGTGACTGTGTTTGTGTACAAACAAACCTCATTGAATTGGGCGCTTCTTATGTTTTCCACATTACTCACTAATTGCTGCAGTGTATTTAAGCCACTTAAACAAGCAGCAGTGTATTTGACCTGGGATTTCTCGCGCAGAGCTGCGTAGGTGTAATAGCAGTGGCTGTGCTGGGCTCCACAGGAACTCGATGACTATGAACCATGCTATTGTGGATTCAAAACATAATTCTATGTACTATGCCTGTTTGAGTGGTGGAAAAATCTGGAAGGAGGTTGACTGTGAGTCCCAGAGATGCTGCTTGTTTTTTTTCTTCTTTTTTAAAATTGTTGTGCAGACTATTTATCAGGTCAATCCAAAGTGCATTATGAAGGATCCCTTTTTTATATTTTTGTATGTATTTTTGGGGCTTTTTATTGCCTTTAATGGATATGACAGAGCAAGCTTGTGAAAGGGGGATAGAAAGAGAGTGGGGGAGGAATCAAACCCGGGCCTCTGCGGGTTGAGGCCTTGCCTCGTTGGGGCGGCAGCTCTACCTGGTGAGCTATACGCCGCCCCAGAGCTGCTGTTTGTCATGCCCGTCTGTCTGATCAGTAAGGTCACAGCTGCTAGACAGACAGTGAGCTACTGTTTATAGAAAATTACATGTGAGTGTGACCTCTGTATAGAAGCATTCAGACTTAAAGACCTCAAAATACAAAAGGAATATACCCGACAATCAGGAGCGGACTGAAAGATCATGCAGACCAGGAATCTGACTCCACACCAGGCCTCCCAAACCATCAGACCTCGTCAGACCACTAGTTTTGGTGTGGTACCAGACAGTAGTTACCTCCACCAAGGAGGATGTGCATCTACTGGATGGATTACCACACAACTTGGTGGAAGGATGGGATATGTTTCAGGGAAGAACCCATTATATTTTGGTGCATATCCAGGAAGTATTTTTTTTTTTACTTTCTTTAACTTTGAGAGATATGGTAGATTTTAGTTAATCTCTCAGATAATTACGTGTGAATCTTGATGGAAACATTCACACATATCTAGGGGTTGGTGTTAATGAGTGTGTACATTCTTTGCGGATCCATGTGAAAATCCAGTGGATTGAAAACACACTTTTTTATGATGGTTAGCATTTTAGCCAGCTTTTCGTAACAGCTAGGACTAGTTTTATGTGTATTTGTTAGCAGGATTATGCAAAAACTACTCAAATGAAATTTTGTGTCGCAGCGGGGCATCACCGAAGGAAAAACCCATTACATTTTGAGGATTGTGTGGCTTTGGATACACGGGAGGATCATTTTCATATTTTTTCTTTCTTTCTTACACATGGCAGGATAGGACATTAGCCTTGGTGGAGAGATATGCCCTCTCGTGTCTGGGTTTGAATTTGCCCACTATTGTTCACCTTAAAGCAAAGCGATCCAGATTACAAAATTATTCTAGCAGAAAACTGCTGTAGGTTTTACACATATTATGCCACGTTCATAAAACATTACGCTAAAGGCGTTGGTTTTCCGGTGCTCCCGCTCTCTTTCGCTCTGAGCGACGGTAAACAAAAATCACTGACTGTCTCATCAATAATAGATGATTATTATTGCTCTTGGCCATTGTCCGAGACAAACTTAAGTCAAAAGATGCAGCTGGCAGGAGCAGCGCTGCAACGCACACATGCCTGCCAGCCGCAGCATTTCAGTGAGGTAGAAGTCACGTACAGGTGAGGCTCCTTATGCAAGAGGTGCATCAACTCGTTGCTGTTTGTTATATCATCGCTGGTCAGGTGGACCGTTCAGGCCAAAACGACCACCTCAGGAGTGTGGCTACAGGCATGGACAGTATTCATATTGCACTTTTCCAGTTTTATTGATCCATCAAAGTGCTTTACAGTCCAAGTTATATTCTGCCATTCACCCATACTACGCTTCCATACGCAGCCCTATTTCTGTCACTCCATTCACACACTGTCAGCACAGCCGTCCGGGGCAATTTGGGGCTCTTACACTTCAGAAAGCAGACTGGAGGATCTGGGGATCAAACCACAGATCTTTTGGTTAATGGACAACCCTCTGTACCTTCTTCTCATCTTTCTCCATTCCTCCTAGTTTAGAGGAAGCTCTGTGTGGGCTCACAGCTGCCAACATATACAATTCAGCCGACGGTGTCACATGCTCTCTCCTGGCTGTGCAGTCAGAAAAGCCCAGCGGGGTAGCCGGCTTTCGGTCACAAGCATGAAAGTGTAATGTGGCACTATTACTCCTTTCATAATTCATGCTGGATTTAACCACCTAACATGCACTTGCTGAAACATGTCAGAGACACCGCAATGTATAATGCAGGCCCCAGCTGCCGTGTGTGCGAACGCCTGTGAGTGATTTTCGGATGACAGGTTACACAAGCAGATTTTTACAACGAGCACTAAGGCCCCTGCCTCACAAGCAGAAACATTTGCACTTCCATTCTGGAGCCTTTTCCTTTCAGTGCATCTGTTGTACCAGGATCGCCATTTGCTTCTCTACATACTCCAGTTAATTCACTCCCTGTTGTAAACAGAGATGGGAACACTCAACCTTTTTGTCCCCAGAGCTTTTCTGAGGTGGTGCAGCCTAATTATATTATAAGGGCCTGTTGTTCTCTCTGTAGTTGGCTGCTGTTTCTAGTCACCATCAGTCAATGTGGGAGGCCTCCACACACTGCAGTCCACAGGGGACACGGGCCGGTAATGAGTAAAGATAGCGCACTGTATCTTCTCATGTCGGATGAATTACTTAAATATCCAAGCACAAGTGCAGCTACTTGGCTTTTTACACCCTCGAATCTAAACAAAGCTTATCAGGAAGGAAGGATAAATACTGCACTTAAAAATGATTCTGCTTTTCTTGCACTTGAACTCGACTTTGACTCTGCCTTAACTCTTCTCCGTGGTCTCCCCCCCGCTCCGATTCTTTTCTCAGCTCCGGTGTTTGACTATGAAGACATCCCCTCGCCGCTGAGTGAGTCAGAGAGCACCATCACCGTGCTGCTGCGCCCTGCACTGGGGAGAGGAGCTCCTGTCAGGTACAACTAATACACGCCTCACTCCTACGCCAGCATTCATTCAGGGCTCCTCCGTGCTGTGATATTTATAGCTGCCATCGAAATGGAAGGTACAGTGCTTCTTAATGCTTTGAGCGCAGCAGATGGCATTTTAAGTAGAATATGAAGAGCCACATAGGATTTTTATTCAAGTGTTGTACAAGAACTTTCAAATATTTCAAAGTCGCAGTGATCATGAGGACACAAGGGTTTACTCAACAGCTGACTGTCCTCACTTAACAAAATATAAACATGAATAAATATTTGACCATTATCACTCCTTCTCTGCTGAAACCTGACTCATCACATCACAGAGCTTTGGAATGACACCACATGCCAGCCACCGTGACGAGCGCCACACATCAGTGTCAGTCAAAAATCTGGGTTTTTAGAAAAAACATAGAAAGCACTGGCTTTTGAGGAAAAAACTAAACTGGAGAGAACATCAAATGCTTCGTGGCACATTTTGTAGAATGTGTGTTGAATTCCCATCAAAGACAGACAGACAGAAAAGGAGATCTGACTTTAAAGACACTCATAAATTCTCACGTCTCTACAGAATTACGGCAGGAGTTGGCAAGATACACAAACAGTGCAGGATTGGATTCTTTCTTATTTGAATGAACTGGTGCAGTGTCTGTTTTAAACCTGCCTGTTTGCTCGGCCTGTGGTGATACTGTTTGCAGCTTGTTTCCCCCCCGGAAACTGTAAAAGTGATCTGCAATAATTGAGGCGCATCAAGTAAAGATCTGCTGCTGGACCACCGCTGCTTCACAAAGAGCTGCTCACCTGTGTGTTCAAATTACAGTGAAGCTCACCTCAGCCGCACAGAACACAGAACTGGAGAATCAGTTGTTGTTGCTTACATTGATGCTACTAAAGAGCACTGCTTGCCTGTTTATTTAAATTGTATAAATATGGAGGGTATAGCAGTCAATAAGATGAACGGTTCTTGAAATATATGAGCCACATACATACAGACAGAGAGAGCTTTCTGAAATTAGTAGATATAGCATTTTGAAATTGTAAGTTATCATGTTTTTTTTCATAAAAGTGCTAAAAGTATTCCAAGGGGGCAATTTAAAAAATGAGAGCTATTACAATGGCCTTATATAGAGAGTTCAATGTAGTTCACATGTTTTACTGTAGATAATTACAGTTTGTAGAGTTTATGTTTTATATTACATGACTCTTTTATTCTCTATTCTGTGGTATCTTGCATCAACAGGCACCCCTCCAACTGTGATTATGTTTTTTTTCTCATCATCCAATTTCCCTCTTATCATAATTGTAGTTGCTTTCATAAATACAAGGCATAATTTAGTTTTTTTCCCTTAGAAGCACGGGCACTAATTCAAACAAGAAATTGTGTTTTTATCTAACTTAATATAACTCGGTTTCAATCTGAGTTTGAAACTCAAGAAACTCCCTCTGTTAACAGTGGAATTGAGAAAAGTTTGTTGTCTGAATATTTACTGATGACAGTAGATGACTTTATACTGAGGCCCACTCTGTCCTCTGCAGTGCCTACCAGGTGGTGGTGGTGGAAGAGGACAGGTCCCGTCAGGTGAGGAGGAGGGAAATCGGCACCGTCGACTGCTTCCCGACACCAAACTCCCACAGCGAGGCCCAGGCCAAAGGGGCGCCGCATTACTACACGGCCGAGCTGGCGCCCAGCAGTCTGCCCGAGGCCACCCCCTTCACCGTGGGAGACAACCACACCTACAACGGCTACTGGAACAGCCCCTTGGACCCCACCAAGAACTACCTCATCTACTTTCAGGCCACCAGCAACTTCAGAGGGGTAATAACCATTAAGATGCCAGACGTGGCTTTTGTTTGTGGAGCCCGGGCACGCTGCCTCTTCGTTTTAGCTACCTTGTCAGTCAATTTAGATTTTTGTCGAGCCAAGTCAGGAGGCAGCGTGAGAGAGGAAGCAGCCCTCTGCATAAACAAGGCTTTATTTATTTCCAAATGGGTTGATGTATGTGAGGCATTTTCAGGACTGCCTTGGGTCGATTGTTTCCCACTGGTTAATCGTAGACTTGTTAATGTTGCATAGATTCTCAATGAAACAGGGAACAGGGACTTTCTTTCTCTCTCCATGAAAACCTTTCAAAAACATCACACGAGCAATGCGGCAAATGAATCTTAACAGCTTTTAGAAGATAATTGCTTGCAGATCACAATGTGCACTCCTGCCTTTTTTTTTAATCATCCAGTTGTCAGAATCCCTCATATTCAAGCTCTTTATAAAAACTTTACTGGTCTTTAAGTTTTTTCTTCAAGGAAAATCAAACACTGTCTGTAAGGCATAAAAATATCTGAAAAGAAACTGTGAAAAAGGATGTTGCTGGGCAGAAGCAGTGGAAAACCGATGTTCCTTAAATCCTTCTGCACTTATGGAGCTCACGTGTGCCGGCCTGCAGGTTCTCATCTAAATATCAGTACCTGACTCATCACAGGATGCAGCCAGTTTCCTCTGGGTGCCACTTGGTGGGCCTCCAGAGCCTGGAAGGCCGGCAGGCAGCCTCTGGCCCGGGTCAGGACCAACATGCTGCGTGTCTGACTTAAATTTCTCCTGTTTGATCTGAAATCAGCCGAGCACTTTTACTCATCATGGAGAGCCGTTTGTGAAGAGTCTCCCCTGAGACCAAATTAAAAGCTCTGTTGGCACAGCCTCTCTGAGGCAGAAATGAGCCAACATAAGCAACTGAATATTATAATTCATGTTGATGACTTTTTCTTTTTTTGTCCTGCAATATTCTCATCTCCGGTCTAAATTATAGTCGTGTTTCATGAGATATGGCCTGTTCTAGCTGAAAGAAAGAAAAAAACAAATTATTTTGACAATTACCCTGAAAAAAAATGAGAGGCTTACTATGGACCATGAGCTGCCGTTGAATTGAAACAGTAATTGCTTTGGCAGATCTGCCTTCAGTGGCGCTTGAAAGATGCATGATTGGTGCTGCCAGTTTTCTTGTGAAGCACACGAGCAGAAAACAAACATTTCTCTTTGTCATGTCTGCAGGAGTCATCTGGCTCTTTGGAAATATCTAGATTGCTGCTATCTATTACAGTAAAAGCAAAAATGACAGCATGCTGATATTTTCCCTTTCAGCCCTCTGTTGCAATTCTCATTACTCATCATCAGGGGTTACTTGTCACTCGTACCAGTTTTTCACTTATTGGATGAACTGGCACATGGACAGGGAAAGGGTTGGCTTCTGAAGCGGTTTTGATTCAGCTCCAGGTTGGCAAATTACACAAAATCACAAAAGTATCAAATGTATTATTGAATCGTTTATCTGTTTGTATTAGCAGCTAGATCCAGGTCGAAGGTCTCTCTTCTTTTGGCAATGCTTGTTTCCACTTTCACACATTGCTGGTAGCAGTTTATATCAGCTCTAGCGATTTCATGTTACTTCTCTATGTAAGTAACATGATAAAACATCAAAACGCTAATAGCTTCAGCCTGTGTCTGAACTCCACAATTAATAAAGAAAGAAGCTCCAATCTGTAACCCCCTGTCCACGGCCTCTAAACAGCTCACACAGTCTTAGGGGGGTGAAGTGTTTGAGTCCACAACACACCTCTGGAGTCTCAGGGGTAAACTGTGTTAGAGCAGAATCCAATACAATTGAAGTCAATGGTGAGTCCTTCTTCAGACGTAATAAAACAACAGAAAAACCATAACCTGCCTCCATACTGCTCCTGTGGTGTCATCCAAGTGTCCGCAAGCCCCGACATTCAAATTCGACTCGAAACGGTGTCATTGACACCAAGATTTAAGCCTAAAAGTCGGCTGATATCTTATGACCAGGTGCATTCAGGGACCGTCGGAAATGCTAAGTCTGCTAGCTTAGCCGCTTCTGGTGGACATTTAGGCTTAAAACGCGGTGGAAATGATGCTGTTTCGAGTCGAGTTTGAATGTCGGGGCTTGCGGACACTTCACCACATAAGCAGTATGGAGGCATGTTATGTTAATTCTGTGCAATCGAACATTTCACCCATCAGCCTAAGGGTGAGTAGATAATGAGTGAATTTTCATTTTTGGGTGAACTATCCCTTTAATGATGCTGCACGTCTGCTGGATTTGTAGATGGGGAACAGTTTGTTGACACGTTTCAATTGTGAAGGTGTGTGGGGTTATTTTAGTGCGATTGATGCATTTATTCAACATTTCATATCTCATTTTGCTCATCTTCTTGTCAGGCTTTAGGGTTGCAAATATTATTAAGTTCTACCACTCAAAACTGTAGCGTTTATGTCAGGCTGTAAAATATGATTACATTTTACAATTTATTATTTATGATTTTGATGACTCATATGATTCATATGTGGTAACGCTGAAATCCTCTTTAATAAAATGCGACTGCAATCCACCCCATGGATGTGGATAGTATACTATAAATCCCACTTCTTATCCATGCTTGGTTGCATTAAATTGCGACTTTGACAAGCGCCGGCGTTTCTGCCCCAAAAGGCCAAAATCCCACCTTGACGAAGGACAAGATGACACATGACATACAACCTGCCGCAGCTTCAATAACCCCTGGGTGCGAGTAAATATGACTGATCTGTCACTGAGGAGATGAGAATCCGCTTCAAGTGGATTTCCAATTAAAAAAGGTAATTTGGCAACTGTTTTAGGGGAAAGGTTCCTGTCGCCAGTCTCAGAGCACATATTAGCATAATTGCCCATAAAGAATGGTTTAACTTCCCTAAATCTTAATTTGGTAACATGCCCCTCTATCTTTGAGTTGGAGGTGGATGTTTTTTGGGTGGAGGGGTCTGAGCCCATCAGGGGAGCCAGGTGAGGTGGCTGAACATGGTGAAGAGAAGCAGAGGTCTTCTCCCATCACAAGGAGACGTCTTCTGTGTTGGGAAATTTCAATTATTTTCTTCTGTCACCCAGCAGAGAGTTGGGTGACTTTGATGTGCACAGCCAACACGCTTTCAGACAAGGTTGATGATTTCAGCAGACTAACACATGATTAGTTTACACTGCCGTGCTTGTTTCCATCATGCTAATCAATATGTGTTCATGGCACCACACAAGATTCATTAACTCTGCCTTTCTTTTACTCACAGGAAACCAGAATCAACTGCATTCGGATCGCTCGCAAAGGTAACACCTTCTTTTCTTTTCTCGTTTCTCATTAAGGTGCTCCATGTATCACTCTCACATCAATGAGGTGTCAAATTAATTATAAATTAGTTTACCTTTAACATGGCTCTCCCGTGGTCTTACTCTCCCTAAATTCTTTCTCGCCCGCTTTATCGAGCGCTGTATAGTTTTACAGCACACACAGAGCTGTTGCTCTTCTCTCACTGCAGTTTTCAGACCTTCAACTTTATGAGAATTGCAAATATTGAATGTAGTTAAAGTCAGAAGGAGACGAAGTGAAAACAGCATTTTTCGAACCCTTTCATTTGTAATAACACTTAAGGAGGCTGTCACACTAACCTCGTTTGGTCCACATCCTCAGACTTAGACTTAGTCCGAACTAAAATAACAGGTGGGAAAGTTGCCTCGGACCAAGGTCTGGACCAACTGGCCAGAATGTAGTAGACTTGGTGTTGTCAAGTTGTCCCCACTGCATGTAGAAATGAAGTGGTCAAAACCTTGTACCTGAATAGGTTTTATATAAGTTGATAAATAAAAATATTGTCTGATTTCTTATCTCACCCACTACTCACCAGCGTTTGTTAGATTTTCACCTGTGCCCATATCAGTGAATTTATAAAAATATATATAGATTTTTACCCGTTACACAACTTAATTGTGGATTAACCGGTGCAGGACTCTAGCTTGTAGGTCACTGGGTATTATATTTGTCGTAGTACCGCAAATGGCCACTGGGACAAATTGTCATTCTGTTTTCCAGCAGTCGCTGCTCAACACTTGTTTGCTGCCCCCAGTGGTCGAAACAATAAATGCTGTTTCAAACAGAGATAGCAGTAAACACAGATGCCATCGAGTAACGAGTGAAAAGGATGATGATTATTAAAATATCATCTGCTTCACTGTTGAGACATAGGATCGCCGGCTTCATGACAGTGTTACCCCTGGCATTAGCAACCAGACATCTCTGTTACAATAACACACTTTCATCTCAACCTTCTGAGGTGAAAGTCAACTTGAACGCAACAGCTTTCACCTTAACTCAATTGTAATTAGAAGATTTACAATATTTCCTTCTGTTTTTCACTCAGGGCTGCAGAGGCACAGTTTTGCATTGACACGGATTGAAAGATTATAATGGATCATAATGATTGTAATAAGCAGATAAGATAATGCTCATGCGGTGGCCCCGTGGACTCCTTTGTTAAGCGTTAGCCTTAGAGTTTTGCATCCCCATGAATAATATGGTATTATTATCGCATTAGGAAGCGCACCATAAAAGGTTGGAATCTGCTACCGACCCCCCCCTACCATCGTGTGGAACAGGTGGAATTGGGATTCTCAATCTAATCATAACCACTGTAGGAATTTCTCGTGGTTCCAGTGGCTTCAGCTGTGTGGTGCATGTGAGAGACTTTGGGCAGATATCCTGGATCAGGCTGCTGCTTAAGGGCTTTGACATGGACTTGGTGTTGTTTTGGGTGCTGCAGGGAGGAAGCCCCTCACGCCAGTCTCTCCTCAGCAGAGACACTGGAGGAAAGGTGAAAGCAAACATGCATCCGTGCTCTCACTCTGTGTCTCTTGAATCACTGACACTGACATTTGGCAAAAAAAACTTTCGGGCTCTGATGGCTTTGAAATCCACAATACGGCAACGTTTCATTCTTCTTGTTTTTTTTTGTCCTCCCTGAGAGAGGAAGCGACCAGGAGTGTTTGCTTGAGAGACAGACACAGATAGAAGGCTCTCAGTTCAAACAATGGGGGAGAGGGAAACAGACAGAGGGTGAAATGGAGTTGTGCCCCCCCCCCCTTCCTCCCCGCTGAATTCTGCCTGAAGTTTGTAGTGCTCTTGAGAAAGGTGGCAGTTAAATTGGATTTCTCTCCCTGAACTCTTTCTTATCTGAAGTGTGATGACATCAAAGAATCCTGGCTTACTGTTGTCTGCCAGCGTGTCACATAAGTAGATTAGGGGAGGTGGGTTGCTGGCATATTTATAGAAGCCATTTTTGTACTGTAGTTGTGTGTATACAGCTGTGGGAGGCAGGCCCAGAGGACACGCTGATGATCCTGCGGTCCCCTCAGAGGTGGCACAGAGGTCCCGTCCCTGGAAGCTGTGTTCAGTGCAGCGCCGAGCCGCCGCTGTGCTGGACAGGTGTTTGTGGGTTTTATGTTTTTGTTCTTTTTCTCTACACCACTGGGTGTGTCTTAGTTTGGTCTTTTTTTGTTCTCAGGTGAAATATGGCCTACACAAGACACAGAAGAATGGCAACATGTTCATTGCAAATCAAATTATCTTGAAATATTCTCCATTCTGCAACAAGACTAGTTTTTTTATTTTTATTCATGCAACATATATGTATGTGAGTATGGATTATGTAGATTCTATAGAGGAATTTAACATTAATCCTCCGAGTTGCCAGGTTTCTTGATTTATTGTTCACAGTAGCTTAATATTGACCAGAAGCTCGGAGGTGATTGTTGGGATCTGTTCCTGCTGGATGGCTTTTGTTTGCGATTTTATGTTGTATGTGTGAGGCTAATAAAAAGGAAACTGCAAACAATGAGGGGTTTAGTTTTATTGACAGTACCGCGAGTGCTAACACTGAGCCACAGCAGGGGGAGCGCCGGGTGCGATTTGACTTTGCACTGGTGGAATGCTACTCATGCACCGAATTTACATACAGTACACGGAGCGACATAGTGCATGTAACTCCAGCTTTCCATCATATCGAACCAGCCCCATTATAGATACATGGTTGTGATTGGCCTGACTGGTTTCCAGGATGGATGGATGAGTGTGTCAGAATTGGAGTGGGGGGAGGGTAGGGGGGGGGTAGCAGAGCCATCTGTGGGTGTGAATAAACGTGAGCCTCCTGATTGGTCTGGTGTCCAGGCGACAGTCTGTTTATACCCATGTCCTCTTTTCAGTGTGACCAAAGCAACACAGTGGTAAATTACAGACCGAAACAGATGAAGGAAAATGATGAGTTATGATGTAATATACAACTCACCATCTTTGCCCTCCCTCTCTTACTCCCAGCTTGGGTTTACCTGCATGCACACTGCTGGATTTTTTAAAAATTTACAGTGATAGCCGACATCTAAATAAGGCCCCGTAAAGCTGAATGACTCACCCAGCGTGATTCGTGTGATTACGGCAAGTCTGTCAGGCTATTGTCTGCCAGGAGCTATTGTCACCACCGGTTCACAGCTTATCAAGCCAAACTCTGCATTCTGCTTCACCGTAAAGACCTTTTTTTTTCACTCCCTCACACATAAAAAAAAAGCAATAACTCCCCCATGAAGCATCTTTGCTTTGTTTAAATACAGAAATACTGTCCAATTCAGCCAAGCTGCCAAACCTCGCCAAGGCCCTTAAATGATTCCATCTCCCTGTATTTTGTTATACTCCCTGCCTCATTTGTTTTCTCATCAGGGAGATGGCTTCTTAATGAAGAGCATGCTGCCAGAAGTGTAATAATACTCCTTCGGCTCATTCATGCTTCATAGCAATGTTTCACCTTTGGATAAAACACAGCGGGGAACCCGGATGATTCACAGAGAGGGAGATTTCATGCTCCTGGCGAGGTGACATGGCAATGCACCAAGACTGTGTCATATAGATTGTGGTGAGCGCCTGAATGTATCAGTTTGGTAAGGTAACCAGAGTGTTGTGTCTCCAACGCCGAATGAGTGTTATAAGTCTCTATTGTTGAAGCGCATGTCGCTGATAAAAGTGCACGGGAGTAGTGTTTAAGCCCTGTACTGTCTAGTGAGCTCTGTATTGTGCAGCATCTGGTGATGGAGTGTGGTGCAGCTTCTGCATGGTGATAAACAGGCTTGAGCTGGAAACACTCTCCTGTGTGAGCTGCCTCCGTCCTGAACACTGAATCATGGTGGATGCGTGAAGATCCTTAAGCTGTCAGCGTTCTGCAATAACAACGTTGGTGTTACTGTGACAGACTCCATCAGGATCTGTTACAACACCAACCCCTTTGTGTTTGTAACTGGTAGTTTGATACACATCTCGTTGCTCTGCCAACGAGGGGCACATTAAAGATACATGTGAAGCGACCGCTCATGTCCTTCGATACCATTCATCACCAATTTGACACAAATTGATTGAACTCAATGTGATGAACTCAGATTTAATGAAATGCAAAAGAAACGAGATGCAGATATTAAAATTTTATTTTCTTTGGTTCTTCTACAGCGGGCAGGAAAGCATATATCAAGAGTTGTTCATTCCTGCCTGGCACTGCACTAGATAAGAGACATAGTGTTTTAGAAACAACTACCTTTGAATTTGCAGCTCAGTTAGCATCTAATTTCTGCACAAGTTAGTTTTCGTCCTTGTTTAGCAAACAGAATGAGCAGCGTGTTAATCAGCACAACACAGAAATATAAAACTACTAAAGCAGTTTTCTAGCTTCAGCTATAAAAGCCTCCTTGAGGAGAAGCCTTGTTCTTCCCTCCCCAGCTATAACAATGCTGAATTTCAGTTTTATGTGAGCAGGTTTGAGCACCACAAACAACTCTTTTCATCCCCATTTCAGATGGGTGAAGGCAGAGGGCTTTTGCACATATATCTGGACAAATAAAACCCAAACAATCCGCATGGCTTCATAAAAACCTCCACTGGGTGTAAGAGAGAAAACATTTTTTTTTTAGTCGCTTGGATGAAAGCTCTGTTTGTTTTATAGGAACAGTATATTCTTGTTGTTTTGTGCCAGGACTTGGTCAAAAACTCTGTTCCCACCAAAGCAGAGTATTAAGACCAACAGAGGCTGCCAGTCTCCTTGGCAATAATTGTGTTTGTTTATGGTAATTGTTCAAATGAGTGCCACAATGATTTATTGACATCAAACCACTGCATGAAGATGCATCTTTGCAAATTAGAACTGATCAACCCGTCACTGTGTCCATCTCCTCCTCTTCCCTCCTGTACAGCTGCCTGTAAGGACTCGAAGCGGGCTCTGGAGGTATCCCAGCATGCAGAGGACATGGGCCTGATCCTCGGGGCCTGTGCCGGTGGCCTGGTGGTCCTCATTCTGCTTCTGGGGGCCATCGTCATCATTGTGAAGAAGGGGTGAGTGGCTGTGAAGATGTTTGTCTGTCTCCCTGGCGATGTGAGATGGGTTAGACCTTGTCACAGTCTTGTTGTGTGTGTATATCCCATCCAGAGGAGTCAATTTATCCCCATCCCGCTTGGCAGCTAGGGTCTACTGAGGAATGCATTTGGCAAGTGAATTACAATCAGTTAGTGGGATGGGAGAGCATTAATCCTAAACTCCTCCACCGTTGCCTCAGCCAAGCTTTTGTGTTTCCTCTCATCTTTTAATTTCAAGGTCTGCGTGTTGGCTGAGCACATTCAAAATGCAGACCCGCTCGCACTGGAACCGCTGGCTGCTCTCCACCTGCAAATTACCTCAGTCGTCGATCGCACCTGCAGTGTATTCTTCTTCCGCTCGCTGGGCAATGGTGGAACAGTCATCTGAGTGTGAAATATTTCATCAAGGGGCATGTTATTCCATTGCCCACTCAATTACATGAGGCGAGCAGCTGTGAGGTGCCAGTGGATGGTCTAGTAATTGGTTAGGAAGGTTGTTTTTGCCTCTTTTTTTTTTTGGAGGTAGGAACTCCTCCACCCCGCGGATTTTTCTTTCCTCACAGAGAATAGAGGGAGAATGAATGGGGATGTCTGGAAGAAGGCGCTGACTGATAAGATTCACTGGGCCAATCCAGCAGACACAATAAGAGCCAGACAGCCGCATGAGGCAGGAGCAGAGTGTTTATATTTAGTCACAAAATATTGTCACCCTGCATGTACAAAGTTCGACTCTATATGTTAATGTGTTTTGTGATCAATAGGAAAATCAGAGGATCCCAACAGGGGGCTCGAAACGCAGGAAATGGGAAGGAATGAAAAGTGAAGAAAGGGCTTTCCGCACAGAAAACTCCACTCTGAACTGATTTCAAACTTTGAGATATTTATTGAAACATGTAGGCTGAGGTTTAAGCCACACGTTTTGCATACTGGCTTCATTTCTTTTCAGAGTTTTGCAGCTCTCACTGCCTGATGAATCTTAATGTCAGACGCTGCGTCCCGTTCACCATCTGGATGCGGGCTGATGGACTGTCAACATTTTCAGTCGAAGTCAAAGTGTCAGAGAAACTGTGAATAATGAAATTTTATTTAAAGTTCAAGTTAAACAAAAAAGAAAACCACATATAGGAATAGAACAATAAGGTGCATTACAATGAGCCCCAAAAGGAAAGACAGAAATAAGCTGTAAAATTGTTACTCAGTGTTTCTCTGAGGGTATTAAAAAGTCAAGAAATTTACTTTTAGGCCTTAGAATGTTATAAATACATTAAAGTTACCTTGATATTATGTTTTAATACATTTAAGTCTTACTTTTGTTAATGCTACTTCCATTCTGCATTGAAATTAGTTTATGTGTCTGTTTATTTTTTAACAGAAAGTCTTCGGTGGTATGCGTGGTTTGGAATGTCTCAGTGTGTTCTAGTTCTTTCTCAACAATACTGATATTAAATCACTAGTAAAAGTACAAAGAACAACATGGAACTGATAAGTGAGTCTACAAAAACCCTGATCGGAATTTATCGCGGTACACTCCCCAATTCCTGTAATCCTTCACAGATATAAATAATTGTTTCATATATATCAATACATTTGAATCATTATGGTCTGAATAACATCTTCAGAAGTCTTAAATTTACCTTAACCTCTAAATCTAACCTACATAAATCCTTTTATTACTCAACCTCAACCATCTGATTCAAGAGTGTCTTTCTAAAAGCAGCTAAGAGAGATTAGTGATGAGGAGCAAAATTAGAGGAGTGGCAAGCTCACCTCTCTCTCCTTCACACCTCCAAATTTAGTTTTTTTTATTCTCGAACTTGAAGAAAAAGCCCAGATTAGTGAATGTTTAAAAATCGAGTTGGTCCACAGCTGAGCTTTGGCGTCCAACAAGCCCTCTCTTCATTTGTCATGCTTTGTCCTGCTTCGTGAAGTGTAGCTGAGAACATTCCAACGCACTGAGCATCTTCATTTATCTTCCTGATGCCCATCTTGATAAACCATAGTCACCTCTCTGTTTTTTCTCCTCACTCTCTGTCTCTCTCCTTTCCTCCTCCTTCATGCTAATCAGAAGGGACTTCTATTCTTACCCTTACTACCCGTAAGTTACTCCTTGTTCATCCTCCACCCTGACGCCATCCTCCCCTTGCTTGCCCTCCGTAGTCCCAGGATTACTTAAGTGGAATTTAGCATTGCTAGCGCCCATCCTCCAGTGTAGACCCCTCCTCATCCTCCTTCTCCTTTTGCCCCACCGCCACCCCCTTTCCCTACTCTCCTGCTATCTCCAAATCTCACTCTCTCCCTTGTCCAGTTCCAATCTTCTGAGTCTAATTTCTCATCTCCTCACACATCCTGCTTTCCTTTCTTCCTTATCTCTTTGCCTGTCTTCCTCTCACTCTGCCCCTTTTCTGATGTCCTTTGTCTATTATTACCCCCCCTCCTCTCACTCTTTCTCTTCCCCCCTCTCTCTCTGCCCTGTCTCTCTCTTCCTGTATTTCTACAGTCGGAAGAAGGTGGCCATAAACAAGGCGGCCATGTCCTACAGGCAGGAGAAGGGTCGGAAGCTGAGCTCTTTAGACTGCAGCATGACAGAGCAGAGCACGCTCCAGCAGGACGAGAGGATGGCCCACTCCTTCATGGATGCCCACAGCTGCAACGCTCGAAGTAAGACCGCGAGGAGCATATGGGTGCTCTTGAGAGAGGTGTCAGGGGAGATGAAGCTCCCTCCTCCCTGACCTTCAGCCATGTTTACTTGCAAGCTTGTATCCAATCTGTTGTGCCAGACCACAAGGTGCTCTCAACAGAGAAAACTCCTGCAAGCCTCCTGTCTGTTTGAATATTCTTCAGTGTCAGTCAGCCGTCACGTCTCTGCAGAAGCGCTGACTGTTGTCCTTCAGCCGCTTCCCCCACCCACCCCCTTACACTTTTCAGCCGACTTTACCTCAGTAACAAAGGAACCAAGTCTGTGTCACAGAGTGCATAGTATCAGTGGTGTGGCTTTAACTGTATGCGTACTTCATGTTCCCAGATGAACAGCGCAGCTCTGTCAACGAGTCCAGCAGCTTACTGGGAGGCTCGCCGCACCGCCACTGTCGGAGGAAGAGCTCGCCGTATCACACGGGTCAGCTCCACCCCGCTGTGAGGGTCGCCGACCTCCTCCAGCACATCAACCAGATGAAGACGTCTGAGGGCTACGGCTTCAAACAAGAATATGAGGTGAGAGAGGAAAAAACAAAGATGATGTATCGTAGTGTTTCTAGTCTCAGGCTGTTTACATGGTTCGGGCTGTCTTCATAATTCAAGTGAAGGGAAACGTGTTTGGCTCTCACGTGTTTTTCTATGTCAGTGCCCACACACACAAAGCAAGGTCCATAATGCTTTTCCCAGTTTGATGTTGAACAACAGTACAGTGTGTGTGTTATGCCAAACGTAGCATTCTGTGTTTTAAACATAGAGTGGGAGTTACACCATAACAGTCGCTCTCCATATGGAAAAATGGAGAGCGACTCAAGAGGGGGGAGACTGTCCTTGAAAAACAACAGCAACAACCGTCACTAATGCAGGTTCTGCAGAACAACATATGTTTATATTTCTAGTGGCCATAGCAAAGATGACAACAGTACAAGGCGATGTTGTAGAGGCTGTGTAGGGAGGAGGTCAAGGGGAATGGATGGGTCAACCGAACACAAGATTATAACACATGAGACGACCGTTTATTTCCCATTGATAACCACAAACAACCATTACTACTAGCCCTGTTGATAATAGAACCGTGACAGTGGAGCTCCTCTAACCTTGAAGGGGCTTTTTTTGCTTTTACTTACCACTCCAGCAGGAATATTGCACAAACAAGTTCATTATTAAAAAGCAATGCTGATGTTTCTCTTTTTTCTTTCGTGTCTATCACTTCTCCTTCTTTGCGTCTACTTAAGTTAGTGTTAATCAGCTTGACGCACCAGATGGAATTATAGCTCCAATTTTCCCTCTTATATCGACCAAATAGGATTAGCCTACAGAATTAGGAGTCTACCAGTTTACATTAACAGGGCGCCCTGGTATGGAGACAATTTTCCTTCTCTAATTATTGTTCCAGTCCGCCTCTCAGGTTGTAGACTGTGTTATGGGTACGTATGGACAGCTGAATAGAGTATTGAATGTTGTTTTAAAATACATCCCTTCCTCCCTCCCCCATCCATACATCTGTCCATCCATCCATTACCTTTATCGCTTAACCTTTGAGGGTGAGGGCTGGAGCCAATCCCAGTTGACAGCCGGCGAGACGCAGGGTAGACCACGAAAAGGTTGTCCGGCCATTGCAGGGCTGACACATACAGACAAATTTTGCATCTCTAATCAACCTAAAGTTCATGTATTTGGACTGAGGGAGGAAGCTGGAGTACCTGGAGAAAACCCACATAGACACGGGGAGAACAGGCACGCTCCACACAGACTCCTAGTCGGCAGGCAGGTTCGAACTCAGAACGTTCTTGCTGTTGAAGGCAACAGTACTAACCACTGAACCAACGTGACGCCCGGCTGTTTGAAAATATCGAGATGAAGTGTAGGAGTGATTGTTTACAGTATACTCAGAGCAGCAGTGGAACTTGAGTTCAGTCGGTAAACAGGCTGAGGATCTCGGCCCTACCCATCACCGTGAACTGGGATGTTTACTGCTGTTAAGTTTGTTGGACCTCAGTCTCTGGCAGCATATACAGCTCCAGTACAACCAGACTCCAACTTCTGATTGAAAGCCTGGAACCAGGAAAGTGGAAGCGGTTGCAGCAGCACATGGGTTGGGAATAAGATGTTCAAAAATCACATAAATATAATGTTTGGTAGAACTATCCTTTGCTGGAACATGAAAAGCTATAATATCCTGTGGCCTCCCATAATCTGATTGTGAGGTGAGGCTTTGTTTCAAATTTCTCCCGTGTGGTTCCACAGTATTTGTGAAAGCAAGACGTTTAATATTATATCTAGACAGAGATGTGTTTGCACTGCTGTTGGACTTAAAATGGTTGGCATCCCAAAGTGTACTGCAGTGCATCAAACATCTTTTATAATCTTTTATCTTTCTATTATCTTGTTTCATCTTTTTTGAATTCACGCTGCAACACTGGGCTGTGGGTTCTTTCCTCATTTCTGCAGAAGCTGTAGCGTTATCTTTATTAAAATGTGATGACACATCAGTTTGACCCCTCACAAATGACAGCCGGCTTGAGCAGGTATGTAGATAGGTCCATGAACTCCGGAAAGAACTGTTTACTTTGAACAGGCTCAAATGGAGAGTGACTTATAAGGAAGCTGTAAAATGCTGTCTTACTTAATCTGCATCACAGAGATAATATACAGTAGACTTTCTGGAGTTGTGTGGACTAGTTGAGATCTCTGAGCCGTCTTTTGACATCAACATGAGGCGCTCCACATCAACCAGTGGTGATAAGACCTTTTTTTGCACCTCCACCTGCAGGAAGCCAGATGAACTTCTTCGATTCATTAAGCTATCCCCTGAGGGGCCAACAAATTTCCCCCTCCAAAATCAATATACGGGTCTCTTTTTTCTCCTCAGTCTGGCTCCCCCATCGCCTGGAGAAATAAACAAGATGAAGGGGATCAGCTTGCACACCGCTGTCAGACTTCATAACCCTTATTTCCCACCGGGTCGTGCGGCTGCCATTGATCAGACATGTTGCAAGTCATTTTGGGGGGAGGCGGGGTTGCAAATAAGTCGGGCCCTTGGTGTGGGGAGGGTACAGTAAGTTGTGCTCAGGAGCAAACATCTGGAACCAGGGCCGGCCAATAAATATTTGTGTGAAAACACCGATTATTCTCGCCTGCAAAATTAATTGCACTGCTTTTCCACAGAGTCAGCGTGTTCCCTATTTTCTCCACGTACCAAGCGCACTTCAAAGCAAATAGACTGATAGACAGTTTCAATGTCTATTTCTGTAAAAATAAATACACTTCCTGTACCTGTTTTAAAGTAAAAACACTCCCCAATACTGTTTGGTTTTATTCTAATGGCAGGACCAGAAGATGCACGGCTTCATACCGTACAGTCCTGGCGTTTAGTTGAGCACATCCACTACTTTTATGTGAGGAAATACAGTCTTCATACCAGAAACTTCACGTAGCAGCTCCGCAGTAGACGTGCAACAGACACGCATCCTGTGAGGACAACAGAAGCATGAGACGTAGCAGCCGTCATGCTCTCCTCACGCACCCAGTGTGGCCCCGGGCGTCAGCCACTAGCTGGGGAACAAAAACTAGCTGTAGAATATGTAGAATAGGGAATAGCTCCCTGATCAACATCCATGACGAAATGTAATGGGTTCTTCCCTGATCCATACAGCATCCTTCCACCAAGTTTCGAGGAAATCAGGCCAGTAGTTTTTGCGTAAACTTACTTACTTACAAACAAACACACATACAAACCAACCAACAAACCAGACGGACAGGTGAAAACATAACCTCCTTGGTGGAGTTTATAATTTGAGCTCTCTATTGGACAATACTGTGCAACTGCTCGCAAGTCTTTCCCCACATTTACAAAAAAAAAAAAGGATCAATGTAAGAATGTGTCCAATATAAAGCTGCATAGCAATAAGGTTCTGCATTTCAACCCTGGTGTGACTGAGGCTTTTCTGGAGTTTGTCTCTAAGTGTCCGACCTGTGATAGACTGTACAGGATGTACCTTGCCTCAGTGCGAACTGGGATCAACTCCAGCCTGTGGGACCCTCCAGGGACAAGCAGTGTGGCAAATGGATGGAAGTTTGGATTGTGTCATATATATTGTCTTTGTCTTAAAGCCCATGAAACATTTTATAATGTCAGTCAGCTTGTTGTTGTTATGAGTGATGATGTCTAACTCGAACGAGGGATTGTCTGTATTTGTGTTTTTGTCTGGGGTGGAATGAGCTCGGTTGGAAAAAATGCAATATTACATTCTTTCATGCACAAAAAATTAAATAATTCATGCTCATTGCATCCGCCTTCACTACAGGAATCTGTGCGGGTTTGCGTGATGTAGATTTTGCCATTTGTTTCATGTTCGTGACCAGTCGTCCGTAATTTGTGACTGTGGAGACTGTCTGCACTAAAGCTGTGTGAACAGCAAAGCAGATGCTTGTTTCATTTGTGATATTTGTGCACTGTTTCCACTGTCTTCCCATTCCTCTAACCTTTGTTGTTGCTCCTCTACTCCTGTTTTCCCAACACCCCCCCTATCTGTTACGTGTGTGGAAGGTCAAGTCCGACCCTGCGTTCATGTCACAAACCTGAAAGATATAGCAATATTTGAATATAAATCTCACCACAGATAGTGTTTAATTGGTTTTTATTTATTCATAGAAATTAAATGAGACATACTTGAGATTTGAAACCAAGCTTTTCGAGGCTTTAAGCATCGCGCATCATGACTTTAGCTGATAAGATAATCGAGCAGAAATATATCAAGCAAAGCTCCATGAAGGTGAGCGGGAGGATGTGGTAGCTCCAGAAAACACAGGGTGCTGGACAAAGGAGTGATAAACAGGATTACATCAGGTATTACCTGTGTAGGATCCAGTAGCAGGTGTAATTCCCTGATCATCTGGCTCGGCGCGGTCAGGGTCTCAGGTGGTTCCATTTCGCACCCCCCACACACACACACACACACACACACAGATGAGAGACGGGGTGCCTCAGTGTGAGAGCCTGGATGGACCGAGAATTACAGCAGGGAGATCAAGCAGAGACTTGGAATAGAGAATATGACATAACTCACTCAAGACCCACGCAAGCCTCCCATTTATGCTTTTGTCTCCTCGTGCCCCTCCTTTGTTTTTACTATTGATTCCGATTCAGTGAGTCACCACGCAGCACCAGCAGCTTAAGTCGATGAGCGCCATAAACAGCTGTCACAAATTTAGCAGTTTAACACGGAGGTATTATAGAGCGACGGCGTCTTCTCCGAGCTGCGAGTCGCACACTGTGTCCAGAATGAGAATGAGCGCAGATTGGCCGCCCCCACCTTCTCAAGGCCACAGCCATCTCTCAGCGGCCCATGTCATCCCTCCGCCTCAGTTCTCCCCGCTATGTCGTGGCAGATGTCTGCTGATGACTTGGCAAGTCGCTAACGCAGTGACGCTAGTTAGACAACCTCAGGGTAACACTTTGGAGTGCATTAGCAAATTGTGAGTTCGGAGATGCAGCAAAGACACATCGTCCGCTGTTCGTTTGTTACGGCTCTCGCTCCAACTTAACTTGTGATATCTAACTTTGCAGAGCTTCTTTGATGGCTGGGACGTCACGAAAAAGAAGGACAAGACCAAAGGGAGGCACGATAGCTTGCTTAGCCGTAAGTATTTTTGCTTGGTTGAAGATTACAAGAGAGAAATGTTGATACTATTATCACCTGGCTCTGCTCCACTCTTTCTTTTATTGTAGGCTCCAGCAGACCTACACATTAATAGCTTTTTATACTTACACACTAAAATAGGTTACCGTTTAATGAGAGCCTGTATCCGGTGAGTCAGCCAAAACCACCCACTGATTATTTTTACTCTGAGCTGAATTGTAAGTAGTTTGTAGTTAAGGTTTGATTAATTAAAATTGATTGTTGAAGAGTGGATTTAATCATGTTTTTGAAATAGCAGACACTGTAGGTTGTAAACAAGCCAACAGGTTATAATGCATATGGACGTGAAATCACACAGAACTACAATCTCAAATGTTTCTGATCTATTTAATTATCTGATTGATCCCGTTTCTTTCTTTGGTCTGACTTAAGCTGCTTTCAGACATGCACTGAACTCCGGATAATGTCCGGACATTCTCCAGAGGGGCTGTATGCTTAAACGCAAATGTCAGACAGGGTTCGGAGTTTCTCTGCTTAGTCCCCGAGTAAAAACTTGCTCATGATTCTACAATGAGCAAGTGGGCCTTTTGATATCTCTACCACAGGAGAGATACAAAAGTGAAAAACAAAAAGGAAACAAATATCTCAGGATCAAAAAATAGAGCTGACGAAAATGTCACGAGAGACAAAACCTCTTGTCTCACACCTCACCTGAACATCTTCTGTGTTGTGAACGAGAGTTGTGAACAGAGTTCATGTCTGAAATAGGCTTCGTGAAGTTATAGCATTCCAACACCATGA
Organism: Hippoglossus stenolepis; assembly: GCF_022539355.2. Classification (NCBI taxonomy): domain Eukaryota; kingdom Metazoa; phylum Chordata; class Actinopteri; order Pleuronectiformes; family Pleuronectidae; genus Hippoglossus; species Hippoglossus stenolepis. The sequence goes on along the minus strand of NC_061499.1, from coordinate 19,419,849 downwards.
GTATGTGACTATAGAGGAATGATGGCTGAAACATTTTTTAATAAGCCAGTTTCATCCTCTTAGTAGATGAAAAAATCCACATTCTCAACTCAAATACAATCAAATGATGTGAGCGGGTTGACCTTTTTTTTTGTTAATGACATTGTTTTCTGTGCATTTCAGATGATCGTCATCGGGTCAAACTGCACTCTCTGCTTGCAGACCCCAGTTCCGACTATGTCAACGCCAACTACATCGACGTAAGTCCCCTGCAGTCTTATTCTTCCATTCTCTTTCACTTATACTCCATCACCTCTGTCTTTGCTGATCCCATATCTCCACCTTAACAGCTTGTACTAATTGTCTTTTATTGCTGTGGTTGTCCCAGTGCTTGACCAGAGGACAACTCCACATGCGTTGTGTGAGCTCTCAGACTGAACAGTCATTTAGAACAACACCCACAACATAGCATTATACCCATGCATGCAAGCACACGCAGGTTTTAGGGTGAGACAACTCCAGAGTTCCTACAAGAGCCCCTGAGCTCACGACTCACCCAAGTGCTTTCGTGAGGCAACGTTGCACAGCAATTGGAGCTGCAATAACGCAGCTGATCTTTTCATCTACTTTCAGATATTTCGATCTCACCTACAGTTCAGCTCGAGTGAGTATCTCAGGCAGCCTCTCCAGTCCCAGCAACAGCTCGTGCCCCTGCCAGATCCTATCTTGGCAGCTTTGAATTAGATGAAGCAACACTATCTGAAGGACAGTTGCTCTATCCTTCTGCACAGGTCAGGCTGTGATCTCTGCTGCTCCCTCACAATGGAAGGGTCACTTGAAGAGCTCTCAACAGCCTTGGATCAGTTTTTTTCGCGCAGTCTTCTGAAGTACTCAGGGTTAGGTAGATCAGGGTTTAACATGAGTTGCAATGGCCTCTGAAGGCTGCATTATGTCCTCTGTTCCTGCTATAGTTTGCAGAACAAAATAATGTAAAATGTGTACAGAAGGGGCCATATCAGTAGAGGATGCCAGAATCAGTGCATGTGGGTGGCTGTGGTTAAAGAAGAGCGTCAAAGCTCACAATGTTGTGTATGGTCACTTTATCCCCTTTAGTGCTCCATGAGGGCTCCATTATGAACGCTCCAAGGACCTTTGTGTCATTAACTGTGCCATCTACAGCACTGCCTGCATGTCATGCCAAGAACCCTGGCTCACAACACCACAGTGAAATGATTCCAGACGATTCATGGATGAGTCCAAGGTTGGATTAAATGGAACTCTGCTTTATTTAAAGGTTAAACTGAAAACTTCCACCACCCTCTGCTCTCATTCACAGTTTTTCTTTTGCATGGGTAGAAAGACATGACATTTCATGTCAAATCTTTAGATCTTCCTTTTGATTCCATCTAGTGCCTACAGATGTAACACAAGAGGTGACACCATCACCACTCAGTTCTCAAAGGATTGTGCGTTTGTTATTCAAAACGCCCACCTCCAGGATTTCTTTTCTTCTTCTCCTCATACTCGCAAAAAGTGACGCCTGCTGCACTTGTGTTGATAGCAGCGGTAATTTGTTTGGGAAAAGATGAACTGGGAGTGAGAATTGGAAGTGATGGTTGCCTTGACTGAGCAGACAAATCAGAAAGTATAAATTCTTTGAATGACAGATAAATTCTACTTTATCTAAACACTAAATATACGGAATATGCAGGATGACCCAGTTTATTCATGCATGTCAATTTAAAGAAAAAAATTCAGATTTCATAAAGAATATTTCAGATTTCAAATAGCTTATTTCAGACAACTCTCGGCTATTGAATAAAAAAATTTAGGGCAACTTCCCCATCATTAATAATGATTCTGTACTCATCAGGTTCATGTCTGAGCTCTGAACACTGTAGCTTTGCTAAAAAGTCATGTTAGCCAGACTTATGTGGTAAGGTTAGAGATTGGTATTAATTAAAAACTACGCTATGGTTCAAATGTATAATAATAATGTTAAATGCATGTCTGTGATTGGACACACTCATCCACAACCACCCCTCACTTTGTGCCATGCTACACACTGTGTCCTACATTGGCAGTGAACACAATGAAACATACAACACATTCCTCGAGCAAGTAATAGAACACATTCAATTATTCATTTCGTTAGGTATTACACATGTCTACAGGCACCATCTATGTTATAGTATAACTACAGTAAGTGATACGACCGGCCCCAGCAGTCTTCCTCTTCTCTGCCTGCCACTGCCTCTCTTTACTTTACACGCTATAAATAAAGTTATAGTATTCTGAAGGTGAGTGGGCTCACGGGAAACAAACACAGGAAGAAAAGTTGTGCTAACTAAAAAACAAACGTTGGCCGCTATCGTAGCAATATGGGGATTTGAGGTTTCTGAACGTTATTCTCTCCACAGGTCCTCAGAGCAAGCCGTTTTTCTTTAACCACTTCATCACCCTCACCTTTTTCTTGTCTTAAATCACAATAACTAGCTCTTGTTTCCTCCTCTGCCTTCCTTCTTTCTCTCTCTCTTTTGTCCGCCCCCCTGTTTTCCACCTTTTGGCACCTCTTAGATTCGGATAAACAGGGAAGTAAGTACCTTGCTTCTCATCTCTTTTCATCTCCTCACCTTTTTCACGCTGCCCCCTCTTGCTGTCCCCGCGCCAGCCCACCATGGCTTACCTCCAACAGCAGATCCCCCTCATCCCCCTCCTCCCCTCTAAACCACTGAGCTTTTCTGCCTTGAGCCGTCACTTTTTTCCCCTGGGCAACTCTTCTGAAAACTGACAGCAGCAGTCTCTGTGTCCTTTCTCCCCCATAATCAGATGCTCACCGAGAGTCTTTGCTTAACACCGGGCTGTCCTATAAAAGGCTGATAGAATACCATAGAGGAGAGCAGACGAGGTCAGATCAAACCCAGCGTACACACCGGGACACAGCAGGCATTGTAAATATATGCAGTGAGCTGGGGAAAAACTAACAAACCACGGAGCATGAAAGATCAGGTATTACTTTAGTGACAGCTTACAAGGGTTTTACCTGATAACACTCAGCTTCACCACAGTGCATCCATATTTATCAAGCATCTCAGAGAAGAGTAATTGCCTGGTCACACTGCAACATTCTTTGACTTGTCTCTGTGAAATAGGTGTTTGGAAATTCTGTGTGTTGGTGAATACTCGCAGGACTAGTTTTCAAGATACAGTCACTGACCAGCTAACTAGTAACATAATAATAATAACTTTATTTTCCATAGAAATAATAATATTAAAGATACAGATACTAAAAGTCTTAAGAAGACAGATAAAACAGGTAACCTATTCTGCTAGTCTAATCCATTCTGGCTGATTGCTCCAAAGTGTAGGGGCCCTCACGGCAATGGCTCTTTCTCCTTTGGTTTTCAGTCTGGCCTTTGTATGGCTAGCAACACCTTCCCAGAGGATCTCAGACTGCGTCCTGGCTCATAGTGAGATAAAAGATCTGAAAAATCGGGAGGGGCCAGCCCACACCAGGCTTCAAAAGTAATTAAAACTACCTGGTAACTTGCTTGCATTAGCAGGCCACAAAAGCCAGCGAAGCTAGCAGACTAAAATGCCATTTAGCAAGCAAGAAAACTTGTTACCAGACAGTCAGTGAGATTTGTGTGAAGATTCTCAGTCAACCGTGGCATGATTATCCAAGAGGAGTTTAATCAAGGCCAACTGGAATTGTAGATTAATCGTGTCTGCAAAAACCATCGCACCAAGACCCTTTACAGGCTGTTGTCTCTGCTGAGCAAGACTGAGCTGAACGGCAAGTGTATCCGAGTGAGCTTTGCATTCTGGGATGTGTCAGTGTATGTTTAACTGTAGTAACTTGTAGTGGTCATCCTATTAGCTAGCTGGAGAATGAATCAATGTCTCAAATCAATGAGCACAATTAATGTTCTCATATGATTTGTAGTGATGCGTTTTAGTTTGGTTTGATTTTATTTAACAAACAAACTATGGGTGTGAAAATGTCCCTAGAAACCAGACTGCCTTCTAGTTGACAAGTTAGAAATTGTGGCTGTGTCCCAATTCAAAGGTTACAACCTTCGCAGGACACGTCTGCTTGGTCTACGAGGCCTACACCATTGTAACCAGTACTCAATGGACTCTGGGATAGGTTTGCCCGAGAGGGATGCACTCTTAGGACCCTTTCTTGCTCTGGAATTGAAGGACGCATTAGCCAGCCGCATACAGAGGGTTCTTGAAATGGGACAGCCTAGTCATTAGGTCTTGATGCAATCAATCTTCAAATGCATCCTCTGAGGGATGCAGCCTCTAAATTAGGACAAAGCTAATATAAACAGTCAGTGAGCAAGCTAGCAAGCTCAGATTTGAACAGGCCTTATTTAAGAGAAGTTTTTGAACCATTAACTCCTGTCTAATAACGTACTCACTTATAATGGAGCAGTTTAAACTCCAGTAGAGCAGGGTTGTATAAATTTGGTGGTGAAACACAGGTAATACTCAATCGTGGCTCTCTGTTAGTCAGCACTGTTAATGGTTGGAAATTGGCAGCACGGATTTTCTCATCAAAGATCGTTAAAGCTACATGAAGGCTTGGATTCGCTTTGCCACCACAAGAGAATCCATTAATGTGGGAGGTCCATTGAAATTATCTGCTTGTGGTGTGAAATCTTGCTGTCATGAATACAGATGGAAACAGAGCTTCAGTGGCCTCTGTCCTAACTGGCCACAAAGTGAGTCAAACACATTTGGTTCCATCTTTCAATGACTAAAGCAAACACCAAAGATACATTTCCTTGAGGTGGGAAACTCATCTCCTCTGACATTTATACAAGCTGCAACAGGAGAGCCAGCAGGTGGAAAATGAAAAAAAATGAGCTTAAAAAATGATGCTTCTGTGTGTCACTTCCTTTTTCTCTAAAAGTGGGCTATGATTCGCATGAATTTATTCATCCCAGAGTTTTAACTAGAACAAAAAGGCAACTCAAAATGATTCTGAATGGAAGAAGCCTGAGAACTGACTCTAATGGCTTCAGTAATCCCAGGGAGGATGGTTTTTATCTCTTAAAGTTTCAGCAGGATTCCTGAGTGACTCTGAGATGCATGACAAATATTAACTAATTTACTTGCCTGATCCAAGGTCAGATATTCACTGACTTTTCACAGGTTGTTGTAGATAGAGTGAGTCAAACACGTGAAGGCAAAAACCAACTGAAAGTTGTTTTTGATGTAGCTTTCCAGTTTCAAATTACTCTGCATGTTATTCATGTTTGTTTGTATATTTTTCATCCAGTTCATTGTGAATTCACATCGCTTGATGTTTTTCTGCTTGCCTGCTGTTGAAAAGTGCAGTTGCCAAGGTGACAGACAGGAAACTGGTTGGCCCAGCGAAACTCAGCAACAGAGGCTCATGGGAATGAGGGTCACTGCACTCTTTCATAGTGATGGGCATCCATCTCAACATCCGTTTGTGGCATGACAGTTGTAGAATGTAATTTGTGTTGCTGTATGGCAGAATATTGCATATGTGTACATATATTTGTGTGTGTGTGTGTGTGTGTGTGTGTGTGTGTGTGTGTGTGTGTGTGTGTGTGTGTGTGTGTGTGTGTGTGTGTGTGTGTGTGTGTGTGTGTGTGTGTGTGTGTGTGTGTGTGTGTGTGTGTGGGGTCTAGGTATGACTCATGTTGTATGGACCTGTTTCCAGAGACTCACATCCATGATGCGGACATGTCTTCCTCAAAATGAATACATAGATCAAATTTAGGTTATGGGGATAAAACAAACTATAAGATCCCCTATAAGATAAATCCTCATTAAAAGGTGTTTGAAGTTTAGGTTAAGGTAATCCTAGTGTAAGGTTAGGATCAGTCTTTGACTGTGTGCGTGTGTAGGAGAGAATGTGGTGTACATGATTTGTACTGTACAAATGTTTAACATATATACAGCAGTTGGAATCCCTTTATCCATGAGTGATTGGAGGGCACACTGAGATCTTGATGCAACAGATCTATCATGCTTGGCTGCTTTGCATTCAGCGGACATGGTGGACGGCCGGGATGCCACTAATAGCCTTCCAGACCGTGAACGCTGTATCATAACTTTGCTAATGCCAAGCTGGGCAGAGAGGAGACAGGCAGATCAGTCAATGTCACTCAGGTAGAATTACTCCCAGAGCTGAAGATCCCTCACTTGTCAAACCACCTTTGATCAGCAGCCCTGGCTGCATGCAAAGCACCGCATGCTGGTCCGTCTTTGAAATGCAGCTACCTCACTCTGCATGTAATGACCTGGCTCTGAGACAGATGGAGAAAAACTTGAATTCATGCCATTTTCTCTGTGCATTACGATTCGAGTGTGATCCTTCACCCCCAACTCGGAGCCTAAACAGTCCAAAGAATATGGCCGTTCAAACATGCCAGTGCCACCAGCCAATTGCACGGTGCAGAATAGTTTTCACAGCCGCTGAAATATCTTCAATCACAAGCAAAGCAGAAAGTTAGCGGAGCGCTGACATCAAACCCGGCTCCGAGATAAATAAGAGATGACTTGATGCTGAGAATGAGAATGGATGGGGTGAATCGAGAGTCAGAGGTCCCTCAGTCTCACTTCATCATGTGCTCATATAAATATTAAGTCTCTCCTCTTACCCCTTTTCTTTGCTTTCTCCCCCTCCTTGCTCTCTCCGTCACACAGGGTTACCAGCGGTCGAACCACTTCATCGCCACTCAAGGTGAGTGTGAAAGGCCCAGCGGCGTCGTTGAACTGCTAATATTTACTTTGTTTGTGCTGTTCCTCACACAGCAGCCCGACTCACGATATTTAAATGAGTTCACTGAATTATTGATGTGTAAACAAGAATGGGGCCCTTGTTGCATCAGGCTCACATCTGGATTTCCGCCGTAAAAGCTTCACTTCCCTCCGTGTGCGAGAAAAACTCCCACAACAATCGACTGTAACTGTCAGTCAATCTGCACTGTACCACTACTGACTGTCGCTCGCTGTGAAGCTCGGCTTTTGTGTCTCTCCTCCCCACCATCTGCATGTGTGGCGCACGGTCTCTCTGATGTTGGTTTGATACGCCATATAAGCTGCATTCCCCAAGCAGCACACTCACAGAAAGATAGAGCAAGAGAGAGAGAGAGAGAGACACTCTCTTTATTCTCTCCCGGCTCTGATCCTATTTATTCAGGGAATATGTTTTTCACTTCCGTAATCCCCCTCTGATTTCTTTCCATCTTTCACTTTGGTCTCAGTTCTTCCACTTCACAAAAGTAACCTCAGAAAATGGCTCAGCTCTTCTCTGTCACATTTTGCTCACAGAGTCTTTCAGCACACAAAGGTGGAGGCAGAGGTGCAGAAAGTGCCACTGTGAAGCCATCTGCTGAAATTTGACTTGAAGTGGAGCTAAAGTTATAGATTTAAAGGATCGAACAACATGGTAAAGTTTCTTTGGTTGATAGGATAGAGAAGTGTCTTTTATTCAAAAAGAAAAAAAAGACTTCACTAGTTACATAATGACTAGTTTCACATTCTAAAGTACTGCTTTATACTTTATTCCTAAATGTATGTGGATTGGCTTGCTGATAAAAACCCTGTTATCAATAACTATATGAAAATAAATATTGGATACATTACTGAACATGGACAGCAGTCTGTTGATGTTTTAAAAAAACATGGCAAATGGCCTGTGTGTATACATCTGGTGACAACAACCGTGTCAAAGTCCCTGGCTGATTCTGATGTTTGACATTTTGACTAATTGAATCTCCTGTATCTTCAGGTTTTCATAAGTTGCGCTGCCTCCACATTATTGGCTGATTTGGTAATTTCTTTGTATCTTTTTTACCAAAACATTGCCAATGTTACCAGACAATCATTTTTTCACCTTGACATAGTATATCAACATATTGGAAAAAAACATACATTTCAAGAGGAAAAAATATATTAATAATGTATTCTTTTTATATGCTTAATGAAGCATTTTCAAAGTAAATGTAGGTTGTAAATGAGAAGCTATAGTTGTATTATAAGCTGATAACTTCAAGCGAAATTTGTATTTATTTATTTATTCTTTATTTAATTAGACAGTCACATTGAAATCAAGATCTCTTTTCCAAGAGAGGCCTGAGAACAGGAAACATTCACAATCAAAAACAAACAATTAAACACGACCAACAACAAAACAACACAGTAAAAGAAAATTGATAAAAACAGTCACACGATTCATAAAAAACATCACTTAGTAAAGATTTGAAATCTCCAAGGGGAAACACAAGACTTTAGTTTGAGGAAGGTTGTAGAACATTCCACTTAGCAGGTGCATGGCAACTGAATCCAGCCCTTCCAACGCGTACATGAGGGATGTCTAACGTTAAGTAGTTACTGGATCGTGTGCTGTATGTACTGGTTTTAAACCAGCCATGGGATTTGATAATTTTGTCAGGATCACACCACGACTGGAGTTTACAGATTTTCTTTATAATGTAGAAATTAATTTATGCTTCCATCTCTATTGATGTAGATGTGTTTATGTATTTGTGACCTTGGAACACAATAAATCAGTTTCTGATGCCAAGGTAAGAAACAGTCTCATCTGCTAAACTGCTCAAATGATGGTTGGGAAAATTAACATATACAGGAGGAAAGTCTGTTTTAGTTTCCAAAGTAACTGCAATTCATGCCTGTCACTCTAAGTTACACACACATGCACACACCAGTCATGCACGGCATCATTAAAGCTGTCACTCCTCCCTCATGCTCTGCATATACTGAGCAACACTCTGCTTATACAGGCAGCGAGCCCTGGGTGGGTGGCTGTCGAGGTTGATTTGTTTTACCTTCCATGGGTGTTAAGGCAGCTGGGCTTCTGCAGCAGGTCGCAGGTGCTCGGGGCTAACTCCCTATTATGTCCAGAGATGAGGCAGCGAGAGGAGGTGGCTGAGCGGGAGGCGGACGGGGGAGGAGAAATGCCAGGCGCTGCTCTGAAAAGCTGGAGTCCAGAGCGGCAGCGTGTTGTGCTATGCATACAGATTCTCCCAGCTGCTGGGATCACGCACGTCATCCATCTCTTAACTCAATGCCTCGGCCCCTCTGGCGATGCATTAGAGGGCCTCTGCTGCTGCTTCTGCTGCTGCTGCTGAAAAATTAACAACTTGCATCACTAATAAAACCAGAAGCCGGCGCAGCGACCGGCGAGGGAACTGTGGATAAACCTGTGACGAGAAGAGAAAAATCGTGGTTAAATTAGCTACCCATTTGTCAGTGTGGCAGCTCAGGCCAACCGCGGTGAAGACTGGTATTTGGCATTGATGAGAGGGGAAGCCGTTGTCAGGCTCCACCGATGCCCCGTTCTTTCTTTCTCCTCCACCTGTTGTTAATGTGGGACAAAAAGAGAAAGAGTTCAAAAAGCCTCCACAGGCCTTTGTGTTGCATTTTTCTTATTTTTACCAAACGATTGTTCTGAAAAAATCCCATCCTACCTGTCCCAGTCAGATTCTGAGACAGTATTCTGTGTCTTAGTCCACATCTTGGTGGATTACAGCAACACCCCTTTTCCCTAGAGTTCCTGTAAAGGAGCCATCACTAGGACAAAAAAAATATTTATATGTCAATATTTCTCTGATTCTCAAACCCAGTTTTATTATGTTCCTTTTTATTTTTCTGATTGACAGTCAAACCCATGAGTACCACATGCATTCATTGTTAATTTCAGTTGTTTTGTGGGATTTAGCGACTGTGAAAAGATAGGGAAAGTATAGAATATCACTGACCTTATGATTTTAGAATTGCTCTTTGTTTAAAAGGTGTTGATTACAGTATCTGTTATATAAGACCTTGGAGGTTGGACATTAAATTACTTGGTTGTACACGCTCTCCCCAAAGGTCAAGAATAAACTTCCATGCTCAACATTACGTTAATGTAGCTTTTACTTTGTTTTTTCCCCTGAAAGTTTTCTCCCAACTTTCCTATTTTATCAGTCTGCGAAAGCTTTTGAATTGATGTTGTATGTGCTCTACAAATACACCTGAACTAAACAAATTATTGAAAACAAACAGAGAACAAATATGGTCGAGTCAAAAGATATACTGCGCTGCCACAAAGGATGATAAGGTGCAACCTGCTTTTAAATAAAGTCATCCAGCTCAGTTTGGGGAGACAAGATAATATTCCTATTAAACAAACTGCGTGGGTAGAAATGAATAATTGTGTTCACTAACAGAGGTGGTGCTGTGGAGGACCGACATTATCACCGCCACGCTGGAATGAAATCAATGAAATCGTACACTTATTCCGGGGGCTGTGATTTGTGTCTGCCACTGTTGCTTCGGAAAGGCAATACATGAGCTTGTTTGTACAATGGCTCAGGATCTGTGGGTGTATTGAAATGACATTTCTCAGTAGTATTAGGAGAACACTGAGCGGGCAATAGTTCATGAATGACACATTGTTACTCTATTCCCTGGCATGGATTACACAGTCTCTACATTGATAGTTATTGCTGCTATTTTCTCTGACTTATGGCTCATCTCGCCACCCTCCTTATCCTCCTGCTTTCTCTTCCTCCAACTCCCCCCCTCCCTCTTCTCCACCTATACCTATTGCTGTATATCCCCTCCTCCGCAGGCCCCAAGCAGGAGATGATCTACGACTTCTGGCGGATGATTTGGCAGGAGAACTGCTTCAGTATTGTCATGATCACCAAGCTGGTGGAAGTGGGCAGGGTAGGTTTCTCTTCCCTTTGTCCTGTGACCTCTCCAGACCCAGTGAAGATTGATGGGAGGGGGATGTATTTCTGGAGCTTCCTTTATCATTTACTATATGTCAGAGGAGCTGCTGCGCTCCAGGTTGTGGGAGGAAATGGCTGCCGCTGTCGGATCATGAGTGATCACCTTTTGCAGTGGTGGCTGTGCTCCAAGGTCAAAGCTTTGATGTATATGAAGGCCCATGGTGGGACTCTGTGGCCTCTTTGATATTAACTATCCCTGCCTCTGTCGAATACAGCAGGCTGCTAATACTTTATTCAAAATGTGTATGACGAAAGTGTTATGAGCTGAGTGTACCATTTATAAAATGTGATCGTTGAAGATACCAGAGCTATTATAGCATTGAGCTATTTACTCTTTAGCTTGTGGCTTTGCACATGGTTGCATCAACTAAACTATGGCTGTTTTGTGTGCTGGCCTTCTAACTATTAACTACGTTTAAACAAGTCATTAACTACACCCAGCTAAAAATATATATTTAGTTGGGGACCTATCAGAGCAGTCAACTATGTAAACAGGAAGTCACTAAGTGCAGAAATGATGCACAGAATTACTCTAACTGTCAATCTTTTCTAATTTACTTTGTGCGTTTGTCAGTTGTTAGCTACACAACCATCACATCTGGTACACGTTTGGTGTATTTCTTACTTTGTGTCAATGTATTCCCTCTTTTATTCTTAAATCTTAACAGCTCCTACTATATAAGGTATTAGAAAGGTAATGGCTGCATTTGTTAGCTAGTACAGTAAGTTACACAACAGTTACACCAGGCAGTTCCTGGGTGGGAATATGTAGTAACAGCTTCTCTGTGGCTGTAGTTAATGTGGTGTAACCTGTTTTAATGAAGTGATGAATAATTCTACACTTCCTCAACACTTACTTTTAGAAAAGAGCTGCTGTAAACATCTACTTTTCCAAAGTTTAGAGATACGACGTCTGTATGTCTGCAACAATTGAGTTTGACAATTCAGTTTCCTAATTTATCTTGAGTGTTTAGGCCAAAAGTTTCCTTCTAAAATGGTTGATAAACAAAACAGCAAATGGCATGACATCTCATTTTGTGAAACTGAAATAACAGGCAGGCAGCACAGCCAAATAAGTGTCAGCGCGGGTCACAAATTAACAGAGACTCAGGGGGGAAAATGTGATAACAGGAGATGGAAAAATGCCCCATATAATTAAGCGTGACCTTTTAGCGTTTCACCTTTTATCACATGACAGTGCAGCTCTCCCGTAGGTGGCGAGTGTAAAGTTTTTCTCAGGCATTGCAAGTGAAAACATTTTTTTTTATTTTGGATCAGAAAATGAGTCTGCAGCCCAAAGCAGTAGAAAGTGTTGACACTGTGCAGCCAGCGGTGGAAGAAAATGTGGACGGCACAAAAACACAGTGCTTCAACAGAAAAATAAATAAAGCGGATGTCCTCCCAAAAAAGTTCACAGCAAAGGGCTGGAGGGCCGAGTGATGGTGGATGGAGACGAAAAATAACACCATCGCCGACTGTCAGTTCTGCTTCCAAGAGAGGCCCTTAAAAAACACATCAAGACACGTCTCATCTCACCTTGGTGCCAGGACTTTAACGTCTCAGATGTGATGGTGGTGATGCCTGGAATAACTGTAGCCAAGTCCAAATACTAAGCGAAGGTCACTATAGGATGAGAGCAGTTTGTTTGCAGTTTGTTTCACTGGAGGAGACCTCAGTGCCAGGCGCTAATCATCTGTATAACTCGGTGAACCTGTCCAATCTTTAGCTGTTTGTTATTTGTCCAGATGAAGTGCTGCAAGTACTGGCCTGATGACACCGAGCTCTATGGCGACATCAAGATAACGCTACTGAAGACGGAAACACTGGCCGAGTACACTGTGCGCACCTTCGCCATGGAGAGGGTGAGTCACGCTTTCATATTATTTTTACCTCAACTGTCTCTGGGTAACTTTTATGTCATGTATACCCATTAATACAATCAGCAGTTTATTAGGTACACCCGGCTGAAACGGATGGACTCTGCAATGAATTGTCCCTTTTGTGATGGTTATAATGTTCAATGAGCGTAGGTAAAGGTAATACAACTCAGCAGCAGTACAAGCTACATCCTGCCAAGTCATCGTAAACTTAAATCGGCTCCTCTCTAAACCAATATCATCACAGACTGAACATTACAACCTTCACGAAGGGGGATTAATTGCAGGATTTGTTGCATTAGCTGCATTAGTTCCTGCCAGGTGTAGCTTATAAACTTTCAACTCAGAGTATCAGCTCCAGGCTTGCTAAAAAGGTTTTCTGTTTGTGTGCTTCCTCCAGAGGGGTTACCCTGCCAAACACGAGGTGTGCCAGTTCCACTTCACCTCCTGGCCTGAGCACGGCGTGCCGTACCACGCCACTGGCCTGCTGGCTTTCCTGCGCAGGGTCAAAGCCTCGACCCCTTCTGATGCTGGGCCTGTCGTCGTCCATTGCAGGTACCTCATCACTCGACATCCTGATCTCAGATGTTATGGTTGAAGCCTCAGTTTTAATGACAGGTCACTTATTTTACCCTGTTTATTTCTACTCCAGCTCGTGTTTTTATATATTTCCCAAATTAACCGTCAGCTTCTTGCTGCTGTACATGTGTAGGTGGAGACCAGAATGGTGATTCAAAACAACAGCATGCTACATTTCACACAGAACCAGCAGTAATTAAGTTCATACTGTTTCCCTTTGCAGTGAATGACTTCTATTTCCTGTGCTTGGACGCTGATGTTATACCTACAAAATAATCCTGTGTCCACAGATTTAATTTGTATTGACCTGTAGATGTGTGTATATGCCAGTTTAATGTCAGATTTGTGGAAATATGTAAAATGGATTTTCCTGGCTGGGATGGAATGTTTCCCATATACAAGACAAAAAGACACAATAGATACAAATAGTGTTTTTGTATACACTTTGAACAGAAACACTTCTTCTACTGTTAACAAAGCACTCAGGTCATTCTGTTACTAAAACCCGGTTTGCGTCGTGAGAGAGACTTCTTGTTCCATGTCACCGCCTGGGCTCTTTTGTGGTCTGAACAACCAGACGGAGACGGGTTGAAAAGGAAGGTCTTTGTGAGAGAATTAAAAACAGTTTGTAGACTACTTCTTGACACGTTCTTGAACAATTAGAGTGAATACAACCTAAAACCACATTTCTGCAGCTATCACAAAGCATTCTATGATGTATGGAAGCAGATCGTGTTCTCAAACAGTATCTGCAGGGTTCGACAGGGAGCTTTAGACAGTCCACACTACCTGGACAATTGCACTAGAGTGCCTCACGTGCCTGCATGTTAGCCACACTACTCTTCTATTCTCATATACCACATGCAGTTCACAGCAAAATAGACAGAGAAAATTATCTTTCACCACACTTTCTATGTCTTTATTTGTTGAGTATATCACCATCAAATATTTGCAGCACTTCCTGTACTTGTTATTAAGTAAAATCACTCCAGCGTTTCTGTTGACTGAATCCATTCATTGGTTTTGCCAAGGCACTGCTTCATAGCGTATTGTCCTGTCCAGTTGGTTGTGTATGTAGCCCTACTTTTATTCAAGGAGAAAACCTTAGTCATACCAGAAACCCACACAGCAGACACACCCCCTGTGTGAACAACAGAAGCCTATGAGACACAGCAGATCAGTGTTGCCCAGGCCTGGGAAAAGACTGAGAGTCACATCTTGTTATATATATATATATATATATATATCCTGTTTAGTCTGCACCCAAATTTAAAAAAAGATCTTTTCCAACAGCTTAAATATACTTTGCTAACACACAAAGCTCTGAAGCAAACAGGTTGGGTGGGAACACTCCCCTCTTAACATTTTATTTAGCCTGCATTTCAAAACCTACACTGCATTTAATGCAGATCTAGGATTTTTCAGTATCAGGGGCCAAAAAGGGGCGACAATTTACACAGGAAGGCAAATGATAAGTCCAACATTCATGCACAGCTCCTGATTCAGTAAGGTGCTCTTTCTTTACTGTTAGCTCTATAGCTTTGAACAAAGCCACACATCACTGAATATATTTTGTAAATTGTCCCTTGTTGAAGCACATTGTGAAATAAGAAAAACACGTACAGAGTAAAAAATTTGACAATTAGTCATATTTATTGTTGTTAGAAAGTGACCTTTTTTTTTTTGACAGGACCACTTTTTGGGCCAATCAAATTTCAGCAGGGGCCATTTCCCCCTTTGGCCCCACCCCTGAATCTGAAATGTTGATTTTGAGGGGACATGTTCAAAATGTCAACTATAGAAACTATCTCCATCATTCTTGTGTAGCTGTATAATTGCATTGTGACATTCCGCCATGACAACTGCGTGTATAGACACGTGTCAGAAATATCAGCACGATGAGTCAAGCATGAATATGGGTGAATATCACAGGGACAATGAGATTTGCTGCTTATCTCTGTCATCACTTTAAAGCTGTCTTGTGCAGCAGCCCTCTCACGATGGGATCTAATTCTGATTAAGCACCGGCCCTTTTGCATCTCAACATAAATGATGCGCTTGTTGAGCAGCGCTGATGTACTGCAGGGAGAATTGTTTTCCCTTTCGTTGAAAAAGCTATAGAAAAACTATGAAGGCAGATGTGTTATTGAGGCATAAAGCATCCCAGTGCAGGCGCTCCGATGGGTTTTTAAAGCTACAAAACCTTATCGGGAGAGTACTGAGGCGTTCACACACACACACCTGCCTTTATATCAGTGTTAGAGCCAGGCCTGCATGGCTCAGGCCAGTATATAGGGCTCTTTTAAAACTCTTAGCACGCTCCAGCTACAAGGGTTTTAACTTTCAAACTTGAACTCCAATATGTGTTATGCTGCCAGAACACAATGGTCTTATATTCCCTCGATTTCTTTCCCCAACAAAGCTCCTTATTATACTTGACTTTTGGGCAGAGAATCTCAATCATTACCACAGGCTCCCTGCCGAGACGTTTTCATTTCACTGATGTATTCAGACCTATCGATGCCTCTCCTCTCTCCTCTCTACCAGTATGGGGGCAGGCAGGACCGGCTGCTACATTGTGCTGGACGTCATGCTGGATATGGCCGAGTGTGAAGGAGTGGTGGACATTTACAACTGTGTCAAGACCCTCTGCTCGCGGCGCATCAACATGATCCAGACTGAAGTGAGTAGGAGGGCGGTGTTGTGCTCAGAGAGGCCGGGTTGAACTTTTAAACTCACAGGTTTGATCTTCACAATATGATGCTGCTGGTGGTACTTATTTTTTATCATTTTTATATTTGAATATTACCATACATGATTCCACTAGAATTTCAATTTTTTTCAGGCTAGAAAAATCTCCAAAACAGTAATCCTTTGATCTCCACTTGGACGACGTGTTCATGCATATTACTAAAGTAAAAGTATTGATATCACAATGTCAAAATAGTAACAAGCAAAATAGAAAATAAATCAGAATAGAAAAACATCATATTTTAAAGTACTGAGTCTGACATGTTATAAAGGACAGAAACTAAAAAATGCACTGGTCATTTGTCGCTGTTCTTCCTCAACATGTCTCTCAGACTTCACTTACTGTAGGTTTTAACAACTTTAAATTAGTTTTTTGTCATAGCCTGACCCAGAAATCTCCACTCCAGTAGAAATTACCTAACCACATTTCCCATTTTATTTCTATTTTGAAGCTTTCTACAGAGGAATGTGTTCATACATCATTTATGGATTTTTAAGGCTGTTGACAGTATTTTCTGGTTTATGTAGGTATAAAAAAGTGATATCAGAAATCCCCTCTGTAAAAACCTTGAATAAACTCATATGAATATTAATTTATATTCAACTAGATAATGCATTATTTACATTCTTAGACACAAAATGTCAGGAAACCTGTAATTCAAAAATAAGAGGACAAAGTTAGGAAGTTTAATGGATGAAGTTTCATCTGTTGATTTTGACCTTACCCTAGTTGTTGGACATTTACACATACACCCTCAGTTGCATATTTTAGTTAAGCTTCATTCAGGCATAAACTGAAGTCTGGACATTTTCCTGAAATTTGAAAGGAGCTTTATGTGAGAGCGCAAATGTCCGAGTCGCTTTTTTTGGACATTTTCCAGAATGTTTCCTCCCTGCCCCTGGGTAAAATATCAGGAAAATGTTTGAGTGAACCCATGTGACAATATAACAGGACCATTCCCAGGAAATTCACTGTGTGTGGGGGGGTTCATGTTATTTCTAACACGTAACTGACAAGGAAAAGGAATAATACAAATAACTCAGGATGAAATAAGTAGTGCCATACATGTGAAAGACACAGACAAAGAGATCCACTTCGAACAACAACGAGATTCGAGAGCTTTTAGCATTAAGGCCTGAAGCAGGTGAAATTTTCCATTATGTATTATTATATACATTATTATGTACATCAGTCTTTGTGGGATAGAAGACCAAAACTGAGCTAAAAGCTTTCATCAGCAGCTGACACTACCACTGCGCTCTGTTTGGTTCTGGGCAGGCAGCTCACTGTGGGTTCAGCAGAGCCCTCTCCAGCTGGAAGCAGGTTGTTAAGAGTCTGAAGTTATGGGCCGTAAAAGCAGAGAACTAAAGCTCTGTGTAGAGTCTTTTCTTACATTGCACATTGTGGTTTGATTCGTTGTTAATATAAAACATTGACGAGTGCAGCCTTAACTTTTAAATGGAGCAAGTAGTTAAACAACAATACATCATATCTAAAACCATCATATATTATGTATGTAAAATAGTTAAACTGCTGCTAGAAACTATAGCTGTCAAGTTAATGCAGCAGAGTGAAATATAAACATAATTTCCCTCTGAGATATAGTGGAATAAAAGCATAATGTAGCATTAAATGCTTGAATATTAGTATCCTAGCATGCACAGCTGAATATATTCAGATGTAAAGCTCTTCTAAAAATGTATTTGCTATTTGACGGCCATTTTAAAAAATCATTTACAAATGCAAATTATGTTTAAACATTCAATTTAGAAAAAGTCATATTAATGTGTGACAGTACTAACAATGTGATAGTTAGAAGATTTAAAGACAACTTTACTTATTTTAATTTGCAAATAAACACAATGCGAGCACTTGCTGTGAACTCCCAGTCGTCCCGCACCAAACGCACCAGGGGGAGACAGTAATTACTGGAGTAAATAAAACGATTAAAAGTTGAGAAAGAGTTTAAAAACTCTTCTCTCATTAACACAGCTGGAAGTGGAGACGGTGCAGTAAATACCCCAACAATGGCATTTATCTCCCTTTTAATTCCATCTATTCACCTTTTCAGCGAGAGCATGTCTACCAGTCCAATGCATATCTCTGCAATTACAGATTGCACATTATAAATAAGTTGGAAGAGGGACAGTTTTATGCCTGTCATTTTTCAATGTATCCTCGCTTCTTTAATCTTTTGTTTGGTTGGATGTCAAAACAAGTTTCCTGGTTAATTGCATGGCTCATGATGTTATTCAGATATTGTGTGTGGGCAGTGTTTGGCTCCTCTGATGTACAATTTCTGCATTTGTTTTTGTTTTTTTTGTTTTTTTACCCTTTTAATAGAGGATTTTCTGCCCGGCATTAATGCCCAAGAGTGGGCATGGCAGTATGAAGGATGTCTGACAGTTGTGGCCATTAGTCAACATTCAGCAGCTGTAATTAAATTTTGCATTGTTCGTCACAAGTGGGCAATTAACAGTTGGGGAGAAACTGCGTGTGGGATATTTTTTTTGTGCCTTTGTAAATTTGTGAATGCTTCTTGTCGCTTAGGAACAGTACGTGTTCATCCACGACGCCATCCTGGAGGCCTGCCTGTGTGGAGAGACTGCCATCCCTGTGAATGAGTTCGCTCTCATCTACAAAGAGATGCTGAAGGTTGACTCTCAGAGCAACACCTCGCAGCTCAGAGAGGAGTTCCAGGTAACACATGCACTAACACAGGATTTCTATTCAAGTACGTGTCAGTGTCTGAACAATCCTTTCCTAACCAGTGAGATCACTTTTAACACTAAAATTGAAATGTTAATTTGAAATTTTCAGCAAAGCAGAACAAATTTGCCAGAATAACCACACGGTTTACGAAACAGACACAGCTGAAAGGCCTTTTTTACGAGAAATATCCCATGAGTCCTTGTTTGTCGCTGGATAAAGCTAAGGAGCTGACAGATGTGACAGCTTCATTCACAATATTGACATGTACATGGTTAATGGGTTTATTATAGACTATGCATAAAGATGGACGACATGACTGCTTCCCAAAACCTCTCTATCGCCACCTGGTGGCTAGCTGCACTACACGTCATAAACTGTGTCAGCGGATGGGAGGTCAGCCAAAATAAAAAGTACAAAAGTAAATAGTTCTCAAAGATGGTTTCTGTCATTTTAGGTAGTTCTTATATCACTGATGTTTGTTCAAGCGCTCACTTTTCCAGTTCGTTTGCTTTTATTTATTTGATGCTATAAAAATGGGGTGAAACGTCATGATTGACAGCTGAGAGTTTAATTTGAGATTGGTTGGGTGCGAGACCTTGATACCGACGCTCCATCCCTCCATGCGCTACTGCCCAGACCCAGTATCCGCATCTTTATATACAGTCTATGGTGTAGTACAATATAAGAAGCAGTTTATCTGATAAAAGTGCAGGTTTTATTAACTTGTGTTA
This sequence comes from Hippoglossus stenolepis, assembly GCF_022539355.2. Classification (NCBI taxonomy): domain Eukaryota; kingdom Metazoa; phylum Chordata; class Actinopteri; order Pleuronectiformes; family Pleuronectidae; genus Hippoglossus; species Hippoglossus stenolepis. The sequence continues at coordinate 19,400,435 of NC_061499.1, read as the reverse complement.
CCTGTCCAAAAGAGGCTGCAGATAAGCTGTTGAGCTCTTCCTGACACGTTTACACTGATGTTCCTAAGATATCTATCGACAAACTGTCTCTTTGTGAGGAAACTTTTTGCTCCCTTCAAGTTTTATTTTCTATCGTGTCAGAGTCTGCTTTTTTTATTTCTATTCATTTTCATTTCATAGATATTCCACTGCTCTGACTTCAGGCTACAGAATTTAAGTTTTGATATATAGTTTACTGTCAGATCTCTCTGCCACAGCGATACATAGCTGCACCATCATGCTTTAATTGCTCTCCCCTAGATAGCAGTTGTCTTTTCATTATGATGTGAATGACGGTGGAAAAGTTAGCCACTGTTATTCTCTGCTTACTTCCTGTCATCTTTTCTCTCAGCTGTGTCCACTGCCATCAGACACTTGCAGGAGCCGGCAAAGCTGACCAGCCACAGTCCTCATTGTCTCAATGTGCTTTCTCCTCTTTTTCACGTCACATGTTACATTTCTTTAGTAACAGCAGTGCTGCTTACAGAGGAAGGATGAGAGGGGATCACCAAAGTCAGATTCATAATTTGACTGTCCAACTTCCTGAGGCTCATAGCTTCCAAACATGACCAGACAGATTCTAGAGCCTAAATAATTTAAACAAATGTAAACATCAATGTAAAGTATATTTTGGAAAATAAGTGTCGGAAAACATAAATGCTCATACTTTTGTCTGTAAAAAGCTCATCATTCAACCTAATATTGGCATCTGCCCCAAATTAATTTATCTTATCCATATATGTTATTTTATTCAGTATTGCTATTGAATTAACTACACTATTACATCATTTTTTTAAATTAGCTCTTTTTATTTCATTTTGGGAGTTGTCGCTGGACATACTTTACGAAGTGAAAAATAATCTCTACACTGGCAGACACTTTAACTTATTTCAAGCTAATGTTTCCTCACATCTAAGTCTTGACATACATTTTAGATGGCATTTTTGCAATGTAACAACACACCAACTATACTGTACTATATATCTAACTATAAATCAACTTAAAGGGGACATAGCATGCAAATTCCACTTTGTTAGTGCTTCTACAGGTTAATGTGGGTATCTGGCATGTCTACCAACCCAAAAACTCTGGGGAAAAAACACTCGCGCGTTTTGTTATAGTTCCTCTAAGTCAGAAACGTCATGCTTGAGCGACTCGATTGAGCTTCCTGGGTTTTGTGTCGTAACAAGGTACTGGAAGTCTCCCTACATGGTCTTGGCCCACCCCCCGTCCCCCCACAACGTTACGCCGGGTTTACACCGGAGGCAGCGAGGCAGCGCAGCGCCGTTCCCAAGCACGCAGCCGGGCTGTTCACACGGGACGAGCATTTCTCCGCTGGTCAGCCCGCGATTCACTCACATGTGGCATTTGTCTGGATCGTTGGGACTGGGAGGCTGCAGCAGCTGCTCGGGAGCGACCGCTCGCTCTCCCGTGCGTGAGCTGGAATTTGTGTCAGCGCCACACAGCCAGCAGTGTGGAGGACTTCCGCAGTGTTCAGCGCTACTGTAACCCCCGAACCCCGACATTCAACGGGTACAACAACAAGCGGAGAAAGCAGAATCGCGGGCTGACCTTATATATACAGTCTATGGGGCTGACCAGCGGAGAAATGCACGTCCGTGTGAACAGCCAGGCTCTGCGCGCTTGAGAACGGCGCTGCGCTGCCTGTCTCATGCGGTCTTCCACACAGCCAGCTGTGTGGAAGACTTCCGCAGTGTTCAGCTCTACTGTCGCCGGGTACAGTAGTTCCGCCGGGTTACAGTAGTTCCGCGGGTTAACACCGGGCGGAGTGCCGCTGCGAGGCAGCGCAGCGCCGTTCTCCAGCGCGCAGCCGCCTGGCTGTTCACACGGGACGTGCATTTCTCGCGCTGGTCAGCCCCATAGACTGTATATATAAGATCAGCCCGCGATTCTGCTTTCTCCGCTTGTTGTTGTACCCGTTGAATGTCGGGGTTCGGGGTAAATGATGGTCTTCATAGCCCCCCACCTCTCTTTCTCTCTCTGTCTGTCTGCTTGTGTGCTTGTAGTGGATGGGCAGAGGGGACATTTAATTATGTGATTGGGAAAATTAAAACTCCAGGACAACAGAAGGGGAATACAAAGTATGGGATGCATATTTGATAATTTATATCATATAAAATATGTAATTTATATCGTTTAAAATCATGGGGGAGAGGGGGAGGGGGAGCTGGCTCATTAGCATTTAAAGGAACAGGCACTCAAAACAGGTCACTCTGTGGAGGGCTGTTTTATACAGGGTAAAAAGGGTGCTGTTTTATATGATCCTTGTGGTATTTTGACCAAAGTATGTTACAGACATTTCATTAAGACCCCAAGGAACCATATCAACTTGTGGTAAAATGGGCATGCTATGTCCCCTTTAAATGTCTAACAGCTCTGTACTGCGCAGGTTGAATGAAATTCCCACATTTATACTGAAGCAGTAACAGATTTCAGCCTCAGCTCACTACCTGACTTTATTCTGCTTTTACTCTGCTGTAAATCTTGAAAATCACTCTGCATCAAAGGTCAAACTGAAAATGATAAAAATGTCCGAGACCGCACTCCTGTCCTGTTATTTTATTTTTGCTCAAGCCTTTCCACTGCTTGACTTTTTTTTCAAATAAATGATTGTCCATTTCACTACTAAACTCACTGATTGCTCCGACACAACTGTGATTCAACCTGTGTCCTCCACATGAGAGCTTTTACATTTGGCCTCAGTCGACACACTGTGCTTTTGGTCTTTCAAGAGAAAAATCCTCTGCTTGTTAAAGATCTAATGAAATGAGAGTGACAGCCACCAAGGCCGGTGCTGCTCATCTAATTAGTGTTTCAGCATAAAAACCTTTGTGGCAGCTATGAAGGTTTTTGAGTGCAACAAAGATCATGTAGATGTCTTTTATGTAATAGTGTTGCCTTCTCCCAGCGTTTGGTGACCTTTGGTCAGTGTAATTAGAAATCCTCCTCTCCACATGCTCCAGTGCAGCTCGTCCAGTCAGACCCACTCATATCTGCGGCTCGTAGCCTGGACTCACTTCACTCCAGCGGCGAGCTCTATTCTATTCATTTTGTCTGAACCATTGGGGAGTCGTTCACAATATGAAGCCAGTTAGATAATCAGTTCATTTCAATTTCCATTGCTTCATAAAGTGCTTATTCATAATGTATGAGATTGCACTAAATGTGTTTTTATCCATTAAGCCTTGTGGGGGTTTGGACTGATAATAAATATGTTTTAAAGTTTCCCAGAGATGATTGGAGATAGTTGTGCTTGTCAAGTATTGACAGTCGAGCCGTGTGAGCAGGGAATGTTTTCATTGCCTCTGTCCATCTATCTTTGATCCCATTTCTGTTCCGCTGCGTCTGTCTCCTCTTATCTCAATCTTTATTCTCACTCTTTCATTTTTATCTCTGCATCTAAAATGTGAACACATTCTCAAACACACACACAAGCCAACCTTTCTAATTATTTTCCCTGAATACTCTTGTCTTCTTCACTTTCCCGCTCCTCCTCCTCCTCCTCCCCCGCCAGACTCTGAATTCGGTGACTCCCCACCTGGACGTGGAGGAGTGCAGTGTCTCCCTGATGCCCAGGAACCGCGAGAAGAACCGCAGCATGGATGTGCTGCCGCCGGACCGCTCCCTGGCCTTCCTCGTCACCAGCGAGGGGGAGAGCTGCAACTACATCAATGCCGCGCTCGCCGACAGCTGCCTCAGGCCCGCCGCCTTCGTGGTGACGCCGCACCCGCTGCCCGGCACCACCACCGACTTCTGGAGGCTCGTGTACGACTACGGCTGCACCTCGGTGGTGATGCTGAACCAGCTCAACCAGTCCAACTCTGCCTGGGTGAGTAGAGACACAGGGGGTCACAAAGCAGCTGGAGATTAAATTGTCTACACTTCAGCTGGAAGTACAAGTGATTTCATTACCGATCTCATTATGCTGAGCCCCGACTTCTAACTTCTCAGCTTGCCTCTCGTAATGTTGCCACGGGAAACATTAAAACCCTTTGTGTGACAGCATCTTCATCACAGCTGGATTTTGATTAGTGCCCCACAGTGTCCATTTAGTGTACTTACTCCCCAGTAATACACGCAATGTTGGATTTGCACACGCTGTTCGAACATCTTATAGACACATTTTTTAGGACCAAAAATAATCACGACCTCAATGCCATTAGTTTAATTTAAAAATGCTCAAATTAAATTCATGACATTTACTTCCGGGAAGGTTCCTCTGATTCTATGCAGGGTCACAACAATGAGCCGGAACATCACAGTTTTTGAAGCGAGGTTTAACTTCGAGATGGGGCAAAGGAAAACAAACACACCCGTCCCTTTACTTGTCCTCCTGAAGCTGCACCCCCCACATTCATGCAGCACTTTTATTCATTCGTTATCCTCTCTGGGTTGGTCTCTGGGGCTTCAGGTAGCATTCAGAGCGCTTCTGTGAAAAGGATTGTGGGTATAACGTCCAGTGAGATAGCAGTGTTAGCATTTCCAGCAGCTAACAGTGGTTATTATATTCAGAAACAGTAATGGCAGTGTGCGTTGTCTGAGGACACTTTTTTAGGTAATCTTTCCTCAATAGGAGAAGGATGAATGATTACAATATTTCTACAATATCAATGATTACAGTGATGTTCCCGGTCCCATGTCTTATTAAATATCGTGTACCATCAACATGTTTGACTGTTTCCCACTACTGTCCTGTACACACGCACAGATAGGTGCTCTTCCGGTCATCTGGCCTTCTCTGTTTACCGAGTACAGAGTAAGGGCTGAATATTCAAACCCAATTTTTATCCCAGCACACGCACAGAATGTGCAGCTAGTGGACCGTGACGGGATATTTGTCGAATTTGACCAGAAGTGTATTGGATTAAAATGGCTTACCCCCACCTTTAACTACGAGAGGTGATTTCAAATCACCAGCAGCTTCCTCCCTGAGAATTGTACATTAGGCTTTAGACTACCTAAAGAAGATGTGAGGAATGTAGAGTGTCAGGACCAATTTCCCACCACTTCCAAACACTGTGAGGCAAAGTGAAAGTTCAAGAGCAGAGCAAAAGTGTATGGAAAAAAAGGCAAAAGCTTTGTAAACCAAGAAGCTCTCAGCCTCGCTCTTAAGGCCTGTTCACTTATAGCCAGCAAACTCTCCAGCAAAGAGCAATTCCTCCTCACTTAGTAATCTAAGCAGTGCCTTTTAAATCCATATATTCTTAAAGATGAGGAAATCAGGAGCCCAAATCACTTCTCATCACAGTGTGAACCATGGAGAGTTCTTGGATGTTACGACTTTGTTTCCAATTATCGTTTGAAAAGTTTTACAAAACACAGGGACGTAGTGACAAAGGACTCTGGGCTGCGTCGAGACCCCAAACTCAATAGATTTTCAATTTCAAAATTCCACTGTAATATTCCTGCAGTAAGTGAACTGCTGCGAGTAAAGTCCTGCTGTGAGTCTGAGTCCACAGAACCTTGAAGCCACCACTGCTGCACAAAGCGCTGTTCACCTGTTTATTCAAAGTTCAGGGAAGCTTGACTCAGTACTTAAAACCCATAAGTAAAAAAAAATCTGTTCCCTGTGTCGTTGAGTCCCAGACGCTGCTGCTACAGAAGCGCTGGTTTAGTCAAATTTTATTAATATTGAACGTATTGTGTATCCAAATTTGACAGTTTTCTTCCTTGGGCCATTAACAATAAACGTGTCTAGTGCAAATCCAATAAGATCAACAGTTCCCAAAATACAGATACACATACAGACAGAGAGTATCCAGCAGTCTGTGGCATGTTTTCTTGGTTAGATTCCTGGTTCACCTGACACCTTTTTGTGGAGAGTTTGCGTGTTCTCCCCATGTGTGTGTGGATTAACTCACCACTATGCAGATGGAGGGGTGGATGAAGTGTTTAAGTCCTCAGAACAGGGTAAACAGTGTTGCAGCCAAATCCAATACAATTAAAGTAACTGGCAACCACGTCTTCAAACTACAAGGTGTGTGCGCGCATAAACGTGAACGTGGCCGATATCAGAGGATATTTAGGCTAAAAACAAGGTGTAATGATGCCTTTTCGAGTCAAATTTAAATGTCGGGGCTTACGTACACTTGGATGACACCACAGGAGCAGTATAGAGGCACTTTTTATGTTATTTCTTTACGTGGACTCAAACACTTCACCCACCCCTCCACCGGCATAGTGGTGACTAGATATGAGTGATTTTTCATTTTTCTGTGAACTATCACTTAAAGGAGTGCGGAATATGAACAAACAGTATTTACACTGGTTTCCAGCTGTACATATATACTGGAAATATCACATGTAAGTTATCATGACATCGTGGCAACATGTCTTCTTCAAAATGTTTTCTACCCTCCTACTGAGATTGTACAGGGAATCCTGTCTATAAAAGTCCAGCATGTGTTATGGCTGCAATTATTTATCCCTTCTTTTTTTTTCGGTCGAGACTTTTATTATGTTTTGAGTAATCAATTTGTCGCCTAAGTTATGAAATGTCAGCAGTCTTAAGATTGCTCCGACCAGCTGTTCAGAACACAAGGACAGTAAAATGCATTGATATATAAGCAGAAAAAAGCAGTAAAATCGTCACATTGGAAAAGGTAGAGAGCAAATGTTTGGCCTTGTGTTTTATAAATATCTTCCAAAGTTTTCTACTTTCAAATAAAGGCAAAACACCTCAAATATTCTTCCCTAAAATGTTCTACCTTGTTTCTGAAATTGGACGCTATTTAAATTCATAAATAAAGATGACTGTTCCCACTGTCATTCCTCATGGTGGAACATGTGGACAGTAGCCATGACAACCAGTCATCCCTCTTCATCTTCAGATAAGACATGAATGTGTCACACGGCGCAGTGACGACGGGTCATCACATGTCTGGCCTTTAACTGGTGCTCCGCCAACAAGCGTCTACCCTGCGTGCAGCACGCCTGTTTAATTTGCACGGGGCTGTCACGGAATTAACACGTTCTTATCTCTCCCCTCCATGTTTGCTCATGCGTGGGTTCGCTCTGCCATCTCCCGATTGCCGCTCGACCACCGTGTCATGTCGGATCCCCGCTCGACATTTCCAACATGCCTGTCAGCTGCATCCTGTCCTTCCTCCTCTGTCACTTTCTTTTTTGTCCCTCCTTGTCTCTGGCTGCCAGTGGATTAACAGTCCATCCCTCCGACGTGCACACACTCACTTTGCCCTCCTGAGTTGGGGCTGCCAGTCACCTGTCTGCATGTATAAATATTTATCTCCCCTCCTGCCCAATGTCACCTGTTAATACCCTTCTGTCATTGTGAAACCCCATTACCACTCCTTACTCCAGGGTTCCCCGTTAATGCCAAAGTCACCGCAGACCGCGATACGGTTGTCATCGCCGCTCCCCTGTGTTTTTGGCCCCACTCCTAATGGTATCTTTGAAGCAGTGGTGATAGGACACTTTGGCTGTTTTTGAAAACCAACCTCTCGGCTAACTTCCTGTTTATCTCATCCAGGCACAGCCAAGGTCTCCTACCCCATTAATTTATAATGCACTAATGGTAATGATTTCGCCTCATGAATAATTCATGCTAGGTGACCACGACTTATGTGAGGGATTGTTCGCGGCTCCAAGCAGGTTGTTTTTTGCTCATTTAATTTACGGCTTGCTATTTGTAGGTAATCATTGTAATTTAAGCTAATTGTCTGCGCTGTCAATACTCAGGTGTCTTGTTACCGGGCTTCACAATCACTGGCTGCTGACATAATGATTTGTCCTGCCTCAAGCATGTGTGGGCTAATGACCTCCTATTCCCCCCCTTCCTCCTCTTGCTCTTCCTCAGCCGTGTCTGCAGTATTGGCCTGAGCCGGGGCTGCAGCAGTTTGGTCCCATGACGGTGGAGCTTCTGTCCAGGACAGCCGACGATGACGTTATCATCCGTCTCTTCGGGGTTCAGAACATCACCAGGGTAGGTGTCACATCCCCACAGTGTGGAAAAAATGCAGCGTCTCGTTTTCTTATTTATAAAGAGATACTTTTCACTGCTTGCACGTTGTGTTGTGTTATTGATCATTTATTTTAAACAAAAAAAAAATGTTTGCCTCGGCCTACACTGTTTTTAGACATTTTTTTAAATCAAAATATTCATATTAATTCACATTGCATGTCAGGACAAAATCCAAGCTGTGAAATCCGGGAAACTTTCTGAACACTGTGAAAAATATTTGTGATGAGGCACATAGCAGAATGAGGGTCTGAATCCATTTCTCAAGCTTTAGGTGTTTGAACGAGCACAGTGGCCTTGATAACCGTGAAATGGAAGAAGTTTGGAGTTTCAGGAGTCTCTTCCTCGTGATCCTGCCAAATCGAGTAACTTGGCAGGAAGGGTCTTGGTCAGGGGGGTGGCCACTCTGACAGAGAGAGCTTCAGGTTCTCTGCAGCAGAGACCTTGTAAGGATCATTGACTATAGTTGATCACTGTCATCTTCAATTGTAGCGTACAGTCTGAGTTAGCATCAAACTAATATTTATACTAAGCAACAGATGTAAAACCCTGACAAGATATAGGGACCTTGAGCAAAAAACTTTTGTGTCAAGTGTCTGTGTGATTCGCTCCTCTTCTTCACCTCTTCTTCATTCTCTCCAGTATCTCCTCTTTCACACTCCTCATCTTCGCTCTCCTCTTCTCTTCTGCTCTCTCCTGTCCTGCTCGGGAAGAGGATATCAGTATAATCCAACCAGAATCTGACCAAATCTCTCATTTTTAGCGTTATTTATCTCAACTTAAACTATAAATTGAACAGACCAACCAATATCAGATTATACAAAAGCAAACCAAACAAAACGGACTAAATAGTCATTAATGCTCATTGTTACCTCTGCCAGGGAGGTTATGTTTTCACCCCTGTGCGTTTGTTTGTTGGTCTGTTTGTATATTTGTTTCTTAGCTAGATTAAACAAAAAAAGGATGTGATATGTGAATTTTTGTGTGGATCCAGGAAGAGGTTTCACTTTCTTTAACATTGCGAGATATGGCGTTTTTTCAACATTTTTATAGTTTTCCTCTGAATTCATGGATCTTGATGACAAAAATCAGGCATGTTTATGAAACTGATCTATGTGTCAGTAAAATTTGCAGCTTGATTGAATTTAAGGGAACTGTCGGGCCTTGGCAGAGGTGTCTTGCTCTTCTGGGTGTAGTTCAGTTCCATATGGGTTGAAAGTCACAGTTCACAGCAACTCTACATGATGCAGCTACAGGCAAATATTTAATGCTGCAACAAATGTACAGATATCAGCATTTTATTGTTATTTATGACTTACCACAGTGGAAATACATCTGAGCTGTGAAAACATCTGTCTTCCATAACATCATCCAACCTAAGTCTTTCCTCTTTGTTGCTCTCGTTTCTCTTTCTCTCTCCCCCCTTTCTCGTATCCGTCCGTTAACGCTGTCGGCCTGTCTCTTCCCTGTATCATTCCCATCCATACCTCTGCTTTGTTATCTGTTGGTGTCTCTGTCCTTTCATGTCATGCCTTAACATCTTCAAAATCTTCATTCCTCTGTTGTACTGTATCTCTTCTCCTCTCCTTTGTACTGTTGTGTGCAAACATATTCTATTTTATTAAACTCTACATTTCATCGGGGAAATGACTCAAAACAGACTCAAATAATGTTTTTTTTCTTTCTAAATAATTAAAATCCTGTGGTTTGACAGAGTAATTGACTCGTTCAATAATATAAACATTATAATAATGACACAAATAATAATAATCACAGTAATTATAGCTTGACATTTCTGCTTCCTGTCACACACTGGTTTGCCTTTAAATCTGTCATTCATGATGCCTTTACAAGGTTATTTATGATGATTTACACACATTAGCTTTAATCAAATGTGAAGGTGCGCCTTGGAAATCTTTTTTAAAGGGTGTCATGTCAAGCAACAAGCTAGACGAGTCGTCGCCCCTCTTTTTCACAGACCAAGGCCTGTAGATGAGGCAGAGGTCCTCACCGTGTTTCTGACTCATCTGCATCCAAGGCAACGGATTAAGCTCACTCTGGCCTTTCCTGGTCACACAAAATCCACATGTGCCAAATAGTAGATCTGTTGCTTTTGTTTTAATTAGTGACGTCATTTTCCTTTTGAGGGCTTACAAAGGGCTTTTCATAAATCATGCGGGCCTGTAACGTCAGCTGCCCACGCCTATTGACGCCATTGCTGTGCAAAGATGGGAGGAACAACCATCTCAGCAACACGCCATCAATCAGGCCTTTATGGTCGGTGGAAGCCACTTTGATTAAAAGGAATATGACAGCCCTCTTGGAGTTTGCCAAACAGAATTTAAAGGGCTCTGAGAGCGTGTGGGGGGGAAAAAATCCTCTGGTCTGATGAGACAAAAATTGAAGCTGAAGATGATTCACAGATGCTTCCCATCTGATCTGACGCCACTGGAGAGAATCAGCTTGGAAGAATGACATCAAGTGCTCCGATCCAAGTGTGTGAAGCTTGTAGGGACGTCATCAAGAAATCCTCAAGTTGGAATTGCTTCTGCAATGGGTTTTTTATTTTTAATTTCAAGTTTTGATACATTTGCAAATATTTATAAAAGCGTGTTTTCACTGTGTCATCATGGGTTGTGGAGTGTGGATTACCTCCAATTTTTTCCGAGGCCACGGCAAAACCCACAGATAAACCAACCATTTGTGGCACATTCTGCTGGGGTAAGGTGGAGAAATCCAATGCAGAATTCCCTCTTCTGTTCAGTGAGCTCCTCAACCCTGATTGGGAGCATGGTGACTGAGAAGTAGGGATGATGGCATTCCTTTGAATCCTCTAGCCAAGGATATGGTGGAGGATGCCATTTCTTCCCCTTCCTATCCAGTTGAAGCCGGCAGTTCCAGTAGCGAGTCGGCTCAACCCTTCCCCACAGCTCCCAAGGTTTATCTGTTCAAAGTGTGCCAGTGAGCAGCAGTTGTGTTATCGATTGGTTCACATGACAGAATGATAAAGGAGAACAGGGATTTATATAATGGGAAAATTACACGTTGAAAAGGTTCACCATGATGGAAAAGCACACGTTTCCTCTGTGCCCCCCAGTTAATGTACCCCCCTTCAGTGCCTATAGGATCAGTTCAGAGTGAAGAGGGAATCTTCGACACATTTCTTCACTGATTGTGAAGCCATAGCTTGCACCAACAACCTTTCATAGTATTCCAATAAAGAAGCCACTGTTGCAGTCAAGCTGAATGCCTGATGGTAAGGGAAAATTAAAGAGTGCAAGGCAAACTGTTGCCTCAAGACAGTTCGGCTGCTCCAGGCTTGAGAATCAAGCCCCAGGCCCCTTAGTTACCAAAGCGGAAGAGTTGTGTGCATACGAAGTTGGACCCTGTATGTTGATAACCTTGTCCAGGAATTACAGGCTTCAGTTTGATATGAAACCACCAAGTTTCAATGCTGTGGTGTTTACAGAGGCTGTAGGGGGAGCCACAAGGGCATTGGAGAGCAAAGCGTCTTCTCTTTGAAGCCTTGAGGCAACTCCAATTGTGCCAGAGGCTGGAATCAAGCACGGACTCCTGGTATATCCTTATCCTGAGAAAAGGAAATTCAATACTTCCCGTTCTGGATTTTTGTTTCCTTAGAATCCAGAATGCTCACACACAACGCTCTGTTCCACTAAGTTTGACCAGGCAACCTGGTTCACAATTCAAATCTGCAAGATGCCTACTTTGAAAGTATATTTAGTATCCAGGGGACAGAGAATTTTGCTCTTTAGGGAGTAGCCTCTGAAGTGTACCAAAGCAGCTCTGAATCCTGTACGAGCTACGAGGCTCAGGATTTTGCATATTTGGAAGATTTTGTCCTTTGTGCTCCCAGCAAGGATGAAGCGAAGAGAGACATTCATGAGTTACAATGCTGCCTCTGGCTTGGTTGACAATGATTCAGTTTTCCACTCGGAGTGTACAATATTTGAGCCCCAAAATATATATTTTTGTTTTTTTGAGGGGAGAAACTTCGCCAACACCATCTGTGTTTTACCAACTTCTTCCAAGCTTGCAAACTGGGAGATGACCACATCCGCTATAGCAAAATACTGAGAGGGAGTGTTTGGTTACCTGGGTAACCTCAGTGCTCTGATAGTTGAGGGAGACATCTCATAGCTTTTCCCTTCTTGTATGTGCTGGGCGATCGCGTACCTTGTAGGGTTCGATAGGTGGTTCATTTTAAAGGTGGGACTGGCTGGACCTAACAACTCGAGCCGTTTTCAGACATGAACTCTGGAGAATGTCTGCACATTGGGTCCGGACTTTCTCCACAGTTTGCGTTTCTCATATTAACAACACAGCAGAAGATTCTCAGATGCGTTTGCAGGGGTTTTGTATAGAGCACATTGACACCAGTGTCGCCCCTGGTCACCAAAAGGTCAGGCAACATCTATGTGTATGGCACCGCATTTTCATCCTGAGATATTCATTTTATTTTTATTTTATTTTTGATTCCTGTAGTGCATTAGAAAGATCATCACTTGCTCATGTTGACTCCTGCGGTATAGTATTTTCCAGAGTTCTTACTAGAGGCCTGCCAGGAGAAAGTCCAGAAAAAGTCTGGAGCCTCTCACTTTGACATTTGTGTTGTCACACACAGCCCCTCCTGGAGCATGTCAGGAGATTATCCGGAGTTCAGTTCATGTCTGAAAGCAGCTTCAGATGATTGGTCTGCTCTGACAGAAGTGGTGGTCGTGGAGTTTCGATGATTGCTCACTCATTTAGTGTTACATTTTCTTTTGTTTGTTTTGTCTGTTTTTTTTCTTCACGAAACCTGTCTATTTCCTCCACATCGCCCACCCTATTTTCTCTGACTGGATGTAATTGCTGTCATCTTGTTCTCTGCACACTAACGAACCAAACATTAAAATCCAAGTCCAACTCGAAATCATTATTTCCTTGAAATGTAACTTTGATGTCAGTTAACATTAATGGCAAAATCACCCTTTAAATATATAATTTATTTATGTATTTATTTTTCTTATACAATGAAATGTTTTTCTTTAATATTGGTTCTAGACAAAAAACCTCTGCTCAAGTTCTGCCTCAGCGAAAGGCTGTTCCAGCTCTGTATTGCTGTGGGAGGCATTTTTCTGGCACTGAATCAATTCATTTATTTTTAAGAGGGTTAATGAAGCCTGATGCCTATTTAATGATTCTGAATGGTGACCTACGTCCCAGCTGGCATTTGTTGTTCCCAGCGGTCAGAATGATTTGCAGCATAATAATCATCCTACTTTCAACAAAGCAACTGTATCAACAACATGATAATGTCATTAGCCACATGTACTATAGTACCAAGACCTGTTTAATAAGCAATTATGTGATAATGAAACAAACAGGACCTCTGTTATATCCCATATCTCAGTATCGCTTTTGTGTTACTGGATTTTTGTGTGTGTGTGTGTGTTTGTGTGTGTTTATACACCCATGTCTGGGTGCTGTCTGGAAAATGTTGTCCAACTCCAGCTCCCACACTACACTTTGGTGACACTTCCAGCTCCCATCCTTTGACCTCAGTCAACAGTGTCCTGTCTGTGTTTGCAGCAGCCAGTCAAACAGAGGTGTCCTTGTCATTGAGCCCCCTTTCGCTAAAAAACCCCTCCTGTGCCCCCTTACCTGCACCGTCATGGCGGCCTCAGTCTTTGCTGTCAAATTCAGATGTCCATTTTAGACAAATAGAAAGCCCGGTCCCTGCTGAGGTGGGACAAACATGTAGATACTGTATCTGTATCTTATCAATGTCAATACAAATAAAAATAACCCAATTCAAGATATTTATCTTTAAAGCTGCTACCTAATTAATGTATTTTTATGTGTGATGTGAACGGAGTTGGTCGTAGTGACAATCACTCTCTCCACTCGGATCTGCAGCAAACAGCTTTTATAAAAACTCAATCAAGCGACTAAGCAGCCAGATGTGGTTCTCAGGAGTTAGTGTTGAGCAAACCAGCCAAAAAGGGAGTGAATATTGGATTTTCTTTTAATCTGGTAACCATAGATACACCACCATATTTGCGGAATGTGTAAATAAGAAACAGCTAAAGGCTCATTTATGTTGTCTTAATACACAAAAAGAGATGCAGATATCAATCTTTTTCAAACCACATACCATCATACCTTTGCTTCCTGTACGTTGGCGTGATTATTCAGCCAAACATCCAGTGGAGGGCAAGCATGGTGTGGAGGAGGTTGTGATAATGTACCTCTTAAGAAAAAGGTAAAAGTGGCTGCTTGTCCCTTTTCCCAGGCAAAGTAACATTGTATAGATGCCTTTAGTTTCTTACCAACTCACCAAGTGTATTCCTCATGTCCTAAGATAGTCTCGCTTAAGTTATTGGCTAAACTAAACCCCCCATGACTTCCTGTGGTCGCGCTCTGTTTCTTCCCCTTCGTCCGTATCTGCAAGCTTTCAGAAGATGTGCACAAACATGGACAAAATGAAAGTGAATGAGTACGGACATAAAGCTCCGTCTGTTTCTTATACAAATCTCAAATGTTGACCATTAATGAGGCTTAACAAGTTTTAAAATCTTTAGTTTTTATAGCTAATATGTGTTTAAAGCATGACCTACTGCCCCCATGTGGCCAAAAAGTCTATGAATGCAGCATACTGCATCAGTATGGGAAAATTGCTTTGAAAATCACAATTACAAACACATTAAAAAAATGACATGAAGAAAAAAGAAGGTTCCGTATGTCGTAGTGAATCTCTAGTAATATGAAAACGTGAAAGGTCCTCTCTGGAGCCCATATTTGGTTTGACCCTTCTCGGCCACTGTAGTTGACATACTCCCGATGTACATATGAAAGGTCATTCCAAGTTAACAAATACAAGAAGATCTATATATTGTATTTCTTAAGCCTCTAAATCCTACACACTGGATTTCAAATATATAATAAAATTAAAAGATTGAATGTGTTGTTTTGTTTTTCAAAAGGTGATAGAACATCTCTATATTAGTTTTTTTTTCTCTATTGTTTTCACAACTTGTTGCAGCTTGGTAGAAAATAAGTTTACGTTCAGACGCTGCACCATTGCACTGGACCAGGTTTGAAGTGTTGACAGAATGCCCTCTGGGTCATAACCAGATAGATGTTTTAATGAGTTTGTAAAGTGCAGAGCATGTGCGATGAGTTCAAAGCATATTCACTGGAATATATTGTTTGAAAAACAAGACCCTTCTCACTTTGTCGTCCCCCTTTACTTTCTGTGACTCCACAGCTTCAGGAAGGCCAGCTGGTGGTGCGTCACTTCCAGTTCCTGCGCTGGTCCCCATACCGCGACGTGCCCGACTCCAAGAAAGCCTTCCTCAGCCTTTTGGCTCAGGTTCACAACTGGCAGAGGGAGTGTGGAGAAGGACGCACCATCGTCCACTGTCTGTAAGTCTGCAGAACATAAGCCTGCATCCTACTTGTGTGTTTTAATAGCCAATACCGCAATCGGCTGCTGTTTTCAGTGTGTTTATGTAATTTCCAACATTAAAAAAAACGTTTTATAAATTCAACAGCTGCTCATGAATTTTATTCTTGTCTGGAAAAGCTTTGAAACTGAGAGTAGACTGTGCTCTAATAAGATGCCGGACTGCATTCATATCATTCACTTTGGTGCTGTTATTTTAAACTGGTCAAAAATAAAATTTGATTTGAGAGTTTTTAAATCTCATTATCTCTGTGTTACAGAGGAAGAATGAGACATTAAGTGTTTGTGTCATTAGCTGAGCTGCTAGATTTACAGTGCCTGTCTTCCATTACATTTGTCCCACAACTCCATGTCAGGGCCTTTTGATCTCTGGAGGTCAGCCTGCGTGTCAGACATCTCATATCTGATTAAATCCCAGTCCTGTATTTTAATGAGAACCGTACTCAGATATTCATCGTGAAATTCAGTTGGCCTTTTTCTGACAGCGCGCTTGATCCGTGCTCAGTCAAACTGTGACATTTCACTCTGTAGCCTCCCTCTGAGAGGCTGTCTGAGCTGCTGCGCACATCTTTGTCAGGTCACTCACGTCTTTTTCTCTGCTTCTGTTCTGTTTGTGTGTTTGTCGGTCTTCATTTTTTCTTCTGGAGCAGGAATGGCGGTGGCCGAAGCGGTACTTTCTGTGCCTGCACCATGATCCTGGAGATGATTCGTCACCACAGCGTGGCAGACGTGTTCTTTGCTGCCAAAACACTGCGCAATTCTAAGCCGAACATGGTGGAGACAATGGTGAGCAAGTGGGCATTTTTATCTTTGTTTCATACAACATATTGAAAAGAAACTATGCTCCTCCCTCAGCCCAGACAAGAATGTCAGGGAAGCCATCTGTATTATTCAACATCCATTTAGAAAAAAATGGTAGAAAAGGATATTTTCCACTCTAAATGTGTGTTTTAAATGAATTGGAATTACATTTTTTATGCAGTGTGTTGCATACAGAGCTTAAGCAAAGCAGTGGGTGGGCGAAAATTTGATATTTGTTTGGGAACCTCAGGTTTTTGTGTTGGCTCCTTTTAAGATTCAAAAAGCATGGCCTTCTTCTTCCTCGATCCATTATTTAGCAGTGACATTCAGCCCTCTTACATTGTGGAGGAGACAGCGTTACCAATCTCTCCGCCCACAGTCACCTCAACAGACCAGGATGCAGTGCAGCTGCATAAGAGACATGGTGGATTTTGAGTGGGGGGAGATCAGGCAAATACTATAGACATTGGATGAATCATCACAGTCATGTCCCTGACTGTTCATGGCCTTAATTTATCTCGCAAACATGTGATATTAAGTTTTGAGGATTCTTATGACTTCAAAGCATCATCAGATAGGATCATGAGTAGGCCTGCCTGTTTAGAACGGCCTGTTCTTTTAGTCAGAGTTAATGATGCGGAGCTACTTCAGAATTATTCCTCGCCATTAGTGAGTCCTCCTCAAACTGTTCTACAATCTACTGTCCCTTTTTACACTTTTTATAGAAGAGATTTTTATAAACAATCTATGGTGCAGAGGGAAGTTAGAAAACTGGTTTACCTGGTTTATCTGCACTTATAGTCAATGCTTTTTATAAAATGAAACTGAATTTTCTTTATTACTGTTCACATGTGTGGTTTATATATGTTTGAATTATTTACTAAACTGTTATGTTTTCATTGCATGTTGACTATTTGGGAGGTCTGTTAAACAACGACACAATCTTCTGACCCAAGTCCACAACTTGGGTCAAATGTTGTGCTCTTACTTTAAAGTCAAACTTCCAAACTTAAATTGATTCTATGAATGTTCTTACCATAACGGAGATTGGCTCCCATCACTGGTCAGTCCGTCTGTATCTCAGTCCGATAAGGTCAAATACAAAAATCTTATAATGAATATAATCAAGATGTAGAGGAACAGTTCTCAGTCCAAATGCTGACTGTCAGAGCACTGCCCCGCCCCTACTGACCTCTACAGAGCACTGGTCACCTGTTCATGTTTTATTTCCATTAAAGTTACCGCTTCTCCATCGCATCAAACTCGGCACTACACTTTCTCAGGAAATTTACAAAGATATTCCAAGTGAGAAGCTGATAAGATGAACTGTTGTGGGGATATGCATTCCACAGACAGACAGATGTTTGTGGAATTAGTAGGTAGATAAACATAGCTCGACCAGTAACTCATGGAATTCATTAATGCAAGTGATTTACTCTTATTGTGATAAACCATCCCTGTGAATTTTGGAAACTGAACCTCTGTTGTGTTCCTAGGAGCAGTACCGCTTCTGCTATGACCTGGCCCAGGAGTACCTGGACTGCTTGGAGGTCAGATAGCACCCATCCCTCTCTCCTGGTTCCTCCTCAAGGAGAAGGTGTGCAGCCGGGATCCTGCATCTTGGATTGCTGCTCCCGGCTCCTGAGTCCGTGTATACAGCTCTGGTCGTTTTCTTTGCCATGCTTGGATGAAATGTCGTTTGCCATAAAGACTTGACTGAAAATGCTCACTGGACAACTTGTAACATACTACTGACACACGCCCTATTGGCTTCCCCTCGGCGCTCTGATCCAACGTGTACTGTTTTGTGCCACCTAACACCTTCCAAACCAGAGGACACTAACAGAGGAGTGGAGTTCATTTTGTATGTGACCACTGTCTAAGGCAGCCGGACTACCTGTTGTACACCTCGACGACGGGATTCAAAGAGCTCCGCTGTTTCCTGCCTTACTATAAACAAACACTGAAAGATAACTACAGTTGATGCCAACCACTGGGTGATGTTTTGTGTTTGTTTGTAACACTGTAAATGGTGCAATCTGCTGTTGGTAAGCATCCCATGTCGTACTGTACTATATTTGAACTTTGCCGGGGGTGAGACTGACAGTTGAAGGTTTAGCTGAGGGAGGGAAGGAAAGAAGTCGTCACATCCGATGGACATATCTGTACAGTAGAGTTGTCTTGGACCTATTCTCTCTTTATTTATTCTTCGTGTATATAGATGTTTTTTTTCCTCCCCCTCCAGATGTTTCTAGATGTATTAACGTTTTATCAATGTGCCAATCCATTCTCTCTGTCTGTGTAAATGGGGACCACTTCAGCATCTGCATGCCCAGTCTTAAGTGTTTCATTGCAGTGTGTGGCCCGAGTCTGCTTCAGGATGGATTCCCCAACGTGGATCCTTCCGCTAGTCCCGAGAGAGCTCCGTAAGATTAACCACTTGTTGCTGTGAACATACGGCCAAAATCCGTTGCTTTCTAAATTTGTATTTATTCAATGTGTTTTATTTTCTAAATAGTGTATAAAACAGGAAAAGAAATAAAATACCACGATGTTGGTTAACAACCATGCTTTTTGCATGAGGTTTTTTTTACTCCTCACAGAGAGACGGTAGCAGAAGGGTGCCGATGTCTCACCCTTCTAGAATCTGACTGGTCATACTAGTGCAAACCAAATCACTAAAATGTAAAGCACCAACCTAAACAACATGTATGTCTCCATCAGTCTGGGGCTCATGTACAATGGGTTGAGGGGCTTTCTTTCCAGGGACCCAGGGACTGACATTTTATGACATTTACACTCAGTCTACCCTAATAACACAGATCCACACTATGTTCACAAGCCAACAGAAGGATTGCCTGCTAGACAGTGCTCTGCTTGGCCAAATTATATCACGCCTCCATCGTAGGGTCTCTTTCATGTGTGACCTATTTGAAAAACAATCAAACGTGAGCAAGCTGCAATGGCGGGTGAGGAGCTGGTGCCTAATCCATTTTTCCTGGCTTTCGGTCAAGTCCTGCAATCCTTTGAAAGATCCTTCTGCTCACATATAAACTTCTCCGTGCGGCTGACCCCCCCAGTGCCTGTCTGACCTCCTCCACCCCTACATCTCATCTTGTAATCCACGGACACAGGTCTGCTCTCCAACTCTGCTCCAGCCTGTGAACCTATGATGGCAGGAACTCTCAGCAGAGATCCATACTGCCCCATCTCTGGACACTTCAGAAAGTCCCTAAAACCCACACAGGCCTTCGCCCCATTAGATTACATTATCTCCTACAAGCATTGCTATGATTATTTTCTGCTCTGTTTTGCTTTTGTGTTCCTTACTCTGTAAAGCGGCCTTGAGCACCTTGAAGGGTACTATGTCATATTATTATCATTATAAAAAAATTACGTGACATAAGTAGAGTGTAGCCTCTGAAGTTATCTGTAAACGGTCAGAACTTCTAGAGGTAAAATGCCAAATCGATTCAAACACATTTAAAGTAAGCATCCGAAGGGAAGGTGCTGGGATTGTCATCATCGGTATCTTACAAAATCCATTATCTTAACCTGATGCATTAGATCAGGCGAAAAAACACAATAAAAGCAGTAAATGCCGCACACGTAAAACGCCGAACACATAATATAAAGATATGGTGTCGTTCAAAATTGTGGACAAGCTGGAAGTTTAGACACTGATGCACACTTCAGATGCACTGCATGAAGCGCCAGTGACTTCAATGCAGTGTTGTGTTTTAATAGGTGCAAACAGATAAAGTACATGGTTTGAGTCATTTTTCGATTGGTGTGGAAGATGGAAATTCACATTATTTGTTAATAAGATTGTGATATGATTATTTGGGAAGACCAGCCACTAATATATTTCTAGTTTCATGATGTGATGTTTCAAGATGTTTATGTGGCATTCATTTGTTATACTAAATAAATAATGTCACTGTTAATAATGCATGCAAATGTGCTGCTACTTTAAAAAGTATTTTAACCTGCCCCTGCTCCCAGAGCTGCGGCTGGATGTATGGCCCACGCTGCTCTCTGCACAGCTATGTTTAAGCATTTATGAGTTTGTGATGGAGGAGCTGTTGATGACCCCCGACACCACCAACATTACCCCCGACACCACCCCTGCCCCCGCCTCATGCTACTGGCAGATATTTCTGCTCTAAAAAAAACCACTGTTCATTCTCTTGACCCGTGTTTTAATTTAGGCTTATCATTTAATTAGCAACTTTAATGGACTTTTTTTTTTATTATCACGACCACCAATCAGAGCCGCTAGTTCTCAGCCACCTCTTTAATTGTGGAGTCTTGATGAACCATTGATCGAGGGCGCGACGCACTTAATCTGCATGTGGTGCTTTACAAGTGATGTCACATCTAGTTACTGTGTTTTATGAGTGGCTGATAAGCTCTGGTGATTCACTGTTTGACCCTTTTCTGCCCTCTGCGCTCCGTTTCCTATCAATACACTGTACTCCCTCTGCTGCCTCGGCACTTTTTAAATGAGAGACGGGACGCTGACAGATGATTTTCTTACACATGCAGAGGAGAGTGCAAAGGCAGCGCGAAGAGTGAACTCCATAAATAGTCCAACAATGTGATGAAGGTCAGAGGCCACGCTGGGCCGTATTGTTTGGCTGTCACTGTTGTCTCCCAGGCTCCATTACACTCTCTCTTTGTATTTCTGAGGCAATAAATCTCCTTTAACTGTGTTTAAAAGATGATGAAAGGCTGCATAATGTGCGTTGGATGAAAAACACAATTTCCATTGTGTGCGGCGCACAAAAGGACAAGGATGACGCTCCCCTCAAAGCAGATTACACAAACAACAAACCTGGAAATGGATTTTTTTTTGTCTTTGTACGTTGCTGGAGAGACAACACAGGTTCTCAGATATGTTGCTCCCGCTGCTGCTTCTGCTGCTGCTGCTGCTGCTGCTGCTGATGCTGATGCTGCTGTGCTGCTGCTGCTGCTGCTGCTGCTGCTGCTGCTGCTGCTGATGCTGCTGCTGCTGCTGCTGCTGCTGATGATGCTGCCTCTGTCTGTCTGAGGTTGATCTCGATGCTTTCGAGTACAGTGTAAATCTCATTGTCGCAGCAGCAGTGTCTCTAATTACTGCAGGAGCCATTGTTTCACTCTGAAAGGCTGGATTCAAGCGCTGGAACGGAGACTTTTCTAGATGACTGAATGCAATGAAAAATAGGCTCTTGTGTATCTGGGGATGCTTATCTTGATGATTTCATTAATCACAGGGCTTGCACACACACACACACAAACAGACACACACACACACACACAGTTGCAGAGAAATTAAAATTATTCCTGGCAATCAACAGAAACATACAGATTTTCTAGGTTCTGCATGAATGTGGTAATAATGCTCGGTGATTAGTAAAGTGATGACATTGTTTCAATCCCAGACTACCTGCTGTCACCGCTCTCACTCCAGCTCCACACGAGTTGTTCATTATTTGCTCTTTTGTCTCATTCCTCGTCGTGACACTCTTCTACTAAGTGAGCAGTCACAGTAGAATCACAACGATGATTTGATTCTCACCGGTTGGTTATTAATATCCACACCACAACAGAACAGGCAGGCTGAGCTGTTTAAACACATTCTAAGCCTTTGATGAATAATGATGCTGATTTCCACCACAGATCTGCCGGTGACGGGTCACAGTTTGTATTGATGACGAGTGCAGGAGGCTCTGCAGGACTTCTCCTCGTCCTTCCTCCCCTGTAATCAATCAGTAGCATGCTTTCGGAGAGCCAAACGGGCTGATAGGGGTGGCGAAGCATCAAGGAGCAGGCCCTGGTGACACTGGTGTGCAGAGGAAAAGTCGCGCAAAGATGCATCACTTACCCTATGCTGCCTTTGTGTTAAGGCTCCAGCCCGATAGTGTGGGACCACATGAATCAATTAATATCTCTATTGTGACACAAATTCACCATGGGAGGTGGTCCGCAGCCCGGCTGGTGAATATAAATCTGTCCATCACCCCTCGACTGATGGCAGATTCAATTTGAGCTCACTTTATCTCTCTGCGGATTCATCTTATCTCTGGCACGACTTTACATTGCATTAAATAAGATTGCTCTTAGCGGGTATGTGGACGGGAAGCTTCTCATCTCTTTACACGGTCAAATCAAATAATGTCCCACAAGGTCTCGAAAAACCTATTTCAAGACAGTGTTTTTAGAAAATGTCTCATTCACCATGGCAGTCATCATTGATTTTGTCAGGCCTGGATGATAGAATGTCTTTGAAGGCAGCAGTTAATGGCAAATATGCTGTTTGGTAAGGAGGGAGCACATCAGTTGGGGTAGCCAGTGGCAGCACTGAAAACCTGGGGTGGGGAAAACTGATGAGACTGTTCCCCCACCAACGGGATAATCTATTGAGGTGGGAGGGAAGATGTGAGGCGATTGCCGAGGGCGAGTCAATAATGACCCTCCTTCATCCCAGTGGCTCGCATTTCACAGGGCCTGCCTCTCCATCTTCCATCTCTCTGTGTCACATTAGGCTCGGAGGGAGGCTAAGGGGGTCTGAGGTGGTACGACCTGTACAGACCTGAGTCATATGAGTAAGTGCTGTGCTCCCTGACTGACACACAATCCACACTTTTGATAAATCCACTGCTGTCACAGCTCCACACACAACGCTCGAAAAACAATGCAAGTGGTTTTAAAGAACTAATAATAAAGCATAAAGTTTAGAAGCAGCAGACAGGAAATGGGGCCAGAGAGGGAGGTATGACAAGCAACAGTGGTCCCTAGCTGGGATGGAAACAGAATTGTAGCAAATTGTATATTAATGGAGTGTAAATGGAGTCCTTTCAAGAAAATTCATCTGGAAATCAATGATTGCTTAAAAAACTCACTTTTCCCATATTTTAAATAAACTATCTCTCTTTCCTCCATTTATGTATTCCGTTTCAATAAAAGTAATCCAATTTAAATAGTGACATTGGCCTTAAAGATACCAAGGAATTGTATGATTTTAACAAGGTAATCACAAGGTTATCTAAACCCCCAAAGTTCCCAGAAATAAATATTACGACATGACCTCAGTGTCCTTGATGGAAGCTGTGGCAAGTTATTATATAGCTCTGGTAAATTATAACCTCTGGTTTGCCCCATCATGATCGCAGGCAAATGGCAGCATTACATCAAGAGAGCTGATGTTATGATGATAAAATGCTGTTAATGATTTTATATGGTCAGTAAATTCTATGTTATAAAAGTTAATATCATTTAAGTGCTTGACATAGATAATAAATCTATATTTGTTTTGGAAACACAGTACTTGCACCGGTACTTGTTTAGCTGTTCACATTCTTCAAATGTAAATGTACTGTGAAGTTAGGTGCTATTGCGTAGAACCTACATAATGTAATATCTGTGCTTTCTGCTCCACTACATTTACATAATGCTCTGTGTTACATGTTTGCATTGTCTTTCTTATATTTTTAATAGTAATCAATCATGTGAGGGGAACTGGTCCACTGATCCAATCAGAGCAGGCAGGTCACATTAGACCCGCCTACGGCAGCAGCATCACTGGTGGAGATCAAAAATGGATTCAGAAGAGGCCATCGCCGAGAGTCAGCCATAATGAAGTAGTAGACCGTTACAAAAGGGAATGGGCCACACTTAGCGAGTGGGTTTTTTTTGCATTAGAGCTGTGGCTCAGGAGGTAAAGCAGGTCTTCCATTAACCAGAAAGTCGGCGGTTCAAACCTAGTATATCTGTTCCATGCGCCAAAGTGTCCCCGGGCAAGACAACGAATCTCCTGATTGCTGTACTAGCTCAGTTCAGGTGCTGCGTCCTTGGGGGGGACCAGGTCTACACAGGCCGAACATTCAGAAACGGGACAAAGCTTGTCCCATCCTTCCAGCAGTCACCTAGAAACAGAGGTACGGACGAGAAAGAGCTTCAGTTCATTAAATAATGATAATAAATGTGTGCCGTTAGCTGTTCAGTTGAGTTGAAGCCTTACTTACATTTAAAAAATAGATTTTTTTTCAATGTTTTTGCCTTGCTTGGAAGGATCCACCTGCCATTGTGATGCAAGGATGCAGTCCCCAAATTGAGACACAGCTGTTGTGTGAGTGATGTGTACTATAGAAAGTGCTGTGAAGAGGAAAGCTCGACTAAAGCGCTTTAAATTGTCTTCAAGACTATAAACACTTCATAAATACGACCATTTTATCAATTAAAACACATCTAAATCAAGTACTTACTTTTACTCTAGTGGAAAGGTTAATGTCACACTTTTACTTTTACTGGTTTACATTTTTTTCTATTGAATCACACTTTTATTTTGCAAAATAATTGACCCTTTCTCCACCTGAGTATTTCTCCCACCTCTTTTAAAGACATGAAATGAGGTCCTCCTCTCTCTTTCTCTCCTCTCTACGATAAACAGCATGACTTTTTTTGAACCTGTCATGGCAGGAGGGTAACTAATGGTATTAATACGGTCTCCATTCCAGCAAATGAGCAGAAAGATCTGATAACATGCATACACACAGTTCATTAATGACATCAGATACAGAGGAGTTCAGGGCAGGAGCAGGGGGCGGGACAGCTGGGGCACCACCACCTCCTATTGGCTGAACTCCCCCTTACAACACCCAATGAAATCTCACTGCATCTTTTTTGTTTTTACTTCCAGCCAATCAGGTGGATGTATACTACCAGGTATGAACGACCCCCAGGTGAGCACACGTTAGAGTTCAGCCTTATTAAAAACGGACCCCACACCTGTGGAGCTGACGTGTGTCTCCATGGATTTATTTAACCAGGAGAGGATGGAGGAATAAAGCTGACTGCACTCTGAGAAGATGGAGGAGTCATGTCCTGTGAAGGGGTGAGTCCACACTTCTTTGACTTGTTTAGTTGCTAAGTGGCTGTTAGCTGTTAGCTTGAGGAGCTGGCTCTCAGCTGTTTGGCACAGTGCAATCATCTTTTTCACAGCCACCATTTTGACAGTTATCTACAGTCTGTGGTAAACACGCGTGTTAGTGAAGATGTTAATGAAGGTTGTGTTTTGTGTTTGCCAACTTGTTTATTATTTAGTCACTTTGAGAGTTGCTCTGGTGTTTGAGTATAATTGTTTGTTTGTGTGGCACCTGCTGTGCTGTCATGTATCTGAATGGAAAACTGCATCAGGTCTTGAACTCTCCTTTGCATTAGTTTCTGCTGTTTTCTGTAGTGTATGTTTGGAATTAGTGGCTGCCTTCAAATTTTGGAACCTTCCTAGCTTGCTGAAATGACCTGGAAGTATTTCAGGGGCCGCCATAATAAGAGCTGTCGGAATTCTCTAAAGGATAAGGAAAGGAGTTTCCATGCTTCCTAATCTAATCTCCTTTAGCATAGGAAACATCTGACCATCCTTTATGAAAGAGAACTGAATCCTCACATGATCGTCTGATTTCTTCTCTGTCACATCTGTCCAGTCGGGAGTCACAGTAAACGACAAACATAATGAACTTACAGTGCACAACATCATCATCATCATCATCACAGCTAAATACAAAGATAAATTGTTTTAATCTACTGACTGTGGAATGGACCCAATCATTTATTTTCTCCCCATAAATTCCTCACATTATTATATTATTTCAACCTTTCAGTCCTTTTTGTTTTGTTTTCATTTTCAGTGAAATCTGTTTTATTTGTTTCCTGTGAGCAAGTGGTCATTAAATGTTTCCTTTGTATAAACTGAAAACGCCTTTTCTCGGGAAGTGTTATCCTGTTTTGAACAGGAAACTTTGTTACTCTCATCTTTCCTTGACCTTGTGACGTATTCCATCAGGATCAAGGAATAGTAGATTATTTGGACTTTCGGAACGCAGCAAGTGTGTCTTGTATAAACCAGGGGTTTCTCAAAGCAGGGTCCGGGCACCCCCAAGGGTCCTTAAGGGGTATATTTGATATTCTTTTCCCCTATATTTTCTTCCATACGTAACACACTGACAGAATGTTTTGATCCTGAATTTTTCACCTCCTGTAATATGACATTGGAAAGCTGAAATCCTGAGGGTCTGTGGTCTACTTTGTGTCAAACTTGAGACAATGGTGGGTTATATGACCTAAAATTAATATCACAGTATTATTCTCTTTTTGGACAGCGATGGTATTATATCACGGTATTACTTTTAACTGTGGCTGTAATAATTTTGCAGCAGAGGGCTGCCTGTGATTTAAACTGTAGATAATGAAGTGTCTTCTCCTGTGGCCGCCTCGGTGTTCCCGTCTGGTTCGTACTCTCCACTTCTCTTTGACGCTACTTTGACACTTCAATTGGTTAGTTTGGCGGCTCCCTTCTTACCACACACCTATTGTATGAAGGCTGTGGCTGAAATGGCTATTATGTTTTACTTTTTTATTTAATTAGGCTGTTGCTTTATCATGGTAATGGCTATATTGCAAAATACCCGTGGCACACTATCATCACGCTGATGACTATAATACCAGTATGCCCAGCCCAAAACCAATATATTTCTGTGTGTAGCAGTGCACAGATTCTCCCTGTACTGTCTGTACCTGGGTATCATCATTGATTTGAATGGCATAGATTCCATTCACATTCACACAATCCAAATTCTTTTTGATTTCTGAGTCAAATGTATTCGCTTAGATTCATTATTGATTTGTTTAGTTATATTTCCGTGAAAATACCAGATATGCATGGTACAAGGAGTCCGCTAACCTGGTGCACCATCAACATATTAATGTTTACATTTAGAACTGAACCCAAAGCAGTTACATAATTGTACTTTTTAATGTAACAAGACCAACACCTGTGTGGTGCAGGAACAGTATGCTCCAGCTTGTATCCAATAACCCTGAATATATAAACAAATAGGGTACATACATGAGCCATGGATGCATGGCTTTACTATATCATAAAGAACAAATTCAGTTTTTAAGTTAAATCAAAAGGCAACAAATTTAAAATGCAAATGTCACCAATGCCTCACAAAAACATGCTGCAAGTGTCTAACATAGCAGTCAGTTACATTGGTTGGGATACTCACTAAATAAATACAGTGTGTATCAGAAGAAACATGACAGTCTGCCTGACGGTATGTTTCACATCTGCATACAGGTTTAGAACCACTACCTTCAAATGTTGGCAGGTCAGCATGTGGCATGGTTCTGAAGCCAGCATTCTCAACAGTGCTGTGCATGGCACATGGAGAGTTGAATGGTAATTCGATCATGAATGTCATCTGTAGTGCGATTTGTTTCGGATCGACATTTTTAAAGACTGGTTGATGTTTTGTTGAATGCAGTTGGGAATTGTTGGTATTTCCACAGTATTTCACCTCTATTTGGGAATTTTAGCATACCGCTTTGCTTTTGTGCAGCTCTCCGCTGTCGCCATAGTTTTTATATCTGAAATTCAACCAGACCTCTTCCTTTTAGGCTTGGCAGTGCCTTCTGTGAATTCAGCTTTGCGTGTGCATTGCCAGATCTTTATGCACAAGAAAGAGGGAAAATGTTTATGAACCTATATTGGAACATTAACATGAAGATGGATTTGAATGAGATAAAAAAAAAAAACTGCTTTAGTCTAACGCCTGGGCTACATTGGCTGTGTGCAGCCCATGACTGCTGCGCTGCTGATGTGTTGCTTCTCACAGGCATCTGTTGTTCACACAGGGACGTGTCTGCTGCTAACTGCAGTGGAGCTGTTATGTGGGTTTCTATGACTACTTCCTTGAATAAAAGTAGCCTTTATATACTTAACTAAATGCCATAAAGCTACGCTATGAAGCCATGCATCTTTGGGTCCTACAATAACATTAAAACCTTGTTAAAACAAATTAAAGGATTCAGTCAACAGAAATGCTATAGTGCTCCTACTTTGAAACAGGCGTTGCAAATATTTGACTTATAAAGACAAAACTGTAATGAAAGAACATTTTCACTGTCTATTGCTTCTCTCCTGATGTGGCAGCATAATGCATCTTACATTAACACATGCCATTCTTGGATTGACATCTTTTAGTACTGTTGGTCTTACTCTTAATCAAGCTCCCCATTACATGGACAGATGAACCTTCAAGTGGGACCAGCTGCCAAAATGAGCTGCATCACTGTGTACATTTACTCTGGGAGAGTACTGTCTAACTGACCATAGGAAAGGGCCTAGAGACCTGGTAATGAAGCAGCATCCTCCTCAAGGCCAATATCATGTGGGTTCATATTGGTTCTGTAATGATGCCAACTCCCCAACACAAATTTCTATGAATTCCACACAAACCAGTTGACACAGTGTAGGCCTGGGGCTCTCAGGGCCCATGGTGTTGTGGTGCCCCTGGGCAGTTGTCTGTTTTGACCAGTTGGCAATTCAGTCCCAATTACCTGCTGCTCTGCTACCTCTGCTGTGGTCTTTTCGGATGCTCCTGATAAACTCTTCATTTTGATTAAGCCTTGCACTATTATACTGTGTGGAGTTATCAAAAAGGCCTCCTGTTTTTTTCTTTTTATTATGACACGTGTTTCCCTCAATATGCCATTAATTTACTCTTCATTAGTCCATAAAGTCACACCAACCACTCTGATCTAATTTAATGTGTTTGATTTGTTATGAGAGCCAATGATCTCCTAATTTGTCCAATAATTTCAAGAAGGTGACCGCTACCCACTTTAAGCATAAAATAATCTTTTTTTTCCTTTAATCTTTATGTTAAAGCCAGGCATATACTACATAACCACAATGTAAACAATTTGATTCCCATTATGTCCTACCCCTCTCTTTCTGCCCTTCTTTCCTGTCTCTCCAAACTCACAAAACCTTCAAAAATCTCATGTCGTTCATGAATTCGCATTCTCCGCTTAGTAGTTTTGATTGGCAGGAGCCGGGGTCTGCAATTCCTGAGATGGATGTAGAATGTTCAACCTAATTACACAAGATTCTCAAAATGATGCCTGCGTGTAATCAGAATAATTTCATGTCAGTTTAATGTTACTCAATGTAATCTGTATAGCAGTAACACTGAGATGCTTCCTGTTACGTGTTCTAGCTATGAAACGAGGTGATTTTTTTTTCTTTTTCTTTCTGCAAAGCAGTTAACTTCAGCATTTTTGTCAGCAGATCATGTTTATATTTTCTAAGTGGGTAAGTTTGTTTGGCTGTACAGACACACCAGCTGCTCAACAAGTTTTTGCTGTAGTTTTTAATTATACTAGCTGAGTATACACTGTGCGCCCATCCAACGGACAGATTGATTTCTGACATGTCGGAAATTTTGGTTCGGTTGTCTTCTGGCTCTCACATAGTTAA
Organism: Hippoglossus stenolepis; assembly: GCF_022539355.2. Taxonomy (NCBI): domain Eukaryota; kingdom Metazoa; phylum Chordata; class Actinopteri; order Pleuronectiformes; family Pleuronectidae; genus Hippoglossus; species Hippoglossus stenolepis. The sequence continues at coordinate 19,370,828 of NC_061499.1, read as the reverse complement.
AGCATAATCATGAGATGATTCCCCAAACTCGGCACCTTTTCCCTCACTGCGCCTTTGCAAAAACGCAGAATGTAATAGTAGGAAATGTAGTTTATGGCAATTGCACAGTAAGAAAGATGGAGAGAAAGGGGTGCTTGCAGTACACTAATAGTAGTGTAGTGATGGTGAAATTTATAATATAGTTGTCTCAAACATAGTTCACTTTACTTCTGTGAAAATGCCGAACCAAAATGCTCACGTCTTCCAAGCCACCTGTGTGTCCATATGCCCACATCTCCTCTTGTTTTTTTTCAGCACACAGACTGGAAAACATGATCAAGTCTGCATATCGCTCCTTTTGTAAGAATTGTTAGCAAACCAACATCAAGTTCTCCTTTGACAAAAACACTGGCTCTTTAATGTGACAAATCATTAATCAATATTTTGTTATATAATTACATAATAAATTCAAATTGATATCTTCCACCTCTGAAAAACTTTGTATGGACAGTGGCAAGAAACAAACCAGAAGTCTGGGAGAGAACGTTTGGATGGCACACAGAGTAAAAAGACAGAATCTACAGCAGAAGCAGTGACTTGGTTCTTTTAACTCTGCCCTGTTCTTTCACTTACTTTTACTTGGTGGCAGATGAAAGGCCTCTGCCCCTTTCATGTGCACTCTTGATTTCTCTGTCATTCACTTCGGGAGGAAAAGGAAGAGTCTTCAAAAAACCCAGTTTGTCTGCACCCAGTGAATACTGATACCACATCACAGTTCATTAAAGACACTGGAGGGTCTGACCTTATTCAGCAGACAGGCTCAGTGTATGTTGTTAGAAAGCTGAACTACCATATGACCTGACAATACTAGAAAGTGATTCCAGTCTTCCACAGTTATGTGCTATACCATAACACGTCTCAATTGATTATTGAACTGCAGCTATGTCATGGACTTCACACAATGAAGCAGTGTCATGTTTGAACATGACAGTCTATGAACAACAATTGACAAATTCCTCTGTGCTAATGGCCCTGGAAATTAAATGGCAGAGTACCATATTTCTCTCCTCTGTCTCTGTTGGGCAAAATCCACTGACCAATCTACTACAATGATGTAAAATCAATAGCCAATCACCTAGCAAAGACATGAACTGGTGTTGTTACACAGTTAACCCTCTGGAAAAATGTTTCCATTCATATTAAAAATGGCAAAAATAGCAACCATTTATTGGAGAGGGATGTTTTTTTTTTATTATCTGCAATTAAGTGTTTACTGTGTGTGTGCGCGCGTGTGTTGTCATGCACAATTTCAAAGAAATTGCAGTGCCAAAGAAATGGACCTGAGGGAACGGCAGTGAATAATAGCAGGGCTCTGTGAACACACAGGAGTATGATCAATGGTTTCTGTTACTTTTACACATGGCTCCTTACTGCTGTAGGCCTCACTTTGAAACTGTGGACCTGGGTTAGCATGGAGATGAAAGAAGGAAAGAAAAAACAAACAGGAAATACCCCCAGCCTGTGAGGGTGATATACTGCAATGCACTGACTGTCAGCATCAAGTGGAACAGGGCAATTTAACCTGTTGTAGAGATTTATAATAGACATCTTGTACAGTTTAGTTGTCGAAGCTAACAGACCAATCGGGCATCCAGAACAACAGGATCCACAATAAATGTATGCCTCAATATATTAATTTACTAAAGCCAAATAAATCTGGTCCTGTTGTCTTTATACACTTAATCAAACAAAAAATCCAAACTATTGTATCAGGTATGGCTACTTTTTCATAAGAAATCTCTCCACCGGCTACCTTTCTCCTGAAGCTTTTATTCACAACCCATTGATATTTGCTTAGAGTTGCTCAGTTGTGATGAAGAGGTCCCACGGTGGTGGTTGTTGATTAATCATCACAGGCAATTGAATCATCTCCTGCATATTGGAGCAGCAGATGATTACAACCAAGAGACGTGGCAGAGAGAACTGAAGCAAATGGACTTTGGATTTAGAGACATCATTTTTCAAACTGCTGGTTTCTTATGTTTTCTGACACAAACCAAATAATGAATCCATTATGATTAATCCACTTATCGGAAAAAATATTAAATCAATAAGGAAAATATCTTGTTAGCTGCAGCTCTATTTGCTTTTGGCAACAAACTCTAGTTAAGGTTAGACTAAAACTCCTGGTTCCACCTCATTAAACAAGGCAAGTAGTCCTCCTTGGTCAAACTGAAATTAATGAGCTCCAGCCTCTGCTCTGGGTTCAAATGTAAAGTATCATAGTCCTCTAACAAAGTGAGTATCTTTGGGATTTGGACTGTATCCACTTGTGACTTGAGAAACTTTGGACATTTGGGGAACATTTGAAGCTGATGTTTAACCATCTCAGACCTTCTACCTTAAAGGTTTTATGTAACACTTTTGCCTTTTCTTTTGAGAGACAGCAGTCTAGTTTGTGCAAACTCTACCAAACATCCTTTTCATCACTTTAAGTCTTTGCGAATGCTGTGATTTTATGGTGTTGATTTACAATGGCTATGTACATTTTTATGAAGGAGTATGTCACCCAGTGCAATAGCACAACTGTTTTCGTTGGATAAATTTGTCACTGGTGTTGGCCTTTCATGGAATTTGCTGCACTATCCTTTATGGTTTTAGTAAAGCAGGGCTACATGTGGAGACCACAAAGTGCATTACCTGATGTAAGTGGCTCCAAGTCTTTCTCTTGCCTGTAGTGCAATAGTAAGATAAATAAACCAGACAGAGGAAATTCATGGTATGTGTAGTGATGGAGATTAAGAGATTTGTTCATCAGGGGGACTGTGAATCTCAACCTTAAATAGTGAATTTGAGTTGATCCTGGGATGCTATTGGTGATCTAGTTTAGCCTGTGTCCCTGGTAATCTTCTGCAGTGGTGCATCTGTGAGTGATTTAATTTACATAGCTGAGGTTTCGATTTGGAACCACTAATGAAAGTATCTTCAGGATGCTCTGACAGAGCTCTGGGGCATCAGTCCCACTATATATTTTTAAGAGATCTGTAAGGTTAACATTTCATTCAGGTAATTAAAATAGATTGAGGAGGAAAATCCATGCCAACATGTTAATTTTAAACTACCTGTCAGTAGAGCTTGGTTTTCTTATTGGGATCAAGGCCCTGTTGCTGTGCCTCAGCAATCACACAGCAGCAGCAACCAGAAGGTAAAATGTAGATGTGCACAAGTGAGCTGAGTGAATCCATGCATGTCTGTCAGTCTAATGATAGCAGAGCACACTTAGCATACAGCTCCGGGACATAAACCAGCACAGCATGATAAAAGATAGAGCTGCAGCATATAATGCTCCAGCATTATTTAACTTCACTCTGAAGTTTTTCCACTGGTTTCTGCTCTGAATCTTTGATAAAATGCACCATTATTTGGTTGCTCTCAAGCTGTTGATGCAGTGCGGTGGACCTTTTAGTATTTCTAATTACCTCGACTGTGGCAGCCTGGCACCTTCTAATCTGTCCAACCACAGTTTCATAATGAAGCAAACTTCTTTTACACTACTCATGATAACATAAAAGATCTATAACAGTGTTTTCACCATGGCCGCATGCGTAATGTTGTTTGCCCCTCCCTCTCTCTCTCCCAAACAGACAATCTACTTGTCTGTCTTAGACTGGCCGTCAGGAGCACCAGTTGAAACAAAGCCATAGTTTTAAATGGATGTGCATGAGAGTATGCATGTTCACTGGCCAATCACATTGATATACCTTCATTGATTCTGTGGGGAAACACTATTTTTGTGTTTGTTGAATGTTCTGGTGCCTAAAGTATCATAGCCTGATAATGTTATGTAATAGTTCCCCTCTCACCGTAAAACATTCAATCCAAAAACACTGTGTATGGCAGTCAGAAAGCACTTACCAACTCCCACACACCCAGCATGTCAGACTATAAAACACACTAATGTGCCAGGGCATAGGGTCTGTGTCCTGCACTCCTAATCATGCACTACACTAGTGCATTAATTATAACTAAACCTAATGACTCATACAGTACAGACTTGCTCTCGGCAATACCAATTATTTCTTGTTTTGGCTAGTTACAGTCCTCCTGAGGGGCCTGAGGCTGTGAGCAAAGATCTGGTTTAGTCACACAATGGCACAATAAACAAAAGTCAAAGAGAGGTGCAAATGTAACACTGTTCTATATTCTGCTTTTTATGAAGTAGTCGATATATTTTGTCTTGAATATCAAGCATATTCAAGGATCAGCAACTTAAGTGTCCTTCATGTCGAGAATTAACATTCACATTTAATATCTGGATTGTTGGAGACCTGATCTCACCAAGCATCAGATTGTTTGTAAGAATATCAGTCACTTTGTTCTTCAACATTGATGAAAAGGAACCGACACTGTGAAATCAATCAGTTATGACAGTAAACAACAGACCAACCAAAACCATTATCATGATTATTGTCACACATAAATCCACATTGGACCTTATCTAAAAAATAATAAACTTTATTTGTATTGTACCTTTCATACAATAACTGCAGCTCAAAGTGCTTCATATACAATATAGATGCAATTAAAAACATGTTTAAATGTATTTCAAACTAAGAGAATATATTTTTAAGAAGACATATGAACATGTTAAAATGACATTTTAAAGGAAAGGAAATAAAAAATTCATGAAAATAAATAAATAAAAAATGTGCATTAAACAGAAAAGAAGGAAATGATAAAAAAAATATAAGAGTGCAGGCATGTGCAAGATCTAGTAGAATATTGATGCAAAGAAAAATGTTTTAAGTTCTTTTAAAGACATCCACTGAAACTAGCCTCTCTGATATCTAGCCACAACTTTGGAGCGTAATTTACAAAAGCTGCATCTAAGATTTTCTGTTGTTGGGAACCTCTAATAAACTTGCTGCAGATGATTTCAGTGTTCTAGAGGGAACATAGTTAACTAGAGAGTCAGCTATGTAACTCTTTCCTAGTCCATTCAGAGGCTTGTATCGGCGAACCTTAAAGTCAGTCCTGTGTGGTTACAAGCAACAAGTGCGGAGCAGCTAGAACTAGACTGTGTTCTCTCCTCTTGGTTGTGGTTCACCGCTGAGCTGTAGAGTTCAGGATGACCTAAATGGGCAATTTCAAGGATTCAGTATTATACATTTCTAAAAGGTTTGGGGACTTGCAAAAGACAGATTAGAAGAAAAGAAAACTGAAGACCGAAAAGAAGCAGCAGGTCCATTACTTTTCACCCCCAATTTTTGATTGATTTATGACATCCTGTCACTCCTGCAAATACAAATGCTTGACATGGCACAATACAATTCAGATTAAAAATAGATTGGATGAGTCATTGAGAATGTACAGTATATTTGTATAGTCAGATGTAAATGAACATTCAGGAGTTTTGAGGACTTCTATCATCTGAAAGTTTTCCTCCTGATAAATATTTAAGAATTGATCATGTCTGAAAATCTTTGATAAAGGGATATGATGTTTATCTTGACAGTGTCTGATATGCAGTATTATTTGTATCAGTCCCATGACGAAGAACAGATTGCTGTTACAAGATAACCATCTGTCGAGGTTCTGCCATAACTGTGTTTGAACATGAATTTCTTTATATAATATGAATTCTTCAAATAATATTCTCACTGACTTCAACATGTCATAAACTTTCATTTCTGTCTGTTGATTTCATTGGCCTTTAAATCAGCCTACATGTGTACTACTGCAGAAAAACAGGCTGATGAAGAGCAGTAGACCATGGTGAATTATGGAATACATCTCTGGGTCCTGCTTTGAAGTGGTATTAGAATGTGGGTTTAGTGTACAGTGTCTGTGTCTGCTACCTGTAGGCTTGTGAATGTGCAGAACAGCTTAAGACTGTAAGTTTGGGAATGGGACCAGACCCTGTGGGCTGAATTTATAAAGCCCTTTAAGCCTGAAAGATTTGTTAAACAAAGCTTGCATGCGCACAGCTAAAATGCAAAGATGATGATCATTTTCACTTGTATAGCTGTCCATGTGCCGACATCTAAACATCTGTTGATGACGTACTGAAGATTTGCAGCATTCACTGCTGTCAAGATGTTGGTTGGACATCACAGAAGAGACACAGAGAAAATAATAAATGCTTGAGGATTAGAGAAATCACTGTTTGGCAACCTTAAATCATTCAGAAATTCAGCCCCACTGATCTTGCACCTAAGATGGGTTCCTTTTGGAACACATGGGGATCTTATTTTCAATATCACCCATTATGCCTTTTTGTGCATATAGATTCTGACATTTTGGCAAAATTCTCTTGCATCATTAGAGTGGGTGTGACATCCAGCTCTCATAGTTGAGGAATAATAGATAGATAGATAGATATCTATCTCCATTTGCTTTGGTTTTAGCTGTTTAGCAGCTACACACCTCCATTAACAGTGTGGTCAGTGACAGTTTCTTTTGGCCTCTGCCACCTTGAATAAGATATATTATGATTGACTATGACAAATGATAAAAAAATATTGACACATTTCAATTTGTTCATGATTTTAACGTGGCAGTTCTACCCGAAGCCCTAGAAACCAACCCATCATAGTCCAGACCCTATAGCTTTGGAAACTCCCATTCAAATATCCAACAGATCTAGTGTAAAGCATGCTAACAATTTTTAGCAATATATTAATAGAATACACATTAAAATAGTTTTCACCTGAGTGTGATTAGCTACCTGTGGGACAGACAAATATCTTGCCTTGGTCAGGTCAATGCAACCTGGGGGGGCAGACACTGTGACTGTTAACAATTTAATCTGTAGCTGCTTGCATGACATTATTATTGAAACTTTTTTTTGAGATGCAGCTTCACATTAATTGATTGATTTGTAAAAATAATTCCATCATAAGTTCTTGAACCTAAAGTTATGTAAGCCCCGTGAGGCGGGAAAGTTGGTGTGTTTCTTTATGGTTGAAATCTGAGTCATTTTTCGTCAGCAGACATGTGGCCAGCCTCTGTGGTGTGGTAAATAATTTCAATAGTGTGTTTTATGATCAACGTTTAAATGTTTTTTTGTGTCCTCCTCCCCCTTTGCAGCCACATTCATTACAGGTCATTGCAGCCAATTGTATACTTTTATACTTGAAATGTGTTTCTGATCGGCCTTTTTCACAAATTCTGCTATTTGTAAATGGATTGAAAATTAATATTGTTAGTTTACCTGAGCTAAGTTTTAGAGTAACTTGCAATTGAACAGCTGTGGCAAATTTAGTGCGACTCAAATACAAACAAACTGAAGACCAAACTTACATGAATTACACTTGGGCCTGAGGGAAGTTGTTGGTAATGCAGATAATAGAAATATAGCAGTTACAGTTTGCAGATGTGTCTCTAACCAAAGATCTTTTTGGATGATGCCTTTTTAATTTTAGAGAATCTTTGGTGCATCCAACAGAGTTTTATTAGCTTTTCCCTCCATCCAATTACAGTCTCATCACCCAGGATACAATTTAATGTCTGTGGAGGGATTTCATCATCACTCCTCTCTTTAGATCACAGAACCCATTTACCCTCAGGGGCGTCATTTCAATGTTAAGCTTTGTTGCTCTCCACTGTTTTCCGTTGGACTTTTGGCCTTTTGCACACAAAACCCAAAAGGATAACTTCTCGATTGCAAAGCTGAGACCGTGCAGAGCTGCAGCCCCCTCAACTAACTAGTTTTGTTGTTTTTTTTAATCCTAAATTGGGATATTGAGCAGTCCTACTGTCCTGTGATCTTCACAGCCAGATAGAGCCAACTTTTCTTTGTAATGCGGTGTTTGAGGGACGCGTTGAAAAGAAGTGGAGGAAAATAGAAGCCTGGCTTTGATGACTGTCAAATGAAAATCTACACAGCCTTTCTCAATGGTGCTGTAGGCAACTCTCCAGCCTCATTCTGTCAAACAGCGTTTGGCAATTTGGTCATAGTGAAATGATGGAGGAGTTAAGCGATTTTCTTTTTATTTCTCACTGAAAGACCAGTGATACATGCCATTGTGTTAAAATGTGGTAAAGTAGAATGTGAGAAATGCAGAGCTTATATCACAGACTGTTAGACAAAGTGAGAATCATAGATGATAGATAAATGCTCTACCTTTTTCTGGGGAAACCAACATTGCGTTTGAAGTGTGCAATATTAAATAGCCTACTGTTGTAGACTTGGATTTTTCATCTCTAGCCTTGTGGAATGAGCCGGCAGAAATCTAACCCAAACAAACCTGCTTCGAACCAGCCATCACCACTGGGCAGTGAACCGAGCTGAACTCTTACCTTTTAATATTTATCAGATTGCGGAACCCATATCTGCAGACATCCCACGGCTCTCCATCGTTTTATCAAAGCGCTGACTCTGGGTTGGAGCAGCCGGTAGTCATCTAGCAAGACTGGCTTCGAGTTAGTAGATGAAAGTTCACCTTGAGGGCACAGTTTCAGTCTTATCTGTTATACCGATTCTGCTGGGCACACATTTGTCTCAGTCCACAGTGTTTGCAAGACATCTCTTTGGGAGTACTGGGCAGCGGCATATGCGAGCCAGTGGTGCCTTTGCCTTTATGACTCCCAAAAGTGAAGCAGAGGCCGACTGCCAGCAAATCAAGGGAGGGTGTAAAATTGCTCTGAAACATTAGGAATGAGAGTGACCAAAGGAGTGAATTAGGCCATGGTGAATCATTTTATGCCACCCCCAGCTCCTACCCACTCATCTGTCCCTTATCATTTCATTCTGCCGACGGTGTCTTGTGTTGCTCTGAAGAGTTTAAAAAACCCTCCCTGGGGCTTATCAACATGAATTTCATGTGTTTCCATCAGCACCCTTTATAACTCATAGGCTCAATGTTAATGGATTTGATAATGTTATATTGAGGCTAAAAAACTAAATATGACAGCAATGAGCCTATATGCATTCGCTTGTTCTTGTTTTGCTGGTGCAAGTTAGCTGAACAGGCAGCTTTGCTACAATATTTGCTTTCAGTCTGTTGTCTTAAAATATGAGTCACCAGTACAAAACTAAGGTTATTAACAAAAATAATTTGACATGTACATAATAAAAGGCTGTTCTTTTTCTCAACAGATGATAATTGCAACCCTGTCTGCTCAAGATTACGTTTCTGTATAACTTACCTGCATCAGAGTATATATTTTGTAGCAAATTTAATTGGTACCATTACAATTGGATGGTTGTGTTAATTCTGTTGACATAATGAGGATATCTAGTTTTATTTATGAATTTGAAAAGTCATAAATAAACCTGCAAAGCCCACATGTTGTAGGAGGCTTCTGGTGCAGAAATGAAAGGTTTTTAATTTTGTTTTACCTACTAGTAAGTCTGAAAGTGATATTGCAACATTGGCTTTAGTTGGGAGCATGATTTTGGTATTTTTACTTTCATTGTCAGATTAAATATAGAAAACAACTAAGTGTCAACAGTCTTCATGAATAGAATGTATATACATATATAATGTAGGCATTTCTGTAAATTAATCAAGCCATGGTCAGGGCTTCGAGAGTTTCTTTCTTTCTCATCTTTGACACTGTCAAATCTTTGACAAATGTAATGATATCGATAGAGATTGGAATCTGTTTTGTGGAATCACATCAAAACAGGGTGTTGTATTTATAAATGCATGCGGTTCAAGAAGAGAAAATGAGGATACCCAGAGAGTTTATTTGGCTGCAGAAAGATGGATGGAAGAACAATGAATGTGCAACATCAAAAGCAAGTTGGTCAGAAATTCCGTAGGATTCCTGTTTCAGTGTCGGTAAAAGCTCCATTACATTAAATTACCTTTTATAAAACATGAGTTGGAGAATGTGAGATGACAACTAAAATACTGTTTGCAGAGGATGGACAAGAGACATGAGTCAGTATCTGTCCGCTGCTGCTGTGACAGAGTGACAGGGGCTGGTTTGTCTCAGACAGTGGACGAGTTTATGATAAATTTGAAGCCAGATTCATGACAAACTAACATCAGCACTCAGACTACAGACAGACTGCCATTTTGTTTTAGCTTCTTAATAAATATTTGCTATGACCTCAACCAAAGTAGTGTCTCCTCTGATCTTGCCGTGTGTGTGTGTGTGTGTGTGTGTGTGTGTGTGTGTGTGTGTGTGTGTGTGTGTGTGTGTGTGTGTGTGTGTGTGTGTGTGTGTGTGTGTGTGTGTGTGTGTGTGTGTGTGTGTGTGTGTGTGTGTGTGTGTGTGTGTGTGTGTTCTTGATTTTGTTAACTATTTCGGAACTTCCCTGGTACCAACACTGACTTTGGAAGGACCAATAGATTGCATGGGCACCAATGTCCTGAAGAGGCTTATGTCATTTCTGAGGTCAGGGGTCAGGTTTGAATTGTGGTTAAGTTAGGGTTAGGCATGAGTGGATCATGGATGAGGTTAGGGATGTGGTTTTCGTTTGCAATGAATGGAAGTCAATGCAAAGTCTGAAGCAGGATAGCTGCGCAAACGTGTGTGAGTGAGAGAATGGGAGCGGATCAAAATGAGGCTGATCAAATACATATCACTTAGTTTTATTATATGACACATGCCAACCCAGTCTTGCAGACCATTGACATTTTCAAAAGGGTTAAATACGGCTAGCCGCTTGTTGAGTGATCCAGACTTGTATCTCAAGGCAGTCCAAAATGTCTTTGAGTGACTGCTTCATTCCAGACCTGGTTACTGCTCGGTGCACCTCCATCAAGTCCATTGAGAAATAATTCCAGAAAGACTGTGGTGAGGATTCTCTGCCCTAATCTTAGGAGACGAATAGAAAATGTTTGTCAATCGTATGTCGTTTAGGGCACACAGTTTACACTTTCTGACACGACATGCTTTCTTTCTCTCTGTGGAATTAATGTGCAAAAGTGTGACAGATTACCTGTCTTTCATGGACGTCTGGACATGACATCTGTGATGAGTTGCTGATCTCCAAAACTCTCTTCTGCACTGGGAAAACATAGCTGCCATCAGATTTCCACCAGCAGTGATCAGGGTACTATTTTATCCTCCATTATATATTGGGATTGGAGGACTGTTAGACAGTTTGGGTTAATGCAGCTCAAGTCTCATCTTCCACGTCCATGATTTGTAAATATTCCGTTTTTTCATTGTAAGTGGCTTAAGGGACAACTCCACTTAATCCACAGTTACAACCAAAACATGCACAACACAGTAACAGAACATGGATTAAAAATGTTTATTCAGTCCTATGAACTGAAACCATGAGAGCTATAATCAACAAACTCTTATTTGATTGAATATGTGAGCTGCCAACATTGTACAGACTGTAGCTGACTTTATTAGAGGGTAATTTACAACAGGAAAGTAACTCTAGGAGGAACTTTTAATATAAACATTACAAAACCACTCAGACCTTTCATTGGCGAGATATTGATACCCAACATCAACACACACACCCACACCACCATCATAAACATGCCACTTAAACACACACTTACACAGCCTTTTACAACAAATACAGACCGAGCAAATAGGATTACTATTTTCTTCTTTTCACGAATGGTACTTATTTCATTTTAATCTACCATTTGAGGCCAGGGCAATTAGGGCTGCCAATCTTCCTCTATAATCTCATTTAAATTCCATTCTTTATTTTATAATATTTGAATTATAATAGATTTTTAAAATTCACGTTTTAATAAAATTTAGTGTATTCTATTGATGATTATTTTGTCATACCAGCGACAGTATATCATTGCAAAAGTTTGTCTATATCTTTTTATATATGTCGCACCGAAGGCAGTTTTTTTTTTTGGTGTGTGCATGCCCTCTTTCTTTTTTTTAATCTGTGTGTCTGTATGTCTGTTTTTGCTTGTATGTGCACAGAGGATTTCACGGTATATAAAAAAAAAGTCTAGGCTGTTCATATTTCAACATTTTAATCATACTAAATTGCTCATCCCTTTATTTAAAACATACTTAATACAACTACTTTAATCTGCTCATCTTGCCTTTCCCTTATCTTTTCCCCACACACAACTACATCTCTTGTTGCGCGCGCACACACACACACACACACACTGACTTGTCCAGACTATCTCTGTTTTTCTCCCCCTGTCTGCTCTGGTGACTTTCTTAGTCAGCAGTTTGTTTTATAAAGTCGCCCAAAAGTTTATTTTCACTGTGTTACTGACAACCAACATGGTCGGTAGGCTAATGCTGAGAACGTCTTTCACGGAACTCTGAGAGTTAGTTAAACATGCAATAAATGTTTTTACAGTCACCGTTTATACAGTCCATCATGTAAGATTTCTAGCAGGCTGGATGACCATAATGCACAATTTACAGGCCTCCAGCTCATTCAGAACTATTTTTTTAAACCAGAACCATTAGGATAAAAAAAACATTAGTCCACTTCTAGCTGCTCTGCATTGGTTGCCTGTAACACACAGGACTGACTTTGAGGTTCTCCTCCTTACATACAGGTCTCTGAATTGGCTAGTACCAAGTTACATAGCTGACTCTCTACAATGTGAAAATGAAAACGTTGGGAAAGTTACTGCAATAGAATTTTTGTTCTGCCAACTAATAGTTTTGTTCAAACATTTTATCTTTTACAATCATGAAAACTTCTAATTTTGAGTTCTACATGCTAAGAGTTCCAAACAATAAAAGTTGTCACTGCTAATTATGCTTTGTAAAGACAAGAAACAAAACAAGTTCAATTTACAATATTTAAAGCATGAAACAATAGTTTAACTCTTAACACTTGACTGTTCTGTATCCTTCAAGTTGTGACTAACAGGCGCATGATGGACATCTATTAGTCTTTGTAAGTTCTTGACGACTTTGGTGTGCTTATCATATGGATCATTGGCCTGTTTAAACAAAGAGGTTGTACCAAATTAAGATTGAATACTCATACATAGCTATCACTGTAATAAATATGAGCATTTCTGATTCTTCAACCATCACGCAAGCAGTGGAAAGAACATGAGTGTTCTATTTTTGGGCTAGCTCATTAATAATAGTTTATAATCAGGTCAAATGTTTTTTTTGGAGATTGTGGCTACATTTTACTATTGGCCAAATTTCTACACAATACAACAGTATACACATTAGGGATGTTACGATTCAGAAAACGACATCCCAAAAAATACCTCCAATACTACCGTATTGCAGTAGTACAGTATTGCCTGGTCAGGCATTGGTTAATACAGGAATTTACTTACCGATCCCATACAAAGTCTTGAAGGTATTAGTTTCACCTACATAAAACTGCAATTTTCTTTTCCCTGAAATAACTTCTTCTTCGCTGCTCTAAAACAGTAGTTACGCTAATTCTCTACTACACAGTTTACATGCACCCATAACTGAGGGTAAGCCCTGAACTGTACTTACCAGGCATGTCAGGAAAGACTCCTCCCAATAATCACAAACAAATATTGGTAGACCTTTCAGACATGTTGCCTCCGATGCAGTGCAACGTCAGATGTCTGGAAATCAGGAAAATGTGATTAGTGATTAGAGAGGTGTTGCTCATATTTTGTCATCTGTCTACTGTAGACAGATATCCCTTAAATGTTGGTATCCTGCACTGACTCTTGCAGATAGACACTGCTTGGCCCGAGCTACTTCTCCGACTTGTTCGTGTGAATATTTTTGAAACTATACATTTCCCCATCACTTGCTTCTTGTGCCCTGTGATCCATAAATAGGGGGAGGATCGACACAGTATTGGCTGTGGTTACTGAGGTGGTATGAGGGGACGCTGGAATGTAATTCAAAGCTTTTTCAAGTGTGACAATTGGCCTCAGACACTGCTCAGTGACACAGAAGATGAGCCACCAGTCAGACATGTCGCACAAGTAGCCAACTGCTGAAAGTGAGATTTCTTGAGTTGGGAAGTGCTCTGCTGTGTTTTGCTGAACAGAGGTAATCCGAGAGAGAGAGAGAGAGAGAGAGACACTCAATTGAAAGCAACTCATTTAGCAGCATTGACCTCTTCTAATAGAGGTGGGGTGTATTGTTCCAGTTTAATACTTCATGACAGCACAGTGGACAAATGGGACTGAAAACTATTAGATACTAAGCTTGTGAAAAGCCACTTGATGGGAAACAACAGGGAATTTGCGCTTAAGAATGTAATGGCAAAATCTAAAAGGAACAATTACATTAAATGAAAAATCTCTACAGTGGGCCATCAAGTCACGGTCACTTCCCTTCTGTCCTGTCATAACTGTTACCCTTCCTTCTCTTCACATCGTTAACCAGGGCCTCCTTTTCTCTGCAGGCTCCTCTCAGCAGTATGTAATGACTTGTATCTCTTGGTTGGGACAGGGAAGATTAACATAAACAGTTTCTACGAGTGGATTGCCTGACACACTGAGGTCTTCATTTCAATTTCCCTCAGAGACTTGAATTATCAGTCAAATCACCCAGCCTGTAGAGTTCACACCAATAAGCATTTTAATCAGAGATGCAGCCACTTGCTTAAATAATAACTGCACATGCTCCAGTCTGCTGTGACACATCTTCTGCCTACTGCATATGGGTTGCAGATGTGCTCTGCATTGAGAAGGTAAGAAGGGAGGTAATATGTCAAGTGATTTGCATATACTTCCCTTCATGAATGGCACAAGTGCCTTGCATTGCCCATCACCATCAGGAAATATAGCTTTAGACAATGTTCAGCATCTACAGTAAGATAGAAGACTCATAAAAGAACCGATCGGGAGATAATTCTGTGGGTCAGCCTCTGAGTAACTTCCTGCTTTCCAAGGCAGTGACCTTTGGGTTGAAATTGTCCAAAAAATATGAGGTTTAAAAAGAATGTCACTTCAAAGCTGGATTAAGCCAGTGTCATGAAAAAGCACACTGGTTTAAAGCTAAAACTTTTTGAGACCACACAGTCAATTTAACAGTTTACTCAAAATATATTCTGGGGCTTGCACAGTCACATCTACCCACTGAGGAAGAGTCCAATCAAATCTGCAGTTACTTATTTTTGCTATTTGGCTACTCTTGTACTGTATCCAAAGTATCTGAGTAAAAGTATATATTATCAGCAACAATTAGCCCTAATAAACTACACAATTTTCACTTGAAAGAAAGGGTTATGAATAATACAATTAATAATATGACTGTTAATTAAAGGTTTTAGAAAAATGTGGTACGGGAAAAAAGTAAAGTATTTTCCTGTAAGATGTAGTGAAGTAGAAGTATAATGAGAAACTCAAGTCGAGTACAAGTTCCTGAAAGTTGCACTTAAATCTTTGAGACTGCCACTTTTTTCTCCCCAAGTAACACCATGGTGATTGAGCCTGTGGCCCACTGATAAAATTAATGTCATTGATATTTCCAAACTGGGTGACCGTGACATTCCTTAAAAAAAAAAAATCCTGTGTTTAGTTGCTCCTACTGCAAACCAATCCTATCTCATTGCTGCAGCTTCACATTAAACCATTTAACTAATAAAACATAAGTGGCCTGTTATTATGAAGTAGTGTCATGATATGCAGTGTTTGCCAGTGAGTTTAGCACCCACTCCTGTTTTCTTTAGGGAGTAATGGAACAAGGAGGAGCAGCCACAGTGAGCTGTTAGATGAAGAGCAGCAACTTCTCAACCAGGTTACACTGACTCATGCTTTGTGCAGCAAAAAAATCACATATTTACATTTGAACTGTTCAAGATGGGGGTTTTGTAATTGTTGGATAAAGTTGGAAAGTTTAATTATCAATAATGTATCATATTATTTAGTTACATTTTGAATAAAACCAGTGATACTGAGAGTTCTCTAATATGAGCTCAAATGTTCATGTTGAATTAATGGACTCAAATATTTCAGTTTTTCTAAAAAACTAATAGAAAACAGATAAGAATATTATTTAAGGCCAGAGTCAAAATATAATTATTGGTGAGGAGTAGTTTAGTTAACATTTTAATGATATCCATCCCTACATTGAAGTTTGATCACATTCTGTTTCTCAGAAAAAATGGAATAATAACCTTTTCAATGTTGCTGTGCACAAGACGAATACAGTAATGAGGTCTTTCAGGCTTTGTTAAATTTACACCATTGTCTCATGCGACCATCTGGAGCCTCATGATACTCTAGTGTGGCCTCAAAAAGTGCTTCTAATTTTTGCAACAGCAGGTCCTTATTGTCGTGCTGCAGCCCAGGGACTGCAGGCAATCAGCTACCCATTTTATATAGCCGGTCAAAAATAGTAATCACATCAGAGTAGTGAAATAATCTCAGTCATCAGGGAGCCGAACGAAGAATCTCTCTGCAGTTATAGGCTATTTGTAGAATTCTATACCTGGCATAATAAGGAAACTGAAGAGAACGGCAAAGGGATCAACCAATAACTCCAGACATAGTACCATTTACCTTTCCTTTGATCTCCACAGACAGAAGCTGCAAATTAGACACGATGCAGACTAAAGCAGAATTGGTTTGGCACCAAGATTAATGTGATGTGACAGCACAGTGACCCATTGGGTACAAGGCAACATTTACAATAATTTTTTTATAAATCTAGTCAAAAACGTAAGGGGCAAAACCTAGAAATCCTGCAGTTTATCACTGAGCTGCAGGGTGGCAGCATATCATGCACTCTGTAGATGTGTGATGTTGTCTGCGAGGGCCTCTGGGATTTCTTTTGGCTCATTTCGGCTGTGATGGGTAGTGTGATGTGGCAGCGTACTATCTCTATTGACAGCACATTTATCACACTTTGTCTCTGATAGCATTCATTTGCATGGGCCCATCTCCAGTCATGTAGCCGGAGGTTGTGGTGACAGTATGTTCATTTTTGTCCTAAAGCCAAACAAATAGATAAACATTGCCCAACAGGAAGATGTGCGCTCGTATAGACTGCTGAAAAATGTCATCCCTTTATTGCATATTCACACTCTTTATTATGGGAAATGTTTACCATGCAGTGTCACATCAGCTTTATATCTCGCTTCACAGCATAAGACAAAAGAACACTTGATTTTGGTAATGGAATCATAAATTGTATTAAAGGGGACATAGCATGCCCATTTTACCACAAGTTGATATGGTTCCTTGGGGTCTTAATGAAATGTCTGTAACATACTTTGGTCAAAATACCACAAGGATCATTTAAAACAGCACCCTTTTTACCCTGTCTAAAACAGCCCTCCACAGAGTGACCTGTTTTGAGTGCCTGTTCCTTTAAATGCTAATGAGCCAGCTCCCTCCCCTCTCCCCCCATGATTTTAAACGATATAAATTATCAAATATGCATCCCATACTTTGTATTCCCCTCTGTTGTCCTGGAGTTTTAATTTTCCCAATCACATAATTAAATGTCCCCCTCTGCCCATCCACTACAAGCACACAAGCAGACAGACAGAGAGAGAAAGAGAGGGGGGGGGGGCTATGAAGACCATCATTTACCCCCGAACCCCGACATTCAACGGGTACAACAACAAGCGGAGAAAGCAGAATCGCGGGCTGACCTTATATATACAGTCTATGGGGCTGACCAGCGGAGAAATGCTCGTCCCGTGTGAACAGCCAGGCGGCTGCGTGCTTGAGAACGGCGCTGCGCTGCCTCGCAGCCTCGCAGCGGCGCTTCCGCGTCCGGTGTAACCCGGCGTAACTACTGTAACCCGGCGTAACTACTGTAACCCGGCGTAACTACTGTAACCCGGCATACAGTAGAGCTGAACACTGCGGAAATCTTCCACACTGCTGGCTGTGTGGCGCTGACACAAATTCCAGCTCACGCACGGGAGAGCGAGCGCAGCTGCTGCAGCCTCCCAGTCCCAACGATCCAGACAAATGCCACATGTGAGTGAATCGCGGGCTGACCAGCGGAGAAATGCTCGTGTGAACAGCCAGGCGGCTGCGTGCTTGGGAACGGCGCTGCGCTGCCTCCGTGTAAAACCCGCGTACCGAGTGTGGGGGACGGGGGTGAGGGTGGGGTGGGCCAAGACCATGTAGGGAGACTTCCAGTTCCTTGTTACGACACAAAACCCAGGAAGCGCAATCGAGCCGCTCAAGCATGACGTTTCTGACTTAGAGGAACTATAACAAAACGCGCAAGTGTTTTTTCCCCAGAGTTTTTGGGTTGGTAGACATGCCAGATACCCACATTAACCTGTAGAAGCACTAACAAAGTGGAATTTGCATGCTATGTCCCCTTTAAGATTTTTTTCTCAAAAGTAATTCTAAGAAGTCATCTTTAACAGTGAAGAAATGGCCTATATACTGCACACATGGTGGCCCCAAAGTGAAATTAAAAAAATTATAAATACTACTAATAACAAGGAAGTAGATGACAAAAAATAAGAATACTTTTCTATACATTCAGTATATGCAGTGATGTATCATTTGCTGGACAGCTGTGATGACTAGCCATCACTGATCAAATTTTTCAGAGGGATAGAGAAAAGATTCTGATGCTTGCACTATTTTACTATCCTTGCGCTTATCCTTTGCGAGCAGTTTTAAAGAGGATTGTGTTTCTGTCACTCTGGCTGCAGGAGTATGGTCGCTAGTGTCGCTCACTTCTTGTTTCTCAAGCTAGAGCAACCAATAGGCTGTTTGGAACAGAAAGCAAGACAATGAGGACAGAGAGAAGCTCTTGCTAACAACTAAGCTTAAGCAACTAGCAGATCTGAATACCAATCACTATTTCCACTTAAGTTGCAAGCGTCTGAGTGAGCTGTGAGAGCTTAAAGGGATAGTTCACCCAAAAATGAAAATTCACTCATTATTTACTCACAACTATACCGATGGCGGGGTGGGTGAAGTGTTTGAGTCCATAAAACACTTTTGGAGTCTCAGGGGTAAACAGCGTTGCAGCCAAATCCAATAAAATTTAAGCAACTGGTGACTCCTTCTTCAGACGTAATAAAACAGAAAAAAAAAACATGACATACCTCCATACTGCTCCCGTGGTGTCATCCAACTATCCGGAAGCCCTGACATCTAAATTCAACTCGAAACGGTGTCATTTACGCCATGTTTTTAGCCTTAATGTCCTCTGATATCCTCCTCTTGAGCTGCATTCATGTTCGGGACATTCCAGACCGGGGGAGGCACCGCCCTTATCGGTAGGATTAAGATTATTTTGTAAACCTGCGACACTTCAGTATTATCTGGGCAGATAGTCGGCTCTGACTGGCCTCCACTCGGGAACGCCTCCGTCATGGTCGGAAGGGGTAAAGAGTGTGCAAAAATCTGCCTGATTAACCTTGAATGTGAAATGTACACACACACACACACACACACACAGGTATGTTGTTACAGTGAACATGTACTGACAAACATTGTAAAAAGGCAAAGCTAATGAAGTCTTTGTGAAGTATAATAAACAAAATGTATGAAGTGTAGTTGTAGAATAACTGGTGCTTTATGAGGATTGATTATTTTTGATTGGCTGCTGAACATACAATCAGTTCACTCTCATGTGCATCAGAGTGACAGCATGCACTACCATGGGAGCACACACACCTAAAGGAAAATGTTAGAACGGGCTCAACCTGCCTACAAGAACAGTAAAATCCTAATGGACGAAAGGATGGTCCACTGAAGTTCTCTCTCTGTGTGTGTGTGTGTGTGTGTGTGTGTGTGTGTGTGTGTGTGTGTGTGTGTGTGTGTGTGTGTGTGTGTGTGTGTGTGTGTGTGTGTGTGTGTGTGTGTGTGTGTGTGTGTGTGTGTGTGTGTGTGTGTGTGTGTGTGTGTGTGTGTGTGTGTGTGTGTGTCAGCTCTGCAATTAACAGTTAAAAAAGCAAAGTTAGAGATTGTTTAAAAGATAAGAGTAAAACAAACATTTGATCATTATGGAATTGTGTTGGAACACATTCATTGCGGGCCACCACAGTCCAGGCAATCAATGGCAAACTATGTGAAGGACTGATCTGTTTTACTCTGTTCACAGAATCACTGCAGGTGTGTAATTTTAATGTTGACACTTAAATGGTCATTTTAAGAGCATCTGCTATCAGTGTGATAAAATGTTTAAATGTATTTCGTAATTGTGAAAATGGATGTTTGACAAACTCTCCTAAACTTTTTACGGTCTTCTGGCAAGGGCTGTAAGGATGAGTGAGGTGAAAAGATGCTTTGGTACCATGATATCCAATCAGCACAACTCTGCAACCCAGCGTGCTCCATTTTTATTTATTAGCTCAGATTAATGACAGGTCACGAGGGCATGTAATAAATTAAGCTTACAGTAAATTTTAAGAACACCCTCTACTGGATCACAAGGCCAAGTACTATTGCTCTATAAAGAAGATTGAATTTGAGCACTTGAATGAGGGTTAGGATTACAAATTAAAGTCTCAGTCCAGTATACATACATTTTTGTATGTAGGTAAACTTGATTCTGCTCCTGTGAATATATCCACTGAAAATGTGTAATTTAAGGTCAGGTCCCAAACTGTATTAGACCAGAATAGCGCACAGTATATGTTGGTGTGACCATATTGTGTGTAACTTCAGTGATCTTCAGGACAAATACAAATCACCCATACTTGGTTTTACAATAGAGGAAACAGATAAACTGGATGTAATAACGCACAATAATGTGACCATAACATCTAAGTTGTCTAACAACAATGTTCTAACAATGTTTTGCTCTCGCATTTTAGTGCGACTCAGTTCTGTTACATTGAAACTCATTAGATTTGTACACATCCCTTTCACCTTCCCATAGCATCATAATAATAATTGGCCAAAGCTCTTCTTTAGCCTGTTAGATGTATAAAGGTTATCAGGCCCATTGGCTTTCCACTTGAGTGTTTAAAAACAAACATAATATGACATATGTTGTTTACTGTAGTTTTCTGTTTTCAGACATTTAGCCATTCTACTTGGCTTATTCTAAAGAAGCTTCTTTGGAAAGTTTCATAACTTGAGTCGGAGTTAAAATCAATTTGTTTGGGTTAGAACAATACTTGGCTATGCAGCATGCATTTGTATTGATGGACTCAGTTGTGAGACTGATGGGGTTGAATAATCCAACTTACAAACAACATTGAGTTCTCTCCAGCAAAGGTTATAATCCTCTGGGAAATAATTTAAAGTTAACGTAGTAACCAAAGGTTCACTGTCATACCTCCAGAGGTGTGCAACTTATAGCCTTTCAATTCGATTACAATTCAGCAGTCAACGATTCAAATGCACTACGATGCATCTTGATGCATATAAATGTATCACATCCTCATTTACTATTGTTGGGACATGGAATTTGTGAAACAAAGTTCGGCCTACATGGGAAGTCAAAAGCCTGAAGCCACATGTCCCTTTGTTCAACTCCTATTGGTCACTCTGGGCCCCATGACCTGTGAGGTCACCGGGCCAATATAAGGCCTGTTCCCCCTCTCTTCTACAATCCCTCCGAGGGGAGAAGGCTGTCCAGCCTCTTTCCATTCACCTCTTCGAGAGGAGCACACCGGCCCTTCCACGAATCCTCTCAGAGGAGAAGGGTAGCGGTCCAGCTCACTCTTTCAACTCAAATCAACTTCATGGAGGAGAGTTGCAGCTTCCAGCACATCTCATAAAGGAAACCTCCTCGCAATCCAAGCTCTACCAACCTCTAAGCCGCGACGCGATGTCCTGCAGGAGAGCTTCAAACAGCAACTGAGCTGCACAGCCCAACAGAACCACGAAGGCAGGAGCCACCCAACCAGCAAGACGATTTCACAGAACTGCACAGCAACTTCTTTTTTCCCCTTTCCACGGACGGGCAACACAACTGGGCTTAATAATTATACTAGCTTAAGCAAAGACTGTTTATTCGATTCTGTGTGATGTTTATAAATTTGATTTGTGTTGCTGTGATATTGTGGTTAGAAGTTATTTGAACGTTAATGTTAGTTATGCTCTTCAGTCTTTCCTTGCATGCATCTAGTAACTTTCTCTAATTTGGCACAGACACACGCATATCGCAGCACCTAATTATCTCTGACCCCCGCTACATGTTGTAAAACATTCCAAAGGGGGGAGGGTGTTATCTCTTTGGCCAGCCGCCATTTTGGCTGACTCACACAGACACACACACATGCATACTCACATAACTATCTTTGTTTAGTAAGTACACTGTTAGTAATTTGTGTTTTTATACTTTATTATATTCATAATAAATGTTTTTCTTTCACAAATGTTTTTTCATTAATGTTGCATAAGTGAATTTTGCCAACCTCTACACTGTCAAGAACTCTATATCCTTCAACTTAGCTAACTATCTATATGGTAATTTTGGTTATAGTTATTAATTTAATTGTTAATCAGAGTTCCAAATTTGTAGTTAGAACTTTTATGAGACTTAATCAATAAATTGGCTATCTTTTCCCTTCCTTTGAAGGGTGGTGCCCCGAGGTAACGTTAATCAATTATAGTTATTATTTAATAATATTTTTAATATTAATATTCAATATTTTATTTTGATAACCAAATTTATTGAATGCCAAAAGGCACACCATATTATGGTATCACGTTTAATGCATTATTGCACAACACTGTTACTGCACATTGCTGCTTTTTCATCAATTAATACAATCAGACAATTATTGAATCCCTTTTTATTTAGAAAGTGCTGTAATTTACAAAATATGGGTTTCAACCCCGCCCCCACTCACTCACACAGCGACACAGTCAGATATGAGGAGCAGAAGCAGCTTGTGCACGTGAAGGCGGTAAGTGTCTTTGTTGAAGAACAATGGAAACAAACAGTGAAAATGCAGAGTTTCTCTCTGGTCCACAGCTGCTCAATGATCAGAAGGTTGGTTTGAACCGAGCTGGAGTTATTGTGTCCTCCTCCACTCTCCTGCTGACCTGCTCTCACTTGATCTAATTAACACTAATCAGTTATCAGGACCTGATCAGTACATGAAGTTACTTAGTGTTTGTTTGATTCGCTCCAGAGTTTATGAGGCTGCATCAACATTTTGTGCTCCATACAACAGGAGACGAGACGTGACGTGAACAGCAGCAGGAGTCAGTGTTAAAGTGACCGGAGCGATAACGATTTAACACCATCAATTAATAATTGAATACATGATCGTAAGTTTGTCAACTCATTCTTTTTAAGTGTGAACTGGCACAACACTGATTGTAAGTTTGTCATCTCAACCATACCCATCCCACCCTGTTTACCGAGCTGGTTACTATACCCTGAGCCAAATGTTTAATATTTATTCGAAAGCCAGAGTCCATTTTATTTATGTTTTTTGGTTGTGTGCATGGTTTATTTTATTCATGGTTTATTTATTGAGGATATTATATTTTTAATTCTAATTCAAATGTCAGGCTGAATATTTTTAAGAACTGAAAGTTCTTACCAAGTTCTTGCCAAAACCTTTATCAGTAAAACATTTAAGATGTGAAAAAATATCAATGTGTTGCGTTGTATGTCGTTGTAAGTTGTGCTCCTAAGTTTTGTGCTGGTGCCCAGTGCTACTGGTGGAAAAAGTCTGGAGCCCTGACATTTGCTGTAAGTTGTCTATTTATGGGGGGAAATGTGAATAATTGCGTTGCAGGTCGATATAAGGTGTGCTCCTAAATGTTCTTCCTTCGCTCCTTAAATTTTAAGTAAAGGGCTAGAGTGCTCCTATAGTAAAAAAAAGTTGGTCTGGAGCCCTGGTGTGTGTCTGTGAGTGTCTGCTCGTCTCTTCATACACAAACTTATAACCACATTTATTTAGTTATTGAACAATGATGTAGGATCATGAATCCAGATTGTTCAGGTCGCTTTAACACTGATGTCCTGGCTGTGTGCGTCACGTTATGTCTCGTGTTGTGTGTTTAGTGTGTGGCAGTGGAATGTGTGCGCACGGTGTGTTTTTAAAAGTGTGCCTCATGAACTCTAGACCGAATCAGACACACACAAGGTAAACGTCAAGTACCGTTCGTGTCCTAGTGATTTCTGAATAGTGTTGGTGTTTATTGGCAAAGTGTAAAATGAGCGCAGGTCAGAGGGGAGTGAGGAGGAAGCGGAGTTCGACAGGAGACTCCGACACAGTACAGGATGACAGACCTTTAATGTGTGTCTGTTTTCATCCTGAAGCGACAGTGGTATAATTATTTAGTGGGGAACCACTGCCAAAACAATGAATCTAGCAGAAAACATTTATCGATTTATGTTCCATTACTGTATTGGTGCAGAGTCGTCAACGTCGGCATCGTGATGCATCTAATAATCAAGAAATTTCAACACTCCATCTCTGACTTTACTGCCAATTACAGACAGTGTTGTTGCTGTGCCACACATGTTGCCGATACAGTTTCTACTGCATTGCTTCGCACATGACTTCAGAATAGATGTTTTGACATCAATTACATAATTTTGACAAACTCCATTATGTCTATTTTAGCACAAGGTGCGTCCATGCTTGAAGTTTCTATTTAGTGCAATGTATTCTCAGCAGGACATCCACAACAAACAGAAATTCGTTTTTGATATTGTGTCAAAGTGGTTGATCCCGTGGAAAATAATGCTTTGTGATGGCACTAGGAAGCAAATCAAATACGGTTTATTTCTCTGCCCTTCAGTTTATATTACTAATGCAGAAATAGCTGAAATTCCTTTGCGGCTCTTTTATTCACTGTATGACCACTTTCCTGATGGGAGCTCTGAAAGCTACCACTGTAACACATAAGATAAGCTCTGTGTATTGTTATTGATAGTCGTTTGTGTTTTCTGTCTTAATTTGAGCATAATTTTGCTCAACTACAACAATCTATTAAAAAAAGGCTGGGGGGAAATTCAAAACTGAATGTGAATATAAAACAAGCACAGCACTGGAAAATAGAAATATCCCTCCAAAGTGAAGGTGTGTGTGTGCGTGTGCGTGCGCGCGCTCATCCGCCGCATCCATGGGGAGGCTTTACTCATCTAATCACTTCTCTCCCCTGAGTCGGCGTGCTAATTAGGTCTAAAATATACATCATAGTTTCCCTCATCTCTTTAATTAAAAGTTGATGGTAGTTATTCAGCTATCAAGTGATATGACACTTTCATGTTTGGAAAAATGTCCTAAAAGTGTCTTAAATGCCATTTTAGGGACAAAAATACCCAATTTCATGGGAAGGTTGAATCCTATTCTTTTATGCTCTGAAAATGTGCCGTGTTGCCTTTTTAGGTGAGTGCTTATAAAAAGGGAATAGCTAAACAACTATAAATGATGAAATCATTCACAGAAGAACAAGATCTGACATAGGGTGATTGTTTCAGGCACTGAGTGGTTGAATACATTTTTATCATTCAGTTACTCATTCAAATGAGTGTTTGCAAGGTGCAGAGGTTTTCACTGTATGACTTGCACTACACAGGGTAATGAGGATGATGTGAAGGGGAGCTTACAAAAATATTTCCTAGCATGAGCCAAAGAAGGCGACTGAACTCAATTATTATTCATCATCAGCCTCCTAAAGGGATAGTTCACCCAGAAATGAAAATTCACTCATTATCTACGCACTACTATGCGGATGAAGGGGTGGGTGAGCTGCTTGGGTCAACAAATGATAATTATAATAAATCATTTTTGCGTTTCAGGGGTAAACAGTGTTGCAGCCAAATCCAATACAATTAAAGTAACTGGTGACCACTTCTTCAAACGTAAAAAAACTGCACCAACAGCACCCCATAAATTCTAGTCAGGCAGTTTTTAGCTTGTGAATACAACTGATTACAAATAATACCGTTAATAATACTGATACTTTTCAGCTAAAAATCCTCCTACCTGAAAGCTTTACCATTCAGGTTTTATTAAAACCGTTTTAGAGAGCAGTTGATTCAACTGAACATTTGCAGGCTGCAGTAGGGACACTATCCTTCATTTTTATTGCATAGTTAGACCCACACCCCTCACACATCCTGACCCTGGGTCCGTGTATGTTTAAGATCTTTAAGATCACGATTGTAGAGTGTGAGCTAAGAGCAGCTCCTCTCTGAACCCAGAGCTCCGAACCCAGAGCTCTGCACTCCAGCCCACACAGACCTTGATGCTGCAGACATCTGTTGCATTTTATAGTTAAACATAGGCTAGCATGACGTTTGCTTTCTTCAATACCTGTGTAGCGAAGTTAAATACTTGAGTTTGAAATTAAATAACTGATTCATCAAAATATTTAATAAGTACATCTACATAAACAAAACACTGTCCAATTTTGATTCAATGTATAGTTTGTTTTTTCAACAGTTTAATGCCAGTTATCGTATTTGCACTTGCAATTTCCTGCAGTAGTTTTAATGGTTAGTGGTCTTTCCCATGGGAGATTCAGATTATGTACACACACACACACACACACACACACACACACACACACACACACAGAATAGAGATCATGTGTAAGACAAAAGTGTGCATGTGAACATTTAAGGAGCTGTGCAGCTGTTGAGGGTTTTTGCACAGTTTTTGTTGCTATTTGTTTATTTTTATATCGAGACAGTGTGACATGATGAATCATTTTATCTCACAGTAAACAGATTTTCCAGTTGCTCTTCTTCTGTTGCTTTTCTGACAGAGAAGTAGCTCAAGGTTTATGCTGCCCCCAGTGGTCGTGAGTTCTTCTGATCTTTACAAATTCCTGCGAAAAAGATCTGGTTCTCGAGCAACTAAATGATAGCAGCTGTTTTTGTCAGTCTGCCATTTGGAGCTTTAGGCAGGAAAGTCGATTCATCAGAGCTTTCTCCAGCTGCTGCTGTAAAACATTGAGAGCACTAAGCCAAAATCCAAAACAATGAGCTGAAAGGCACTAAAATACTCCTAAGAGCCAAAGACGGTGATAATTCTCTGTTGGTTCTTCATTATGAAGTCAACTTTCACATGGCAAATACGTCATTACTTTATCGATTACTAAGTTTGTGGTAAAATGGGATAATCTCTCACTTGCACTAGTTCAGATCCATGATGAGGTAAGTGATGTGTACCACATTGTCTTTTTTTTATATAACCGCTGGGGCACCACAGCTGAAAATTTTAAACCCTACCAACAACACCCTACCTACCAACTTGAACTTCAACGATTACCTGCAGTGAGAGTAATTGCCCGTGTGTGGTATCTCTAATATGCATTTCTTGAATGTATAATAAAACGTAAAATCAAAAATGATTGGCAGTTATTAGGATTCCAGGAACTACACTATCTGCTCTAGGGGTGCAACGATTAATCGGCGAAAAATAGTCGCCGACGAATTTAATAGTCGATTCGTTGGTTACGTCATAGTGCGCATTTTTCGTGCCGTGCAGCTGAACTACCGGAGGTGCTGATGGAAGTAGCTGAGTGAGCTGTTGGGCCATGGTTTTTTGTGAAACCACACTTCGGCCTACATGTGCCGTCAAAGCCTGAAGCAGCATGTCCCTCCAGGACTCAGTCTCCCAGGGGCCATCAAAAACCAGAGCAAGGAACTCAGTCTCCCAGAGGGCATCAACTTCACACAGAGGTGTGAAAACCCCCCCAGGGACACAGGTTTCAACTCCCATTGGTCACTCTGGACCCCATGACCTGTGAGTCGTCACCGGGCCAATATAAGGCCTGTTCTCCCCTCTTCTCTCTCTTCTGCCTCTTCCTACAATCCTTCCACAGGAGGGAAGGCTGTCGAGCCTCTTCTCCAGCTCACATCCTCTTTTTCCATCCAACTCTTCGAGAGGAGCACAAAGGTGCAGCTTCCAGCTCATCTCACCAAGGAAACCTCCTCATACTCCAAGCTCTACCAACCCTCCTAGCAGCGATGCGATGTCCTGCAGGAAAACTTCAACCAGCAACTGAGCTACACAGCTCAACAGAATCACCAAGGCAAGAGCCACAGACTTGCAAGACGACACAAAACTGCGAACTGCACAGCAACTTCCTTTTTCCCCTTTCCACGGACGGGTAACACAACTGGGCTTAATAATTATACTAGGCTAAGCAAGACTGTTTATTCGATTCTGTGTGATGTTTATAAGTTTGATTTGTGGTGTTGTGATATTTTGGGTACAAGTTATTGAGAAAGTAATGTTAGTCTGTTATGCTCTGCACAGTCTTTCGTTGCATCCAATCTAGTAACTTTGTCTAATTTGGCACACACACAAACACATGCATATTCCTTCACCTAATTATCTCTGACTCCTGCTACATGTCGTAAAGACAATGGGGGGGGGGGAAGGGTGTTATCTTCAAAATGGCCAGCAGCCATTTTGGGAGCACATAGGGGGAAAAGGGTGTTATCTCTTTGGCCAGCCGCCATCTTGAAAGCACGCTGACTCACACAGACACACACACATGTATACACACTTACCTATCTTTGTTTAGCAATTAGACCGTTAGTAATTTGTGTTTTTATACTTTATTATATTCATAATAAATGTTTTTCTTTCACAAATGTTTTTTCATTAATGTTGCATAAGTGAATTTTGCCAACCTCTACACTGTCAAGAACTCCATATCCTTCAACTTAGCTAACTATCTATATGGTAATTTTGGTTATAGTTATTAATTTAATTGTTAATCAGAGTTCCAAATTTGTAGTTAGTACCTTTATGAGACTTAATCAATAAATTGGCTATCTTTTCCCTTCCTTTGAAGGGTGGTGCCCCGAGGTAACTTTAATCAATTAAAGTTATTATTTAATATTAATAATAAAATATTAATATTTAATATTTTATTTTGATAACCAAATTTATTGAATGCCGAAAGGCACACCATTTTATGGTATCACGTTTAATGCATTATGGCACAACAGAGCCATCTCGCTCCCTTCCTATCTCTGAAAGTCGCGCATGTGCAATGGTGACAAAACATGGACCAATGATGGCGTCCGTTGCAACACCATCGCGTACCAGAAAGTCAAAAGTATGGGAGAACTTCACCCTTAACATAGCCCGCAAAAAAACTATCTGCAATATTTGTAAGGCGGACCTTGCTTTCCATGGGAGCACGTCCGTTATGCACGAGCATTTGATGAGGAGGCACGTTTGACATCGTAACAGACGATGCAGACTCGCCTCGGTAAGATAGCCTGTTATCTAGCTTGCTATATAAACAGAGTTGTCTTGGCAACTCCCTCAATACCTGTGTGCAGGATTCTAGAATCCATTACAAAAATATGGTTTGAATATAGATTTTTTTTTAAAACTTTTTTTTAACGAGTTTAAAAGCGTAATGTTATCCTATTGCCTGACAACGTCTTTTTTAATCACAATTATGCAGTCCGAAGAAGACTGTAGTTTTGTTTGTTGATGTTTTTATTACTGCTACTTTCCCTGTACTTTTGTTGACAGAAACAATGGATACTTGATTTTTTATTTATTTTTAGTATCGGCACTTGGCCTGTTCTTGGTTCACAGGAAAAAGGGAAACTTGAATTTAAATTAATTTTTATATTAGCACTTTGCCTGTCCTTGGTTTTAAATGAACAAAGACTTGATTTTTCTTTGTTTTTGTATCAATAGTAGCCTAATATGCAGATACAATATGTGATACAATAAAATGTGCATCAAAGTTGGCAAAATTGTTGGCTGTTTGGATCTTCACTTTAAATTGAAGTAAACCTGTATTCTTCATGCCCTATGGGTTAGCAGGTGCTGGTTCACTGGGTGACTGATGTGAGGTCACAGGTTGAATGTGAATTTAATGAAGAGGTTCCAGACAGCAGATCACATCAGGTCACTGTGGCAACACAAACATAAAGAGGGTCATGTTGATGTGACAAACTCAGGTCACACAGCTCAGGTCTCTACATTTGCTGTGGCTGGACTAAACTAAGAGCCTCCATTTTCCAGCATGAGATTTGTGACACGAGTGACCTTCCATTTGTTCCTATTGTGGTCTGAGCTTCATAAAATGACCTGCAGCAGATTTAATCTTCTGTGGGGGGGTTTGGGAAGCTGTGAGAAAGGGGGGGGGAAAAGGACTCTTGCTGTGGCAGGTCAAGTAAAGACAGTGCACGGTGCACCTGTAGTGACGGTAGTCTAGAGGGGTAAAGGAGCCTCTCGCTGTGCTTGATATGCCCAAATTCTACAATAATGTCTTCTGTTAGACATTAACAGGCCTGGAGACTCTAAGGTTCACTCTTTGCAGCCTCAAACACTTGACCCTGATATGATTGATGGAACCGCACCACACTGAGCATTGTGAGCAACCAATCACCTTACGTTTTATCAGATGGTTGCACAGGAGCTATGGAAATACAGTAGACCTGCTGACACGCGGCCGCTGCCTCCGCCCAGCGCTGCACGCTGTTTGATCCCTGGATGGAGATCAATTCCTTACCAAACATCATTTATCACAGCAGAGACAGTTCCAATCAACTTGAAATCACTTAGTGGTACTTGAAGTGTGTTTGACCATCATGAATCCATGGAGCTCGAATGCAGGCAATTTAAAATCTAATTTTCTTCACACTATTAGTGCACAGCTTTTTTACCCATTTATCTAGTGCATGTTTTTCTAATCAATCTGATTTGTGCCAGGATAGCTGTTGCACTAGCATATTTATGCATGCAACTTTTTTCTGATAACCCTGGCAGACATGATTTGAGAAACAGAATACTATGCTTTGGCTTTTCAGTGTGTGCAATAGGTGGCAACTTTGTTCAGTTTATTGGTGGGTGGCAATCAACGTAAAGGTGCATTACCCCCATCTACTATATCTTCTTCTTCCTGGCTACCCAACAACATCTTCAAGCACAATACTAATAATACTCCAGGCTATTTGAAAATATTGATGAAACCCAAAACTAATGTTTGCTTTGTTGTTTCAGAATGTTCTATGATATTTATTGGCCACGTATATAGGCAGCAAAGCAAGATTAAAGTACAACATCTGATGTACTAGTAAATCATAAAGTTGACATGATAAGAAAAACTACTAGCCAACTGTTGCCTGTCTTCACATCCATTTTAGCTCTGTTTTTGTCTCCACCAGCTCCTGAAAGAAATGTGCTCCTGTGTTCATCAGCTACATGGCAACTTGAGAATAGAAGTGTATCATCATGACTGTGTGGAAAAACTACAGTTTTCTGCCTCTAGGCCTCCCTTGAGTATTAACTGAATGAAATTATAAAGTCAAAACCCTTCTTTGATTGAACTCCATCAATATGCACGCTGTGGTGGGGGACTGCAAGAAAGCATTGTTTCTTTTAAAGAGCTCTCAAGCTGTAAAGTTCGAGGATCACTGCCTTATGCAACTGTAATAATTTCACAGTATAACTCAAATTGTTACACAGAGCTATAGTGCTTTTTCATAATCTTTTTGTTGCATCCTTGGCTCCTCTTGTATCTGTGTTTATGAAGTGATAAGATGGGCATCAAATCAGACAGAGGTGCAGGTGAAGGTGCATGAAGGGCGACTTAAAGGCACTAAATTGAGGGTGAAGACGCTGTAATCAGCTGAGATTGACAGACTTCTTTCGTCTAGCAGAGTGGTTTGTATAGGAGATGCTAAGGAGCCTCAGAGCTTGCAACAGAAACATGCAGATATTACCACTGAGAAGAAAAGTTAGCAGACATAGTGGTTTTGAAACTTTTGTGGCATCACCCTTTCAGAAGCATTATAAAGGCCCGATCCCACGGGTAGTGGTTGAAATCTTCCCCTACGAATTGGGACAGCACTTCAAGAAGCTGTTACGTCATCAGTATTCATCGCGAAAACCTGACACGACATCAGTAGTCGTCTATGTAAACAGACACGACAAAAAGTTTTGCCAGGGATGTGATTGTAAAAACATTATTGAGATCTTAAATACACCAATTATTTTGCTTGCAGTTACTAAAGTGGCAAATGTATATTATCCTAATAAAATCTATGCTAATCCAGGTGAATCAATGACATTTGAAATTAAAAAGCTTGAATAGTCGTCAATATTTCACATATGAATCACAAGCACACAGGCTGCTAGTAGTGGTCTTTAGGCAACCCTGCCAGGATGCTTTTTTATTAGAGGTGCCGTTCATTTCAGTAACATCGCTGTGCTATACACGGGTTAAATCAAGTGCATCGTGTATCTTCAAAGACGGGGGAGACGTGAAATTATGTGAAAACAAGGGATTATCATGCAATAAAAAAATAATCGCTGGCATGCTAATGCTAACATGCTGGCGATTTTGTGGAAAAAAAATGGCCATAATACATTGTGAAGATATTACAATTATCGTTTTTTTTATATCCTTTTTAATGGAGAAAATTCTACATTTGTGGGTCTCTCGCAAAGCATTCTGGGAAATTTTCGTAGCCTTCGGTGTAAAGTCTGGGACTGAAAAATCTGTTTCGACGGCTACCATTAATAGGGTAATCAATTTATAAATTTTAAAAAGGTCATCACAAAAGCATTTCTTTTTTGGGTGTTTATTTACCCTACTCAAATACATATTAATTGAAATTACTTTTACTTCATATTTTACCTCTGATCATCCACGACCCCCTCTAGGAACCACTGAGCTAACAAGACCAACCACCGCCAAATAACTAAAACGTGAACTTTGGCAGGTGTTGTCTTTGAAGGCCTCAGAGATCAATAGTGGTCCATTTTCCTGTGACACATACTACAATCGACACTCAGCTCTATAATGTAATTATTAAAATGATAGGAGCATAACACAACATAACACATTAAATTAGACAAATCACTATGAATGCTACTTTGAACAGCATGAAGATACAATCCCGTTGCAAATCAGTACAGTGTGACTGTGGAATTTCTTTTTCTTACAAACCATCTTTGGCTGGTTTGGAAATCATGTTCGCTATGTGACAACCAACAGTTGCATGTTACAGTTTGGATAACTCATGAAATAAATTTACTATCAAATGTTGTTTTTATCCCTCCTCTTTAGCTTTTGTTAGTCTGCACTGGCCCTTTTCTCTCAAATGACCAACAGAGGACGAGTCTACTGGTTGCAAAAATATATATATTTTTTTATGGAAGTCTATTAGAAAATGACCCTACCTCCCACTTGATTTTTAACGCATGTAAATACTTCCAGTCAGAGTTTATGGTCTAAATCTCTAGTTCCAAGTCTTCTTAAATACAGCATGATGTTAATTTTGTAAATATTGGTCCCATTTAGATAAACTAAATAACTTTACACAACAGAAATACTCATGCCATGTTGGAAAGTGATGATAACCTTGAGCCTTTTCACAGGATTTATTGAGTTTCACTCAACAACCTAATGACCCTGTGTTGTGTTTTCACTAGAGCCCTCTGGCATGTGTTACAGTGTCAGCACAAAGATCTCACTGACTTGAAGGAGAAGGGTTTGTTGTTTCTCATGCTGTGATAATGCTGTTCTGACTACAGTCATGTCAAATGCACACATGCAGGGTTTCCAAGGTTGTTAACTGTTAAGTTTCCCAGCGTCTGTCCCATTCTTGTTAAAACAATATCTCATAATGCCTGGAGAGAAGTTTTTCAAATTTGGTACCAATGTTCAATGGGACTCGAGGTTGAACTCATTCGATTTTTCGCTATCAATGTGACTATACAAATCACATTTTTCATTTAGTGATAGCAGCTTCTCATAAACGCGTTGTGGGAATCTCATCAAATATAGTGCAAACCTTCATATGGACTCAAAGATGAACAGATCAGATTTTGATTCTGGAAGGTCAAGGAGAAAGGTCACTTTGGCTTCATAAAACATGTTTCCTGGGCTCTTGAACATGAACATCATCCTTAATTAATTCCTTAAAATTTGTAGTTTTCACTTTTCATTAATTGATTAAATTTAAGTGGTCAAAGGTCACCGTTACCTTATGAGTCTGAAAAAAAGGGAATGTAGACTAAAGCTGAGCTGGATGGTGGAGGCATACAACCACACAGGGGTCATTTTAGTGTTCCTTACTTTTTTGGACATGAAACAAAGAGGTGGTGTTGTAAAATATGTTAATTCATGGTTCTGTCTTTAAAATTTAAAACTGTTTCATCGTAATAAAAGTAATTTTCCTGGAAAAATCTGTGACTTGATCCTAGGAAATAAGTGTAAATCTGCTTGGAAACATTGAACCCCTGCACAAAGGAGAGATGATGCTCAGATGAGGCAGATCATCTTAAGAAATGTTTATGAGAAACCTTAATGAGAGAATCTGCTTCCAGTGCAGTCATGTCCCTGGGGATTGTCCAGAAAATGAAGCTCTGTGCTGTTTGTGATTGCATTATAGATGGCCCCCTGCTCAGCTCTTTGATTGTTCCTGCTGCTGCTGGTCTGGAGGATGCAGATGCTAATTTACCATGTTATTATAGCACAGTATCAACATTCCCATATTCATTGATATTCACTCGGCTTATTATAGAAATAAAGTCATCAGACATATTGGATGTTTGGACATGGTTTAAAAGCATGGTGCAGTTCGACATGGGGTCGGTGCAGTGGCCTTGATGCTCACCACTCTCCAGCATAATGAAACAGAACAAATCAAACAGCTTCATCAATCTGACAACACAACCACATATTGCTGCTGTTGCCCTCATCACAACAGAAATGAGCCACAGAATACTTTAATCCAGTTAATAACAAAATGATCCCTTAATTAAAGAGTTTAACAGAACATTTCTGCAATGATATCTGAACTAAAATGGATATTTAATCAAAACGACAACATTGTTGGCTTGTTCTCCAGTATCACTGGAAAACATGGAAACAAATACTGTGTCCAGGCATGTTCATCACTTAATGTCCCCTGGAAACTTCTGTTGTTTGGTAACTCATTTCTGAGGAGCAGCATTTCTCTATTTATTTGTGCTTTCTGTGTTTGCAGTGTGTGTCTGTGTTGTCATTCAAGGACCTTTTTCTTCAGTTGCTGTTTTTCAGATTGCGTTTTGCAGTGAGATTCAGAGCTTTCATGGCCACCAGGGATCTGACTGTGGAGCTGTTTAGTGATGAGTGCTGTGGGTCTGATGCTTTGAATCAGTTCTTTCCTCAATTCATCTCACCTACAAATATGACAGATATGTCATTGTTTTATGTGTTCATCATCTGATGTGAAAACATCAGAGTTCCCTACAGGTAGAGAAATTAAAAGTGTGCTCTCTGGTCATAGCTTATGTATGAAATCCCAGCTGAGCGTCTATCCTTCGCTGTCAGCTGAACACTCTGACTGACAGTAGATAAAGTTCCATCGTCTGGTTCAGAAATTGTTTTGCCGTCAGAACTGAGGCTGAGCACGTCAGTCCAACAGACACAAGCCACACTGCTCCCTAGTTTCTACCACCCGTCTTGACTTCTGTCAGAGTTTGTCTTTTGGTTTGTCCGTTTTGTGTGATGGATTTCTAAACTTTACAGTCTATCACACTGTTGCTCCTACATTGATGCAGCCAAAGAACAGGTGCAATGAGGGAGCCATGTAATAATCCGACATTAGAAACAAAGGTAGGAGTGAACACCACCTTTTATAATCTCTAAAAATACAATAAAACAACTTTTAGATTAAATCAATGATAACACCTCAGATGTGCGATACACCCATGTCACAGAGCTGTTAGCAATCCAGATCCAGATTGATACAGACTTCCAGTAAATGAGCTAAAATCATGTTAACATACAGTAAATTCAAACTGCAGAGAAAACCCCATGACCCGGTCTGCCTGTATACCCCACCTCATATAAAAAAGGTTAATGAAGCTTGGTGCTTTAAAATTGATGAGAAAAAAAATAATAATAACCAGGTGTGGTATCACAAAGTTATACATTGTAATGCCAAGTCTGCTAGCTGTCAGTTTGTAGAGACTCACATGACACAGAGCATACGTCTAAATAATGTTACTCATCTACATTAGGGCTGCAAATATAATTTATTTGGATAATTGAAAAATCTCTTAATATTTTCTTTCGATTAATAATTAAAATAACCGAAAAAGATAAAAGCTACATTTTATCCTATCCAACAGTTTATTTGTATTACAGACATCTGCAACTTAATTATATAATTAAGTTAATTAATTTACTATAATTCCGGTTACCCCAGTTTCGGATATCTAAAATCTATTTCTGACCAGTCACAAGTTCAACATGTCTTTAATTCACCTCAATCTAAAATATCTTAAATTAAGTTTGAACTAGTCACAATTTTGTTGTAGATATCTTGAACATGAACATATCTATAATAACAAACCCCATACACATGGATGGCCAAAGTAGTTAGAATTTTACTGGTCAAAGTGTAATGTGACATTTGGAGTTTTGAGTAGTCTAAACAGAATTTGCCGTGGTATGAACCAGTAAACCGAGAGAAGAACAATGGCTTCAACATGTTTTCTCTTCAGGTTCATACCACAGTGATGTTGTGCGGCTGTTCCATGTGAAATGAGCTTTGCACATTTTGCAGCTAACGGTCTCTGAAGGCTTTAATGTAAAGTGTTCCACACCGTTACACACTGTATCGTTAGCAGTGTCTGTCTCCGCCATTTTACTTCAGAGAGCAGACGGCTTCATCACGTGAGCTACACAAGGAAAAGGATTGGTTGGTTTTCTGCCCCCACCTCCGGAGATGTTGCCACAGTGTGTACTGTGTATCATAACAATAACTAATCGATTATGAAATTAGCTGCCAACTAATTTTATAATTGATTAAATTGTTGTAAGTTGTCGCAGCCCATACATGTTTATCCCATTGAGTACCATTAACTTAACTCCTGTTGCATATGTCAATACTTTTACTACTTGGGGACAAGTTGTGTAACCAGATGAGACTTTAAGGTTCTGCCTGTTTATCCTACTAATTTACCTCTTCCTCTCGAGGCCCTGCGTGTCTTATCTGTGGAGCCTGTACTGTGGCCATTGCTCTGGTTACTGCTGAAGTGAACTGTGAAGATGTACGCTAAAGATAAACACTGACCTCTGTTCTCCTGCAGATGACATGTCATTGTTAATGACCTGCTTGAGACTTGTATAAAAGAGACTTGATGTAAGAACCAACATGAGGAGGGAAGATTCTCTTACAATAATGACATCAGTGTGTCAAGGCTCAATTTTGAATGTGAATATAAAACAAGCACAGCACTGGAAAATTGTGTGTGTGTGTGTGTGTGTGTGTGTGTGTGTGTGTGTGTGTGTGTGTGTGTGTGTGTGTGTGTGTGTGTGTGTGTGTGTGTGTGTGTGTGTGTGTGTGTGTGTGTGTGTGTGTGTGTGTGTGTGTGTGTGTGTGTGTGTGTGTCACACGAAGCATATTTAAATTCAGAGCGACCCTTCCAGCTAGCCTGATGTGATGGCTGGGTAAATTGAGCGACAACAAACAATTACTGTTTATTAACTTTATTGAAGGTGTCCTGGATGACAGCTCAGAAAACGGTGAGGAGATGGGCAGTGTTTGTAGACTGACGTTATTTTTAAAAGATGGGACTGCAAATACAGAGGAACCTGTCATCTGACACACTGCAATACTTTTTTAAAAATGCAATTAGAAGAAAAGTGGGATTTATTGTGTCAAATATTAGTTCTGTGCATTTATACTTGTCTGATGTGTCTCATGTCTGCAATTTTGCACAAGGACATAAAATAATGTCCCGAGAGAGGAAGAAACCAAAATTGCATGTCATTGTAAAACAGAGGTTCTTACAATAAGACGATGGGTGAGTGGAGCAGAGAGCTCTCAAAATGTCAGAACAAAGTCATTTATTCAAACTCCAAATCCGCTCAGTTTCATGGGACTCCAATGGAATAGCATTTAGTGATGCAATCTCTTACAAACCTCCGACATTTATTCAGCTCCTCTGACTTTGCACTGCTTTTGAGTGCTGATTAAGCATCTCTCACACTTTACCAGTAACACAGGTACAAAAACATGAACAAAACTGAGAAAAAACATTTTTCTGTGAGCTCTTTTTTTTGCCACTGCACAGTGTCAGTAGTAGCTTTAAAATCATTTTCCACATGCATGCCTAATAGACACACCTCGAATATGAAGCTTAGAAGATAGCATCACAAACTCACATTTCCTGACAGCCGTAGCAAATGTATCGATTTTCCACTTGGCTTTCTTCTGGGGCATTTTCAAGAATTAATTTTATAACTCCAGGCATTAACAGCACAAAGCTCACTGATGATAGAAATGATCAAATAAGCCCAACAGAATGTACACATAGCATGTTTATAGACTTATTCATCTGTCTTCATGTCTGTAACTGTAGGATTTTATTAAAATTTGGCAGCACTGTAGCAGCAGCTCAGGAGGCCTGCTCTTGATTGATGCCTCCTCTGTTAATTGACGCGCTGGGATTTAGCGCAAGAGGGAATCTGCCCCCGTGGCTCCGTGGGTCAATAGTTGAACTTCTTATTCAGACGGGAAACCTAATGGCTTTTGCAAATGATCTTTAGACTTTTTATATCCCTAAATGTTCATTAAATTTGATGCTGCTACAAGCGCAGCTAACTGGCTTTAAATTACAGTTCAAACGATTGAATGTAAGCTTTAGGAATTGGATGACAGCAGCGAAGACTGAGGTTCAGTGTCGCAGTTAGCGAGCGGAGGTGATACGGTCAGAGCTCGACCCCGGCTATGACTGAATCAAATGGATGTTAGTGCTGAGCAATTTGCTTGTAATTCTTCTTTTACAATGACCTCAATAGCAAGTGCATAGTTAATATTCATTCCTTACTTTGTTGTACAGATTCTGTATATAATAGGCATATCTCTGTTTCATGGATACAGGCTCTATGACCACATCTCAGATATATGACCTTCATAAATATGCATCACTCTCCTGCACAAGGGACAAAAGAGAAACCCACCATAACAGTTAGATCTAGATTAAGTTGGAGAGAGTACAAAATGCACTTTACTGTAACTTTTGTGCATACTGATGAACTGATCAGTCAACACAGCATAAAAACAATCAATATTTTATTTGCTGAAAAATTCAGTTTGATCAGTGTCTGAAATAAAAACTGAACCAAAATTAATGAGATAAGGATAAGTATGATGTTCTATATTTTCTACTTGTCACTGAATCCCATGTGTAACTAAAGCCTGATATACCTCACTCCTCCATCATTGTCCAAAAACTATTAAAAACATCAATGAGCCCACACTGTTGCACTGGGTGACATGCTCCTTTATTGCCATGAACACACGCTGTCGTCTATTTTGACTCAGTCCCACACACACTTCTGCTGCCAGTAACACTCACAACAGCACCAAATGTCTGTTAATTTAGCAGTGAAAATAGTCCCCATCAAATGCTTTATTCCCTCTTCTGAGTAGTGTTTGCTTAAAACTACAGTGCCCAGCTGTTTCGGGAAATTACTTTAAAGTATTTTTATTCTTTAGTCAGTGTGCCACTGAAGTCAGAAAACAGGAATAGATCGACTGATGTGGTTTGGTTTGTTCCTTTCACGAGATCTGTTGACAATTTCAAAAACCCAGAGCACCAAATGCAGTGCAAGTGCAGCTTCTGCTTAGAGGGCTAAATTAACAATAATAGTAATAGTAAAATCACAACAGATACATGAAAACATAAAGCTGGATAAAGGAAAATATGCAGTTGTTAGAGGAGGTAGCAAGATCGTATAAAAAATGGCTTATGGTCTTACTTCTGCTAAATAATTTGGACTGTACTAAATTGACGAAACTAAAACTCATGACATGAAAGGTGGAGCTTTAAAAACATTTTTTTCAGGAGAATCTCACAAGAGGAAAGACAATGATGTTTATAATCACCACATTTCACACAAGCACTCATACATTTCCTCCCACTTCAACCAGTAGACCCAGATAAAAAATGTAGTCGCTTTGCAAGAATAATGCCGAAACCAAAGCAAATACTTTAAGTTGACTTACTGTAATGTAAGTACAATTGTGAGTTACTTTTACTTTACATGCTTACTGCATATCATGCTTCTTTAAACTCACAGGTTGTGCCGAGTTCAGCCTCCTTGCTGAGGAAGGATTTTTTTATTTGACCTTCCACCATACCACTGATGGGTCGAATTTCACCTTTCAATGACCAGTCACACTATTGTGTGTGTGTGTGTGTGTGTGTGTGTGTGTGTGTGTGTGTGTGTGTGTGTGTGTGTGTGTGTGTGTGTGTGTGTGTGTGTGTGTGTGTGTGTGTGTGTGTGTGTGTGTGTGTGTGTGTGTGTGTGTGTGTGTGTGTGTGTGTGTGTGTGTGTGTGTGTAAAAGAAGAATATGAGACTTGAGAGCTTTTGTAGATTAGGTCCGACACTAGTGTAAATGTGCTGTAAACAAAAACACTCTGCTTTGGACCGGGGGATTTATACATCATGGCCTGCCACCTGCAGGATCTACCGCAACGCCCCACTCCTTGCCCGATTGATCCATCAACTTTCCTGACCAACTTTTTTGGACCCAGAAAATCTCCCGATGCATTCCTCATAGTTGATAGGCAAACTCTGAAAAATGTCTAGAAACTATTTTCCGGAGATTTCGTGTGTTAATGACTGAAAACATCCGTTCATCCACCTATTTATAAATGCCACGTATCCTTTCAGGGTTGCAGGGTGGCTGACAATGGCATATGTTAAATATCTTTTTATATTATTATGAGAAGTGTAATGTTTTTGTTTGCTATGAAACTAGCGGGCTGCCACAGTCTCTGCAATTAATGACTACCACTGCAATCAGTGGTTTCCCCATTCTCAAAACGCTGTAAGTGGAATACGTTTAAGTATAGGACAAGTGGATTAGTCACCTCAAAGTGATAAATCCCCTTTTGTCCACTTGTATTTGATCCTTATCTCTATCAGAAAAGACAACATAGTGGCACTAGTTATTATAGTGGATTTATTGTCTCCAGCTCCACATTTGTAATCCTTGATGAGTGAAAAGTTTAAAGTGATATGTACGTTTTGCTTACTGTGTTGCTGTAAGCTTCAACATTACTGCTTTGCCTTTGTCAAAGAGTGCAATATCCCAGACTGCTCGCTATCGCACGTCTGCAGAGTGACTCAGCCACAACTTCTTAGTGCAGTTAACAGCTGATAACAGATAATTAAAGTTGCCACTGTTTTCAAATTTGCCTTGGCTGTGAACAAAGATCCACGTCTCTATATTTATCTGCACCCAACAGTTCATGATTACATTTTTTGTTAGATGAAAAACTAATTCAGATTGGGAGATTAAAATTTGTTTGTCCCTTTTGTTTCCTTGTGCAGACATTATTACCCTGGCTCTTTCCAGTACTGGCAATCCATCGGTATTGTGTTGTTTTTACTTCGGAATGTTTAAGTGAGTGACAAAGAGATAAATTGATGTCTAATTCAAGATAAACAGATTAATACTTGTGCCAAGGTCCATTACACATTTAAGTTTTTATTTTTCCTCCAGACAAACCAAGGGCTTTAAATTCACAGCATTCTTGTTTTGAAACTTGGACCTGAAGACTTGAAGTGATGCACTGTTTGTTCTCACTTTGGTTCGTGTTGTTCATCATTTAATTTGGAGACACTTTAGGGACACGAGTCGGATGAACAAGTGTCACAAAGCTTGATATCAAAGATGACAGGATGTGCACAGACGTCCTAATTGGCATTCCAATCGACACAGCAATGCATGAGAAATGTGTTTGCTTCACAGGAGATTCACAACACTTCTGTGCACCCACAACTCCCCAACCGTCAAAGCCGAGACAGAAGTGGAGAAAAGCAGAAGCACTTTGTGTCTTTGAGAAACAGAATAACCGCCCTCTGGCTCCCTGACTCTCCTCAGCAAAGCACACATCTGAGCAAGCATCAGATCCCATCTGTTCACTCATACACAACCGTCATTCTATATCATTCCTACAGGTCTTGTCCCTGTAAACCATCCACATATTGGTCCCTTATTAGTTTGGCAGAGATTGTGTAATCAAGCAGCAAAGGTTTCCATTATGATTCCACAGATAAGTCTGCAGGCAGACTGTCTCTTGATACTCTTTTCATGATTGCTTTGAGTCTCAACAAGTTATTCTGTCTTTTAGCAGGAATAATACAACAAAAAGAAACGGGGTTCAAGGTTAACAAGAGTGTAAACAGCTTTTAAAGAGCTGCTGCGGTGACCATGATCAGATTGAGTGATCTTATGATGCATGATGGCAGACAAAATATAACGGCGAGTTGTTGAACTTTCTAACTCTATGTGAGAACAACCATTATATTTATTGACACATAGCTACATTCAGCTCTTGGCTCATAGTATAGCCTATAGTAATTTCATTGAGGCAAAAGTGTTCAACTCTAAATTAGTAATTAGGACCTAATGGATTAGTTTTCAATATAGATTGTAAAAGCACTGATCATATTTGACATGATTCAAGTAAATATTAAAACAACACGTTATTAAAAAATGTTACTTCAGACTTCTCATTCCCACAGCAGGTTTTTGTGTGGGCAGTTTTAGTTCATAATGTTGTTGGCTAGAAACATATGTAAGGACACTGAGAAGAGTGAAATATTTTTAAAATATAGTTTAAACTGTAGCGGGTCAGCTGAGTAGGAGGGTTTATGTGACCCAGGTTGCATTTGTATTCACACAGTGAATGAGATGTGGCCACATGAAGATTGATTGATCGGATCTCAGGACGTAATATGAATCAATATTTTTAGTTCATTAATTTTTCTTTTGGTTTGTTGATTTTGTTTAAGGTTAGAGAACATTAGAGCAAAGGCAATACTTTTGTTTACAATAAAGCTAATGTTTTCATCTGCTTCAGATACCGAGAAGTAATAGTCGTCAGTCTGCATTTCAAAAGCGAAACATTTACCATAATGAGGCTCACCTCCCATGAATTTCAGGGAATCACAATGCCAGATGTTTAAACACAACATAATCCCTCTAGATAGAGAAACACACAGGGGTTACTCCTGATAATGGCTTTAGGTGCTGTTTTTAATGTAGACAACAACAGACCAACAGAAAAAACTAAAAAGAAAAGAAGATGAGTGACTTGTTATTCTGCCTGCTGAGAACTGTGTAATGAGAACGTGCACAGCCAAGGAGGACACTACCAATGCAATACCATGGTCTGCTTGTCTGCCATGTATGGTGGCAACTGTGTGTGTGTGTGTGTAAGAGTGATACCAAGGCAGAGAGAATTGTACAAAACTCTTTCAGTTTGAGAAGAGAAATAAAATTTGATTATGACACTATGCTGAGACAAATAAGACTTTGGGATGGGATGCCACTGTTCAGGAAACGAATGGGGAACATTAAGTCGTTGTTAAAATGTTTTCTACTATTGTCCCTTTAGGGGCTCTGTGGAATTTGGACCTAGTGGGACCTCATCATTTGTCACGTGGTCACGTGATGAGAAATCCTCCTCTGTGTTAAATATATGAAAAGTGCTTATCAAAAATGGGCCTGGATAGTTCATCCATTGACCTTCATACTTTTGATGACAGTTTTTACAGTTTTAAATGTACAATATCAGGCTCATGAGCAGCATTTAAATGTTGCACACTCTGCAGTCAAGTTAAAAATAGGACATTTCTGGAAACAATTTCTGACACTTAAAACTGTCAGACTCAGCAGCAGCATCAAAATACTGCAGTCACGGTGCCTTTGTGAGGCCTTTTTATACAGAGTTACAGCAGACGAGAAGTTTGTGGTGTTGCCTTCAGATGTGGAGACTGTTCCATGGCAGGTCTTGCACAGTACCTTTTTCTGTTCCACATCTGCCCCCTAGAAGGCCAAATACTTCACGGAAGTGCAGCTTTCTTTGGGCCTGAATTGACCAAGGTTGCTACTGGTTCAGAGGACACCATTTCTACACACCACGAATTGAAAGTTTGACTTGATTCCCTCCCGAGTTGTTGTTGTGTATATGCAGCTGCCTTGGGCCGCGTCTGCTTGGTGAGCATGAATGGTACACAAGGAGCATGGTGCTTCTGATTGGTCAGCATGATTTTAACACTAGGACGGCATGAATTTGTAAAATCATTTACATGGCACGTTTTATTCCTGGGTCAGACATGTTAATAAA
Source organism: Hippoglossus stenolepis (assembly GCF_022539355.2). NCBI lineage: Eukaryota > Metazoa > Chordata > Actinopteri > Pleuronectiformes > Pleuronectidae > Hippoglossus > Hippoglossus stenolepis. The sequence goes on along the minus strand of NC_061499.1, from coordinate 19,326,990 downwards.
TAAATTCCAGCCTCTGCGGTTTGCTAATCGCATTGTTTCATTTTGCTATTTTGATTTGAATTCTATTAATTCTACTTTACAGTGGTAACTGGTTGTGTTAAGTGCTTTCTTACTGGGTGGCTGAGGCTCAGCAGATGTTGGTTTGATCCCTGGTTCCTCCAGTCTCCATACTGAAGTGTCCTTGGGCAAGACACTGAACCCTAAATTACCCCTGGATGATAGACTGTTCAGTGATAGAAGAAGTGCTGTGTGTGTGAATGTGTTTTGTAGTGTGAAGCACTTTGAGTGGTCGATAAGACAAGAAAAGTGCTATGTAAGCGCTATACAAATAGAATCATTTACCATTTTATCAGAGTGTTTTTCAATACGACGCACAAGTGTGCTATGGTCATTTGTCGGCACAGTCCAAATCTTAAACTCACACGTCGTAGATCATGAAGATCCCAGGGACTAAAGGCCACCACTACCTCCAGTCCTTATAATGATAATTAATTCCTCCCACCTTGCCTCAGGTTACTCTAGAACAGTTAGAATGAGTACGACTGTCTTGCATTGCTTTTAGTTGCCTACCTCCTGTTATGGAAGTTTTCTGGAAGCTGGTGAAAGGAGAACTCAGGCAGCAGCTGATGTCTTATGCAGAAGATTTCAATGTAGACTTGATGCATCAAGGAGACCAGAAGGTGCAACAATATACAAAGGTCAACAGAGTAACATGAGAAATATTCCCCCCCGGACTCTGAAGATGTCTCCCACAGCATCCACATATATCTCCCTCTACTTGCGTCACCCATTCTAACAGCACATCCATGAAAGGCTAGAATTGCTGTCACTCTCTATGTTACATGTAGGTGTTCGCATCCTATTGGATAGTTAAGACTAAAGTGTTCATTCCTAAATCACATTGTGTCCTTACGTCTTGTCACTGGTGAAATACGCAAAAGAGTTAAAGTTGGTGAGAGTTGAAGTTGGTGCCTCTCTGTCTGGAGCATCTGAGTTAGAGATGAAAGTCCCTCAACGTAGACACTACAATGAACTGTTGGTTGGCGTTTTATCGATAAACTGACCTTGTGCTGCTCGGAGAGACAAGGGAGTAACTGTGGAACTAAACAGGCACTATTCTCCTGTACAGATATAATATACATAATATATAGTGGCATATACAGTAATGTGTGAGGATGGTCAAAAATTCCTCAACACACTCGACATGTTTTTTTTGTCGGAGCTTCAATGTTTATTGCTAGATATTTGTGTATGTGCACTATTGTGCTGTATGTGATGTTACCTTACCTCACCTCACCTTACCTCAACATGCATTGCTAAATTTATGAAAACCTGAACAATATTATTTGAAATATCTTACTGTGGACCCAACGTCTTGTTCACACAGGCTTTGGAGTTCTACCTTGTGTCACAAAGCAATTCAGATGTCCCACCACACCCTCAGTAGTTCTGTTGGAGTTCTGTTTGATGTGAAATGTAGCTTTGAGATCAGTGGCCAATGAGTGCTAGCTGTTTAAATGTGTTAACAGCACATACAACTTCACTTCCTTCTGTGAAGAGATCGGAGAGACCTATACCAATACACTGGCCTACTTTCAAAGAGAGCTGGGGCCTTTTAAATCGGATGCTTTGAACACATCAGCAAACACAGGGGAGAGGCTCAGCGTGGTTCACAGAGACAGACAGAGAGACAGACGGAGAGAAAGTCTCACAGTCAGATGGACAGGAAGAGTGTATCGCACTAGTCTGTGCATGCTGTCACCACCATTAGAGTGAGACCAAATAGACCTTCCTTCCCTGCAGTGCGGCACCGAAGGGTGCAGTCACCGACATGCTCCTGCCCGTTTCTCTTTCCCCTAAAAAAGCTCCCACAGGCTGTTCAACTATGTTGTGCCCCCCCACCTCCAAACACTATGCCATTCCCACTCTGTTGTCGGTGACCCCTCCTCCCCCCTGCGCCTGCTTTTTTACTGTGAAATGGAGCCCTTCTCAATCACACAGCGCTGTTGGCTTGCTCTTTATTTCACTCGTCCTTTTTTTGTTCCCTCTCTTTCTCTCTGGCTGGGAGCTTATCTGAGAGGCTCAGCTGCTGGTCGACTGTCCACAGAGAACCCCAGGCCACAACAACAACAACAGCAAAAAACTAAAAACTGGCAAATATAGCTACTCTTTGGCTTGGATTTATTTATATTAAGAAGTGAGACACTTCAACTATTTACCGTAACCTCAACTTGAAATGTGGAGAACAATAAGCTCCCCACTTCTCTTCAGCGCGCACAATACATCCCTGAAATGCCACTGAAATTGAGTTAAAGGAGAGAGGTTATTTTTTGTTCAGAAGAGTTTGGGAGGGAATAATGTATCTCTGCTGTGCAATATAAACCGTGTACCTCAATCTCAATATCAGATTTTCATGGAATAAAACTGTAACAGTAGATTATTAGAAAATTTGTTGAATTTTATAATTTTTTATTTTGTCACTAACACATATTTAAACCTAAAAAAGACCCGACATGAAATACAGGAGGGCAGTGAACTATTTAATAGTTTCATAACTTAAATTTAGAAGTCGTATTCACCCACTTAAACAGCACTTCTTTATGTAGAGTTTCTATATCACCAATCCATTCACACACATACTGACGTTCTAGTAAGTGGTCGACCCGCTCTAACTGCAGAGCCACAGTCGCCCAAAAAATTAGGAATGAATGCAAAAACTTTATTAGACTATTTGAAACATAATGGAACAGAAAATAGGTGAAAATTGTTATATTTGAACACCTTGAAGTACTGTACTTTTGATTTTATTATTAATATATATATATATTACTGTTCCTTTGGTAATTTTCCCATAATACCATTCATACTTTTTGTTACATCTAGCCTACCTTCAATACATGTAGCCAGTATCAAGTGAAATGAGCTGTCATTGGTGAGCAGTTCATTACTTAAAGTGGACTCTAATGTTATCTTAATGGTACTTGTGACCTTTACTTGAGTAATTGCTGATGAGAGTAATTACAGGCTACTTTTACTTGAGTAAAGATTTTCAGTTCTCTCCCCACCACTGCATAGCGGCTCCATTTCTGACATCACTCATGCTATTAAGAACATTTTAGAATTGTAAGGGAATTTAAAAGACAGAAATATAATGGAATCACCAACTCTTTATTTAAAGAAAGGTGAAGCAATTGATTGGGGGTTGGGGTCGTCTCATCCCTACTATTTCTATCTGCAACCCATTAGGGAGCTAGTTTGAATTGTTGTATTGCTTTTTACCAACACAAGACCTAGATGTGTAACAGAAAGAAAGGCTAAAAGAAGAAGCTAAATGACTGAGCACATTGAATGCCTAATAGGAAAAGTAAAACCAGTGGGATATAGAAATCTTAATGAGAAGGGAAATTGCCCTTTTAAATTCCTAACAAGTCTTTATTCTTAATTTAGTTTTATGAATTGAGTTATGAATCTCTTTCTAAAAAATTTCAGGTTTTATGAATTGTTATTCATCATTTTTAATGATGCCCTTTTTGATTAGGTATATTTAACTTAGTTATCTTTGTACCTATTTATTAATATTGATTGATATAAATTTCAATTTAATATTGCTTTCTCTATTTAATGCCAGTTACAAAATTAAAATATAAGTGATATAATATGAATAAACAATGAATCATTTTGTGGATGAATAAATACAATTGCATATAAATTATAATGCCTGCAGTACAATTAGTTAATTTATTACATGCTTGATAAATTAGTGTCTCCTCCATAGATAGAGCAAGAAACACATTAAGTAAGCACTTCATTGAAAGGGCGTAAATAATCAAATTAGGCATCAGTTCATTCAGACATTCATTTTATTCTTCCTTGTTCCTTTTCAGGATGATGAGGGGCTGAATCAGGTACAGTCACTTCAGTTTATTGAAAATACAATTATAGAAATAAATGATTTCAAAATAAAACGATCACAAAACATACATTTGTTTTGAGATAAAAATAAATCAATAATTACACAGTGTTGCATCATGTATCTGGAGGCAGAGAGTTGAGAAACACGGCAATGCTCCAGTGATTCATTAAAATAATGTAGTTATTTCAGAAATGATGACAGGTATTTATGAGATCATGCTAATAAACCTCCAGGATTTGACAGGAAGTTTGGATCTTGTTTCTTCCAGCTCAGGATTTCATTGACAAGGTTTTCCTGCTAACATAAAAGTGAAAACGGTTAACAAACACAGTGCACTGTTATACACAAGACATGCTTATTGTAGAAACTGGAGAAATCTAAAAAAAACATCTTCTATATATAATCTGACATTTTTCACATTCAGGTCCTGCTGCTGTTTTACTCATTACCAGCATGGGATTTTCAGTATTGAAAACAAATTTGCAGTGTGGGTGGAGCGCAAAGTGTGGGTGAGGCAGCTTTTATCCATCGTCACTTTGGCATTTGATCCAATGAGACAGGTGTATTTTATATACTGTAGAACATCTCCCTTAATAGCTTTTACATACAATGGTCCATTTATAGATGGGGATCTTGACAGAAAAAAAAAACCCATCAGCATATAACGTGCATGGATCTTTTGACCCTGTGATTTCCTTCTCCAACTCCCCTTTCATGTGAATCAATCTCATTGATGGTCCCTTCAGAGGCCATGACGGGAGCCAGAGCCTGCATCGATACTGCTTCATTCCCATACGTTCAATATGTCAGCTGGACAAACACTTTTCTAAGAGATGAACCAGCCAGCAGGTCTGCGTCTTTTTAGATGTTTCTTCAACAAGAGTAGTGTCAGTTAGCATCTGTATATTTAATGTAGTTTAATGCAGTCTTGAAGCCATTATGAATGCAACTGAAGCAGCCTTATAAAACACGTGTTTTTAGTCATCACATTTAACATTAAACCTATATTTGGGAGTGAGAGGAAGTTGTCATGTGTGATTTCTTGATTTTCTGATCATGTGGTGGGTCTAGAAACCTTTTGAAAAGGTAGATTCAGATGACTGGGGCATATTTGGGAAATGTAGGGTAAAAATGTCAAGACTTAGATTTAAAGCTTGACGTTGTTTTACTAATAAACTATTTAGTATTAGTAGCAACATTATTTATTCAGTGTAATAAACAAGTGCCGCATAAACAAGTTCAAACATTCTAAAATTAAATGATATCAATAAATAACTGTTGTGGGTAACTCCTTAAAGTCCTGAAGCATCCATAGGACACAGTTGGCCCGTAGACATAGATGTGTAAATGACTACAAACAATATGTCTGCAATTAGTTTTTTTTCTTTTCCTTCTCGTCTTTTTGCATCTCTTTGTTGTTGTCTGCTTTCTTTTCTCTGTCCTTCAGTGTCACTTGATGGTAAATTTGTATCTGTAGTTATTTCGTGTAGGTATGTGAATATCAAGATATTAATCATTTGGTTTTTGTTTAACTACATCTAACGCCCCGGACACACTGGAGGCAGAACGGCAGCAGAACTGCTGGGACGCTGTTCTGCTTCGTTTCTCGTTTGTGTACCTGTCACAATGGACGCAGTTCAGCAGCGGAGCGTCTTCTGCCAGCACTGCTGCTCCACTACGTTTTTACATAGGGTTTAGCCTTGAGAATGGCCATAAATGATGTCATCGTCCCGTTACTCAGCGTGTGTGTGATAGAGACTGACGTGAACTTTTAATGCAACTACAGCCCTTGTAAGGTTTCTGGCATAATTACTGTATTTTAAAAGTAGTTCTATGTACTACAATAAATACCGGTAATATACAGAATTAAGCATCTTCCACTCCTGCAAATATTTAAAAATAAGAAAAACTTTGAATGAATCAATTCAATCAACAGAAATGTAGGAGTGATTTTATTTTGAAAACAGTTACAGGAACATCTACATTTGTGACCTATTCAAAAGATAATAAACACATAGCATTAAAACTGTGAAAGATCATTTCCATTGTTTATTCTGCTGAGAACCGTGCGAGGAATGCGGAAAAAAACGGCGAGACCTCTAACCTCTAGGAGAGCGGCGCTGCTTCCGTGGCTGAGCAGCAGCAGCCGGTGTGCCAGGTCTAATCTGTTAACATGGGCGCAGTCATGAAAACCAAGCCGTACTGCTGCTGTTCCGTGTCCAGTGTGGCCCGGGTGTAAGATGTTGCACAGTCACGCACAACTATGCAGGGCTGCAGCCACAGTAGACAATTAAAGAAAACAAGAAAGGTATAATGTGACATCTTACGATACCACCACAGTTTGGTAGGATTTGATCTGTAGATTGAAAATTTAACATAGACTTTGCCAAGTCCCAGTCATCCCTTGAAAATAAATCAAGCCGTACCAGATTGCACACCCATAGATATCAGTCCCCTAAATATGTCAGATTTTTTTTCTTCAAGATCCATGAATCATTCCCTCAGAGATCTGTGAGAATGTCAAAAGAAATCTTGCAACATTAAAAAAAAGTGAAAGCCAAATCCAAAATTGAATGGGTACTTTCCTGACCCATACCACATCCTAGTTTCATGGTAATCTGTGTTGTAGTTTTTGCTTAATCTTGCTTACAACCAACAAACAAATGAACAGGGGTGAAAACATCGCCCCCGTGGATGAGGAAATATTTATCTAACCTCGCAGTCCGTCATGAGTGGGACCACAAATGGAAATCCTGATTAATCTTGGGCCTATGGACCTTCATAAAATGAAAGAAAAGATCAAAATGAAAACATTATATTTGGGATTTGTTGTAAAACCAGATAGAGAGAAAATTTGGAGAAGAATAACTATAAAGAAAGTCAAATAGCCTCTAGTCTAATGTAATGTTTGGCTGGATTTATACACCCACAACAACATTTACAAGGAATACACTTTATCAACCCACATGACCAATCAATAATTGTTTTCTTTCTGGGAATATTATTTCTTACACAACTCTTATTTGTTCATGTGTTACTGTTTTTGCTTGATGGGAGTTTTATGCTCTTCATTGAATAACTACTAGTTCTACCTGGGCTGTTTTTCGAAGCATCCTCTGTCATTTTATTTTTTGACTAGTTATAGCAGTAGCTTGCATCTACACTTTACCAGGAAGTGTATTTTCCTCTGTTTGTGTGCCTGGTATGTTTTGAATTTGTGTGGGTGAAAAGGACAGTGTGTAATGTTCCAAGCTGGATAACAGAGGTGTGAAGTAAAAGCTTCGGTGAAACATCTTACTTTGATGCTGGTGCATTCTGTATCTCTGTCACATGTGTGAACTTCAGCAGTAACATCTCTCTCTCTCTCCTCTCATATTCATCAACACCTAAGAGCCCTGTGTGTGACGTTAGATTGATTTAGGCGGGTGGTGAGAAATCTTTATGTAAAATGCCATCGTGTCTCCTCCAGTTATAAAGTTTTCTCTTGCTTTCAGAACAGCATATGTCCGGATGACTCTCAGTGCATCCATATGATGATAGAAACACCTTCGATCTGGCAGGATTTTGGAATTGTGGTTGGCTGAAATGACTCAATCTGTTATAAGGCGTCGGCTGGCATTGATTCAGGTGTTTAGTATTCCACAGTGCCGTCCTGGTTGACTCGGCCCACTGTCCACATCTCGCTACAGCTTCTCAGGGATGACAACGGCAATTTATCGACCGCATCATGTTTTGCATTATCACAGTCAACATAAAAACAGTCGGACTGCGTGAATACATAACACATGAAGTAAACAGATTTACTGACTTACTAAATTTAAACTGATAACAACCAAATGTGAACTAAGAGGAATACATGGATTGCTTGTAGATGCCAAAGTAAACTTTTTTTATGCAGTGTATTTTTTCTTTTTTTTGTGTATGGAAAGAAAAACTTTGGCACCAGTTTGTGATGTTTTTTTTAATTTTTTTTTTGCGATGACTCATGCTGGGAAAAAAAGTTGGTCCTGAGGAGCACGTGAATTCAACATTGGAGAATCCACAGGTACACATTAATAAAATTAGCCTTCCACCATCACGCAGCCTCTGTGCAGCGTCATGCTGAAGGACGTCTGCTGCTTGGAGCAGCTGTTGCCAGCTTTGGCATATCAAGTGAGGGAAAGTGAGTTGGGTTTGCTACATCCAATGAAAGAGGAAATGAAAGTTGTCAAGACCTTGGAGCATTATTCTTCCTTTTATTTGTTATCCGTATTTGTACAATGGACTATAATTAAATGGGATAAATAAAGTGCGGTTGTTAATGCAGCTGTTTATTGTACATCCTATTTGGTAAAGCTAAATGTTGTGCAGAGATAATAGTCTAGGTCCTCCTTCCTTGTATTAAATAAGTCCAAGTTTAATTTCAAAGTATCCCCCTTGATAAAAGTTTCTAGTCAGCTAATCAAGAAAAAAAGAGCCCAAATCAGCTTGCAGCTTTTGTATTTCCCTAAGAGGCAGACCATTAGATGGAAAGCAGTGGGTATCGACTGTTGTGCCTGAAGCTGGACACAAAGAGCCTTTTAAAAGCTCAGTGATTTCATTTGAAGAAACCTAAAATGCAAACACATTGTTGTTTGTGTTGCTTTTTTATTATTCGCCCAGTGGAGATGAATACAAATAAACCTCTATCCTCGCAGCCTTGTATCATTTAATCCAACTACTGGCCAGATGAGGTTTTGGTAAATGAGACTAATTCCAAAAAGTAGTAAGGAGACAGAAATGAAGAAAGAGGCGTAATGTAAATTTAAAGGAACGTTATAAGCTGATGTTGCAACAAAGTTGGACGAGTATTAAAGTAAAGTGAAAAGATATGTGTGGTGAGAGAGAAACGCTCTTGTGTTAATGAATAAGGCCCGGGCAATAAGTATTAAATAGTAAGACTTAGTGCAGTCATGGGAATCATTTTGTCTTGGTATTTACTTCTATGCCTTCAGAAATGCCTCCTCTAAGCTCTGCTTGCATCCATCTCTCCCAATTAGTCTAAGTCCTGCAGAAATATGACTTTCTGCTCCCTCCTCTGTTCTGACATTGATGTCAGGATTTGGTTCAAGCAGTGAGATTTTAAAAAGTCTGTCATTAAATTAGAAGGCTTTCTAATTTTAGAATGCATTCACCCACGTTATTTGCCATTCACTGCATGGCTGAGATTCCAGTGTGTTCAGCTCAATGGGTAAAGGCCGATTCATCATTCTGCATAGAAGCTACGCCGTAGGTGCGCATGCAGCCTACACACAGTGCCAAACATTCATAGTTGTGCACTTGTGTGTGCCGGTTGCACAGCAATTATACCGCTGAAACGCTAGTGGCGGTAGAGTTTCTATGCTGGTGTTGAGACTCTTCCGGTTTCTGGTCAACTTATTTACAAATTCTCTGGCGTCTCTGTTTACTTCAGAACAATGGGTGTTACTAAGCGGATGGAGTTAGAGCTGATAGATGTTAAATATAATTTATTTTGACTATAATGTTTAATATGAGAATAAGCTACAGAACCTACAGGCCTACTCTGGAAAATTTTAACAATGAAGCCGTTGTTAAAAAGAAAAATGTTATTACCTCGACGAGAAGGTTATGTTTTATTTGTCGTTTGTTTTATGGGAGCATTACTCAAAACTACTCAACCAATTTCCATCAAATTTGGTAGAGGGGCGGGGCATGATGAGGGGAGAATCCACTACATTTTGGCGAGAATAAAAGGAATTATATTTCTTTGTCTTTCACATGGCGAGATGGGCAGTTAGCCTTGGCAGAGATATGCGCTGTCTGAATGCCCCTCTAGTCTATTGTCAACAAATCCAATGAAAACTCCCCAAACAACAATGTGTAAAGTCCATTTCTCCTACTTTGCCAGTGGCTCTGAGTCTGTTACTGTCTGTTCGGTCTCCTACTGAAGACCGAAATCCGGGAAACATAGTTTCCCTTTCCATAAAGGCACAACCATTTCTTTTGACAGCTGGGTACTGGAACCAATGTTATTCAAACAGGATGAAGGAGTGCAGGAGCTGAAGGCTCTTTTCATACTCTTGAGTATTTGCAGCATAGGGACTGTGTATGTGTTGAGTGCATCATTTCATTCTGCGTTCGTTGCTTACTAGAGGCTGCAAAGGCAGTGGTCCGTGGTCTTGTGTCATAGAAATATGACCATTCAAAGATACTGCCACAGTTCTTTCATGTTGGTCGTCTTTTGTGTGGGACAGGCCAGAAACATACAGTATGTACCTGTCAGAACCTGCCAATTACCAAAGAATACTTGGCAGGGATGTGTTCGTTCCGTTCACATCAGCTTGAGTCCTATTCATCCATCTTAAAACATAATTTAAGTCAGTTTTGTTTGTGTTTTAAAAGTTATAACCCATTTTTGCAAGACAAGTACAGAGTGCGAGAACGTAATTGCATCCAGCCCACAAATATAATTTTTAATTGTAATGGTTTCCTAAGTAGATATAAAAGCTATCTAAAGTAAAACAATCTATAAAAAGTAAAATATCAGATGGGTAAATATGGTAGAAATAGACATAAGGATAGCAAATATTTCTTCATATTTGAAAAAAATCATACATTTTACAGTTTATTTATCTATTTGAATGTTTACAACCTATTTGTGGAAATTAATTATTGCTTGAAGCCCACTCTTTCCCCTCTGTTACGTTATTCTTTTTTACAGTAGTGTATTTAGTTGTTTGAACTAAATACATTGTACCAAACCAAAGATCACAAAATGTTTACATTTCATTTATTCATTTAACTGTCATAGTGCATATATCCTACATTATGGAGAACTTTACTGTGTTAGCTGCCCATAAACAATAATTTAATACATTAGATTAGATAATGTATTTATGTCCCCAGACAGCAGCAGTGGTCTGTTAGACATCCCAGGCAGTAAAGGCATTTGGAGAGATGTTTAAACATTTTATAAAATAAAATAACCGAATGAAACAGGAGCCTGTGCTCTGGACCGTTTTTTAAGGAGATAAGCCGCAGTGAGTGAGATATGTTATTAACACAGACGTTACACTGCTGCTCTGACCGAAGAAAACAGTAAACGATCAAGCAGCTTCAAAGGAAGAGATGGTGAATTTAAGATTGTGTGTGGTGGCTCTGTTTTCTGGTAGGACTGTGCAGTGTTGTCTCGGTGACAGAAAGGTAGACACTGGAATCTAATCCGTGCTGCCTCAGCCTGCAGCTGCTCCTCACAATTGGATGCTGATGGTGTGGCTTCAGTGTCAATATTAGCCTCATTTTATAGTAATGCCTGAGTTATCCTTAACACAATATCTCATCAGCTTTCGTGTTGGTTACACATTCTCCAGATAATGGGTCTCATTACAAGTTGGAGGCTATAACAGTATTTCTCAGGCAGTGGGAGGTATTAACACCTAAGCCTGGTGATTACTGTTATTTCAGTGTAGGAGGTCAGCTAATGTCATTTTTAGAAGCATAATTTCTTGTAGTTCAAGCCCAGAGGCCTGAAACAGTGCTGCTGTTGCTCTGATTTATTATTTCAATTTTATTGTTTTCCAACTTTTTGCTTGCTCCATGAAATTTGATAAAATTCGAGAAACAAGACTTATAGTCCCAACGCACCTGTGGTGGTAAAAGTAAAGGTGAAGCATTTTAATCTTCAAATGACAATAATTCCCACACTATTAAGGTGACTATCAGTAAAGGTCTCACGGCTCCACTACTGCAGCTGCAGTCAGGACAAATTGTCCATTATCAAAACCTTCAGCACACCGTCAGCCAGCAAGTTTCCATAAAATGCCAGGGGGCCACACAAATGCACCTGGATTATTTTTTTACGTATTTGAGAAGAAAGTCCTCTGTCTTTTAAACTTTTAATCTTTCCACACGAAACTTGTATTATAGTATTAGTGAACCGCCACTGTTCAGGTTAGGGGCTTAGCAAAGCATCATCACAAATTTTCTGCTGAACATAATTTAGGTAAAGAAAAACCTTTTGTGCTTTTGGCACGCACATCTCGCACTGCAAATCCATTAATTTTCCATTCCATTGGTTTGTCTGCAGAGCCACACAAAAAACATCATTTAATAGACGTTTTCACCATATTTTTGATCTTTTAACAATGCATCCCGCGCAGCAAAGCCCCACCCACCTTTGACTTGCCACCATAGACTGTATTTAAAGATGGACGACATTTCGGCTCCCAAAATGTGAAGTCACAGCATTTTGATCGCCCCCTGATAGCTTGATGACACCGTACGTCCTGAATCACACCTCCTCCATGTTAGTGGATTGGACATGGACCAAACTAAAAAGTAAAGTACACATCAAATACATTTTTCTCAAAGATGTTTTTTGTCATTTTATGTAGTTCCTCTTACACTCATGTATGTCAAGTTTGGTTTAATTAGTAATTTGATGCTAATAAAACAAGGTATAACATTGCTACTGCTGCTCCACCCCCTGATCACTACTGCGCAGACCCTGGCTCCAACTTCCCTCATTCACCTTAGCAGGTGAAGGGTTACAGTGTATCCATTCTGCTCAGGAACATGCAGAATGCAGAGTGCAAAACACAAAATCCAACCTGGCCAGCATCAGGACACAGTCAGCTCTTTAGCTGTTACATGCTCTGAGTTGATGAAGACCAGCTAAAAGTGGAGTCAGTATTGATTATATATTCACCAGAAGCACAGCTCTAATTTTGCAACCTGTGGATGTGTAAAGAGGCAACTGTTCGCCAGAGCTTTACAAAGGCATCAGATATTTCATCTGGCAACTTAATTTGTGCACATTGTTTTGTAAGAGATCTCTCTTTTGCCCTTAAGGCAGTGTGGTGTTTGTTCTTTCTGTTTTACACTCCACTGAAGTCCATGTGGAATGACATGTTGCTGTCCTGTAGGTTTTCCAAGCAATAAATGTGGACACGACAATGAACCAGAACATGAAGCTTATACATAGAAGAATGTATACTTTCTCTTCTCATTAATTCTTGTTGACAAAAAAATTGTGAATTATTCACTAAAGACACTGGTGTCCTGCATTCTCAATGAATGTGAAGTTTTATATACAGCTCACAGAGGTCAAAGCATTTCATTAAGAGCAACGCAAAAGTTCGATTTTTGTAATCTTTTTCCAAACTTCAGTCACTGTTCAGCACTTTTTCTTGGGTAGTTGAAGGTTGGAGGTTTCATATAAATGAGACCTGCTGCCTGCTCCAGATCGCCTATACATAATCCTGTAATGGTCGTGAAGCATTCCTCCCACTTTTAAGCACTCAGCACTTCATTTGCATTCTGAGATAGTGCTCCCACTTTAGAACCAGGCTGCCAACAAAGAGTGTAGGTGTTAAAGGGGACATATCATGAAAATTCCACTTTGTTAGTGCTTCTACATGTTAATTTGGGTATCTGGCATGTCTACCAACCCAAAACCTCTGGAAAAAAAACACTCGCGCGTTTTGTTATGGCTCCTCTAAGTCAGAAACGTCATGCTTGAGTGACTGGAATGAGCTTCCTGTGTACCGTGTCGTCACAATACACTGGAAGTCTCCCTACATGGCCTTGGCCCACCCCCCACCTCATCCCCCCCACCCCCCCACACTCGTTACGCCGGGTTTACACCGGACGCGAGGCAGCGCAGCGCCGTTCTCAAGCGCGCAGCCGCCTGGCTGTTCACACGGGACGCGCATTTCTCCGCGATGGTCAGCCCGCGATTCTGCTTTCTCCGCTTATTGTTGTACCCGTTGAATGTCGGGGTTCGGGGGTAAATGATGGTCTTCAAGGCCCCCTCTCTTTTTCTCTCTGTCTGTCTGCTTGTGTGCTTGTAGTGGATGGGCAGAGGGGGACATTTAATTCTGTGATTGGGAAAATTAAAACTCCAGGACAACAGAAGGGGAATACAAAGTATGGGATGCATATTTGATAATTTATATCGTTTAAAATCATGGGGGAGGGGAGCTGGCTCATTAGCATTTAAAGGAACAGGCACTCAAAACAGGTCACTCTGTGGAGGGCTGTTTTAGACAGGGTAAAAAGGGTGCTGTTTTAAATGATCCTTGTGGTATTTTGACCAAAGTATGTTACAGACATTTCATTAAGACCCCAAGGAACCATATCAACTTGTGGTAAAATGGGCATGCTATGTCCCCTTTAAGTATGTGCTTTCATGGCTGCACATGTACCAGCATCATAGTACTGCATGCACACCTATGCATATACAGCACTGCATGTTTGAACATTGAATTTAATGGATGACATAGCTTAGTCCTGTTGTGTTTCCACTTTGGTGAACAGGAACTGATTTTCATGCACTGAAATACAATTAGAAATGCACTCAGAGATACAACACCCGTGCTGCAGACTAAAATATTCAATTGTTAATATAATTTTTTTTTAAACTTTTAGTCACAGGCTGCTTACTGATTGACTCAGGGTTTCCGCTACGTTCATTTTGCAGCCCGCCACTGCTCCAGGATTCCAGACACGCCAGCGGTAGCTGGAAAATTAACGTTAAAGTTTAATGTCACTTAGGTTTGATAAAGTAAGTAAAATTGATTTTGCTTTCAACCAAAAACATTAACAAGTATAATGAAACGGAATTATATATATATATGTTTTTTTCACCTCTTAAGGTTTATAAAAAAATGTATTATTAGCAAGTTATGAGTGCCATAATGAAAAGTTTCTCAAAATGTATGATGTAAAATCTACTGAAACCTATCATACAGACAGTGGGGGTCACCATGAACAAGAGTGAGGTGAAACTTCTTGGTCACCTCATAAGGATTTTTTTAAATCATATTTATTTATATGAAAATTGTGCTCCCATTCCTTTTAATTTTCTTTAAAAAACAAAAATATAATTATCCATTCCATTATACTTGTTAATGTCTCTTGTGGAAAGCAAAATCTTTTTTTACCTATTTAACGTCTATAATAAGTGAAAATAAGCTTCCACTGTTTGTTTTCAGCATTTTTTCCAAGCTGCAGCTGGCGTGACCAGGTTTTCACAAACGATGGACCATTATTATTTACTATTATTTAATTATATTTTCATCAGATCACAATTTGGAGGGAGGGCTGCCCCCGCTGCAAACATATCTTTAAGGAAACACTGGATTGAGTGAGGAAATTCTTATATATATATATGCTATTCAGTGAAAAACGGATATAGTGATCAACTGTTTAAAATACAGTGGGCATTTGGGTCTTTTCATACATGTTTGGACCATGAAAAAGTAATTTTTTTTACAGAGTTATTTACTGCTCCTCTCTGTGTCTCTATTGTTTGCACTGTGCACTGCCAACAGAATCGAGCCAACCTAGCACGCCCTGCCATCTCCTGTGGCTCTCCCTACATTTAAGTCTACAAAGTCTGTTGTTTTGTGTGTGTGTGTGTGCGTGTCTGTGTGTGTCTGTGCGTGTACGAGAGAGAGAGAGGGGGGGGGAAGAGAGCGAGCGGAACGGGCTGATGCACGCACAGCTCTAAAGAAAGATTTGACTCATTTAAGAAAAGTATTGAACCTTATGTGGTGATCAGTGTTGATATGCACGCAAACGCATATGGGAGTGTGCAATGTTACCTTTCCCTCAAGTTCTGGGACCATCATACAGAAGCTACGCAATTTGTTTACTGTAATCAACTGCTTAGAGTGATTACACAGGCTTCTTTATGCTATCACACATCATTAACACATTGACTGAGTAGCTGTCGGGGGCAATTTTAGGGTTCAGTATCTTGCCAAAAGACACTCCTACATACTGACTGGCCAAGCCTGGGATCAAACCACTTCTTGTGTGGAAGACCCGCTCTACCTCCTCAACCACAGGCGCCAACTTAGCAAACTAAAAATACAATGACAATGCCTCTGTACAATGAGATTGTAAGACCTGATGAGCATAATATATTTATTTAGGGCGCATATTTGTTGTTGTAGCTACTTACATAAATGCTGTAGGAGAACATGTGTAATTATAGCTCCAAGTGGCAAAATGCATGCTCTAACCCCTTTAACAGAGGGAAGCAACTCAATCAGCGTTAACTTATCTGGGAGCAGCAGTGAGCAGGATTCAAGCTTGAGAAAATTATATAAGTAACTACAGCAGGTCAAATTCTGTTTATAGGCTGTGTGAGACTATACACACTTTTGGGTTTCAAGGTACAGATTGGTGTCGACAGGCTTATTGCCAACTGAGGTCAGAAGATATCTGGCAAGTTTTACAATGATTTGTCAAATAAAGAGTTGTATTTTGTTAAGCCACACACTTCGCAAAACGATCTTTGTCGATAGCAGCCGTGTTTCTTCTAGCCAATCATTATAGGAATGCTTATCTAGTTCCCTAGACTGCAGCAGGTTTGGTCAAAATGTTCCATTTATATAATAATAACAAAACACTTAATTAATAAAGCACCTTTCAAACACAGTTACAAGGTGCTTTACAAGTTAAAAATTACCAAATTTAAGGTCACAGCAGTCATGTTAAGTTTGCATTAGGTTAAAATTTAAAAACCATGCTGTGCCTTTGACAGATTCTAATGAAATAAAAAGTGCAGATTCTGACTCAAGCCTTAACCAAGTAAATTTGAACGTGAATTAAAACATTATTTATCGCTGTGTCAGCCAGACACTACCAATCACAATACATCTGCCTGCACCATAGGTGCATTCAGACATGCTCTGAGCTCTGGATAATATCCTGACATTTTGCTGAGGGGCTGTATGCGAGAATGCAAATGTCCAAGTCGGAAACTCCAGAGTTTCTCCTGCCAGCCCCCTTGTAGGAACTCCGGATAATGTCCTAATGAGCCCATGTGACAATACAGCAGAGAATCCAGGAGCAAGCTGGGTGTTTCGATGAAGTTTGTGACACGTGACAGAGGCACATGAAAAAACTAAATGTATACAAATATTTCTGCACTAAAATGCCGTGCAATACATCTAAAAGACACAGATGAAGTCAAGAGAGCTTTAAACAAATGCAATTTCCACAGCAGAATTTATTTACTTTATGTCCTGCCTATGCCTGCTGCGCCACACCTAACCTTAACACAAATTTGTGTTATTGTGAATACGTCGGAGCAGAGAATCTCCTGCCGCATTGTTCATGTGTGAAAGACAAATTCCAGAGAAAGTCCAGACCCAATTAGGCGGACATTCTCTGGTGTTCACATCTGAAAACAGCTCATGTAGCACAGGTGTAATCAAGGCCATGCATGTGCACAGTTGGTAAAAATCAGAGGTCACTTTCTGAGGCTTGCAGTTAATGCTGTGGCACTCAGGCTCCTTTTCAGTGCTATGAACATGTGCAGTTGTTCCCTGCTTTGTTTTTCAAGGAGTCGAAACTATGTGTAATGATTGCACATTGTGGGGGGGGGGTTTCATTCTTCACATCTGTTCCTTTGCTCTGGCAATAGATGTCACTTGTGCTTTGCAGTCAGGCCACCTCCAGTCCAAATCACCTCCACTGTTATTTAATGACCTCTAATCATAGGTTGCAGACAGCTGGAGCTATGTTCACAGAGCAAAGGAAGGGTCGAGGTTCGGTGTTCAGGGGAAATAAAAATGCACCACTTGGACAAACCACACTTTTTACACTCAATTGCAGCCAGAACTGCAATTATATGCTTTTGTTCTATCTTGTTCTGAATGTGTTCATCCATAGAGAATTTTAAATCAGCTGCTCTGTTAAATTCATGGTGGACTTTATAAAAACCTGACCACATCTGCGAGGAGAAAACCCATTACAAAAGTACTGCAATAAATGCATCATTGCATCTGTAGTGGTGGGTGATTTATTTTATTCATAACCTTTTCATGTTTTACTACACAGAATAAAGTACCTGTAAAATCATACCAAACATAATGGGTGAAAATGGGACGCCCCAGAGATGGCATGAATACAATTATAACCACAAAATACCTAAAACCCGCAAATGTGCTGTATAACTAAATGGTTCAATAACGTCTATCCCAATTGTCCAATAGGCAAGATGTACTATCCAAGAGATATGGAAAGTTGAGATGACAGTATAGAAGAGTAACCAGTTCTCATATTAGTTATTCAGGGTACAGTTTAAACTTATTGGCAACTGCTGCTCTAAGCTCTTATTCAAAACAGATACATTATTAGACATACAATTCTATATGTATGGGAGGGAAGGTAAATTGGGATTAGGCCACAAAGTAATTTAGCATATAGACAACATTGTACATTATAGAAGCATCGTAAAATATACTGTATTTCTAATTTCTTCATTTAAAAGATCTATGGTTACAATGTCCCTGAGATAATCTTTGGAGGATTACCTTCACGCTACCCAGCAAGACTTTTGCTTAACCTTATCTTGCAGTAATTTCCCATTCCCATCATGCAACATCATCATTTCATTGTTGTGTTCTGTCAACTGTATCCGTGCAGTTTTCCTGAGTATAGCAACGGGTTCCAAATGAATCCGACAGCATCCTGCAGATCACCATATTGTGTTCCTCTGCGGGAAAACTCTTGGTTTAATTATATTCATACTGTGGGGTTGAACTGGGAGAAGATGTGTGGAAATGAGCTACATTTTAGCTAGCATTATGTGCTACCAATTTTATGTATTTCAGTATAGAAACAAGCAGATTTTGGGTTGTGTGCCATAGGCAGAAAGAGAGATTTCAATGTACTGACACATTGTCATTCTGTTTTCATAGGATTTATTTACAGTAGTAGAAATATAGAACAATGTTTATTGTTTGAAAATTATTTATATTCATTCCTCATTTAAATGAAACAAGATTTTTGTTTTACATACAGACGTAGTAGCAGATGAGGCATTTTCCTTTTCCAAAAAACATGAAATTCATAGTTGACGTAAAACCTTGCTGTATTTATAAAACCACAAGCAGCCCTGTACAAAAGCCACTTTTGACTACAGAATCTGCTCTCACCACAGCTCTGTAAGTGAAAGATAATTCCATGTTGTTCAAAGGGGGCACTTCACATATCTGTGAGCTATTAAATGCTTACACAAGCTCTTTTTTCAGTCACTGTTACTGTCGTGTTCTTTTATTCCGAGATATGAGAAGAGCCGGTCTCGGTTTGGTTCAACAAGTATTTATTCAGAAGCAATGAAAAGGTACAGCATAGCTATGTGCACATAGCTATGGGCACTCAATACACAGTCTCGGCTTTCTAGTAGCACGGGGTAGTCAAGAGTCGCGCCGAACGGATGGCGGGTGCAATATTTATAATAGTAGGTAGAACTTCATTGGTCAATAACGAGGGGGAGTCACCGTGGCTAGTGCACAGGCTGGTCCCAGCCTCTAGGCACTGGAATCCGCCAATGATGAGGAGCCGCTCCCAGTTTCGCCCCTCCTCTGACCGTAGCTGGGAAAATCTTTACATTCTGACAGTGTTTGGTTTCATGTTTTACAGACAGGCCTTCAGCTGAAGCCTTGTGGGTCTTCAGTATTTTTGCAGATATGGTGTTGCTGTTCATTGGAGTGAGAAACCTTATTCCTGCGTTATCGGCTGTATGTTATGTGTGCGTAAGCATGCGCATTTTCTAGACAAAACAACGCCTTTCCTATCTGTCCTTCAGAACCTAGTGGCAGCTGCTTGAATTCTTTCTAAGGGTAGGTCAGAGTTTCTTATGAAAACAGTGCATTCATGTATGTGTGATGTTTGAATAAAGCTAATGGAGTTTAGGCTGTAATATAGTAAGTTAGGTATGAGAACAAGTTAAAGTACAGTGTATTGTATGCCACAGATGTACAGTCTCCACAACAGGCATTATCAGACAGGTGCGAGACTGAACTGCGATGTGACGCACACACACACTAACCAACTTCAAGATTAAAACCAGCCAGCAACGGCTACTAAAAGTCACTATGTGAAGGCCACACATTCTCCCACATATTCAGCCCAAACTGCCCCTGCCCCCACCCCTGTCTAACATACTGCATTTGTTTAGAGTTCAGTTTCATTGCCATCTTCACAGACACACACACATTAATTATTTCTGCTAAGGTACAAACATGGTGCGCGTAAAATCGATCCTTTTCGGGGCTATAGTGTCTAATTATATTATTAAAATCCTAATATTACCAAGAAAATTAAATTACCTTAAAGTTAAGTTATTTTGAAATACAAGTTCAACGATACCTCTTCCCATCTTGGCTGCACTTTTTAAAGCAAATTACATGAGTTTATAAGGCACCACGTGTTGGAGAATTGAACCTCTTGTGTGCTTCAGTGTATTTCATATAATCAAGGGACAAAAAACACTTGTTTCATGTGTATAACTTTTTAGAGACAGAAGGCTACCATGGTCCATTACGATCCACTTCAAGAAAGGATTTAAATGTTGTGAGAGCCCCATTTGGGCTAAATCGTCACCTACACATCGACTTGGCATTTGTATGCAGATTCAATAAAAACACATATATGAATTAAATATATGAAACAATGATAAACATATATTCGTTAGCAACCTTTTACCACAATGAAGAAAACAATTCTATGAAAAGTAGTAATTGAAAAAACACCATTACATTTTAATATCTTATGGTGGACCTAGAGACCGGTTTAAGTGAGTTAATTCGACAGATCTGACGGAGCAAGGGGTGGGCAGGGAAGAGTGAGTGGTAGGTGGCTGTGGTGTAGCAGGAGTGTGTTGTGGCTAGTGTGTAAATCCTGGGAGGAGAGAGACAAACTATGTTCCATGTAAACATGAGAGAGAAAAGAGATTCTACTAGTAACACTGAGAGAGGCTAAGAGCATAACTACCTCTGTGGTTTAGCCGGATGGAGAATCCATCTACACAGGAAAAAATTGGTACCTGCAACCAAGGTAAAAAACACTGGGAACAGAAACATCATGAAAGATCTGAGCACAATGTCTACTGAGTAGTATAACTGACACAGAGCATTGGGAGCACAGAGACTAAACACACAAGGTAAATAGTAAAGGACCAAGAGTGGAACCCTGTGGAATGCCAAAAAGGTTATCATGCTTTTGTGAAACATGGTCACCGAGGCCAACAAAATAAGATGACATCATTCTCCAGCCCTGACCTGAGGTACTTTTTAAACTGACCTAACATACCTGTAGCCTGATTTGAACTCTTACTCTCACCCAAACAAAAAGCTACTTGGCAGTATATTGTATCTGCCTAGGCCATTCTGCCGTGGTCAGCCCAACTGATTTGATCTAAATGCCACAGCCTGCAGTTATCAGCCACCATCTTGTTTTGTGGTCGCACTAGTCATTACCAATTTTATCAGAAAAGTATAAAATAGTTTACCTGTCAAATATAATGAAATTATAAATTTAAAGCTTCCTTGAACCCTCCCGTCACCAGTGACCTTGTCTTTGCTAAGGTTAAGCTACAACTTAGTATCCCCATATAAACCCTTCCCCGGGATACAGCATAGAAGCAGGTTAAATGTAATAGTTGCTCTTTTATAATTTACACAACATATTGAGTCATACTCACATTCTCATGGATACACAGCAGACAGGAAACCAACAAACATGAGGCAAGAGTCCAAAAAAACTTCAGAACTTCAAAAAACTAAATCCATAACTCTCAGCAGCGAGTGAATCAATGCTAAAAGTTCATAAACTGCAACTGTAAGTAAAAGTTGAACAGAATGTTCGGGCCGGTCACCTGACCCTGAGGCCGTGCAGAGTTCGATAAACAGCTGTACACATGCACTGTGAACAAGCCAAAGTTGCACCATTGTCTCAAATTAAACACCCACTAATGTTCCATACACAGTCCAGACATATGCTAGGTTTTGACACGAGTCATGGAGAAAGTATTTCGAAAATACAAAATAACTGGGCTCTAAATTATCATGTTATAAATTACAATCAGATTTTTTTTCAGCTATGTCTAATAAAAGTGGGTTGATAGAGGGATATCTGTGCTGGAGAGTGTTTATTAAAGAATGTCCGTCAACAAATATAGTGTTTAATCAAAGTCCAATACAATTCAACAAGAACATTTATAACTGCACTTTTAATACAACCACAGCAACATTCTCTTATGTCAAATGCAATGTGTGACACATTATACAAAATGCTTATCAGCAGTTGTGTAGTCCATTAAATTATAGATTAGATGTGATGAGTGACAAATTAAATGGTGGAATGCAGGAAATGTTGGAGCAGCAACTCCACCTCCTTGGCCTGAGTCTCGAGGAATATGAGTGTTTATATGACTGAGGGGAGTAGATTCATTTAGGGTGAACATTGTTCTGGTTTTATTGACAAGTATAACTCAGCCGTTGGCAGCTGATCGTAGATAGTGGTGGTGGATCCTGATCGTGGTGCCAGCTGATGGTGGATCATGACGATGGATTGTGGATTATGGAGGCATCTGATTGTGGTGGTGCATCCTGATTGTGGTGGCAGATGATCGTTGACTATGATTACAACAAGACCCTTTGACATACAATACGCATACTCATACACTCTACCATTACTGACAACTCCTCAATTCATTTGTCATTGCTGCTGAGACATTTTCTTATTTACAAATACTTTAAACAGACACTTCCCATTATGTTACAAAAAGTCTCTTAGAATTAATGTTGTAAATACTGTTATTTTGCTGATGTTCTTAGTTACAAGCGGCATCTATTGCACTTCTGTCTGTTTTTTCCCCCTGTTAATAGAGTTTTTGTCCTTACTCTTGTTGAGGGTTAAGGACAGAGGATGTTACACCTTGTTAAGCCCTATTAGACAAATTGTGAATATGGGCTATACAAATATAATGTGATTAATTGATTTAAATGCACTATACCTGTCAATGCTTTATAAATAAATAATATGGCATAAAATAACATGATCTGTAAATAAAGACTTGCTTGAGGTCAAAAAATAGTCAGGCTTGCTCTCATCAGTCAGGCTACTGAAGTAAGTTTCAGCCAATAGGGAAAACAAATGACTCCAGTAACCCATCTAGCTGTGTCGTAAACCCTGACAGGTCTCATCCAGATTTCAAATAGGATATGTTTGAGGATTTCAAACACTTGCTTTGGTGTAAGAAATTACCAAATGTTTTATGGCCTCACAACATCAGAGCCCCAGTCATTGTTATAGAGCAAACAACACATGGGTTGACATCACTCATTTTTAGGTTCTCCTTTTGCTTCCTAACTTAAGGAGTGAGGGCCTCATGTTCCTAAATATTGACCAAACTGTTCTGGGATACAGGATTAATAAATGTGAATTCATAAAAATGGTTGGGTTCTCCTTTTAAATGCTCAAATATGAGTATAATATAATGTTTGATCCTCAAAGCAACTGGTGCAGAAAAATAATTAAATAATATGTATAATTTAATATATATCAATAATTATAAATACAAAAGTAATTAATACAAATAAGTATTAATGTTAATAAGAACATCATTTCTTGATGTTTATCAAGTAGCATCTACAGGGTTACAGTGTTTTGTGTGAGTTGACACACCTTGCTGGTACAAGCCCGTAGACAAGCTAGTAGAGTGTTGTAATAGCTGAGGTGTGATATGACTCTCGATTGCAGGAGGAGATGGGTGGCTTCTTTTGTGAGGAAGGGATGAATCTGCTAAGGAACAATTGGCAGGTTCTCTTTCTTGTGGCCATGTGAGCGGATTAGTCGTCCCTATCATGAAAGATCACCAAGTGACCACCAAGAACCACTGACCACCAATTTGTGAAGCCACATTGGAAGAAAAGGATAAGCAGGAGTCCTAGTGAGACTAGCAATAAGAGAATAAGCAAGGTTAAAACAAAGCATATGGTGCAAAAGCTCATATTACCGTTTTTGGCCTCATAAATGATCATTTGGCATATTAAGCACTGTGCACAATATACATGCATACTAATACATAAGAAGCAAGTAAGAGTTTGACATCAAATTAAAGGACAAATCAAATAAGAGAACAGACAACATACCTTTCTAATCAGGAATATGTTGTCGATGTTAGCCTGAGGCTTTGCTGCTGGTGCCTGACTGGAGATAATTGCAGGGGGAGCACTTCCACAGACACTGAAGTTCTTCTCAAAGTTGTCTTGATCCATGTAAACATAAAAAAGGGAGCTGTACGCAAGCAAGCAACAAATGGGTTGAGGTTTATAAGAAAATTGATGTTTGAAAAAAAGCCAGAAAACTCGAGGGATATCTGTATTTCTGTATTAATAGCATATGCATCTGTAAAAGTCAAAATTTTTTGAATAAGGCTGCCCAATCTTAAAAAACACACTGTGCCACTGATTCGTATAAACGAAAAACAGAGCAATTGTTTGTAACTAGGAAATTGAAGCTATGAAATAACTTCAAATGACACGATGAAAAAGTTGTATCTTCAGCTGAATAAGTGTTTTATGTTCCATAGTTCCAGCTATGGCCTTTTTGACACTTGGTTGTAGCGTTTGTGAAGAAGTCCACCAGAAACGATATCTCTGGTAAACACAGCTGAAAGACACGTTATGTTTGCAGCTATAGAAGACTAGCCACATATTCACAGTCGGTTACAACAGGATGTTTCTGGACGGTAAGTTACACCGTCCTCATGTTTGTTCAAGTTTTAGCAGGACAGTCGGACAATGTAGGAGTAACGTCCGAGTTACAGTACAGAGTTTCACAACGGAGTTTCAATACGGAGTAACATTGACGTTACTCCATACTGAGCACACGGCACGTCAGAAGAAATGAAGAGTAGCCGCTGGTCTGGACACATTCTCTTCCTTGCATCCCTCCACACTGCAGTGTTCCTTCAGTGTTGTTTGCTGTGGTTAGCCTGTGGTAGCTAACAAGCTGCTTGCTCAACAACAAGTCTGCTTGGTGTCGCGTTCGCTGGGTTGGGTGGTGGTGGGGAGCGGGGGTGGTGGTTTCGGAGACTGTACTGGTAACGGCTGGGTGGGGCTGAGAGACGAGTGCGATCCCGAATGACCTCATACGAATAGGAAGTACGAAACGAGATGTTTCGCTAACACATTTCTTAGAATGGACTGAGTGAAAAAGCTAGTGGAGTGACTGTTTTCATACTTTGGGGGTCCCTACTGACCCACTTCAAGTTATTACGGATAGTTAAAGCCCAGAAAATGTATTTTACACAATATGGGCCCTTGAATGGCTCATTTAACTGATGTTTCATGTTGCAGTTCTGTGATTAATAAATTTAATCATGGTCATCTTTATGGCCTATGTCCCAAGTGTGTGACGCAAAGGGATGCTGTCAGCTCTATTGATGGGGTCCTGTGGAAAGAGTCAAAGAATTATTTCGTAAGAAAATGTTGTCTCTGTGAAACCATGCATTGTTTTTATATCTGTTTATATTTTCAGTTTTGACACGCACATCATTCCTACTGTACCCATTTCCAAGTGCCTCGGAAACGTTAAAGCAGAGCCATCTGGCTGACATTGGTTTCATATAAATGAGTCAGTGCAGTTCAAGTGTGGCCTTAAAGTTTGCTCTGACCCATAGTAACATTTACAGCTGTGGTGCAGATGTGTATGTGTGTATGATGACCAACCTGGTCAGTGCGGCAGCCTGTAGCTGCAGCAGTGCAGTATCCCACTCCAGACAGCTGTTTCAGCCAGCTGTCAACTGTGATGCATCTGTCCCTTAAGCTCTGACTCCACATAAAACCAACCAGTGATATAATTTCTGTCACAATTCTGCCATTGTGGCTCTGAACTTGTTTGTATGAAAGACTATTTTGGTTCTGTCTTATGGACTCTTTAGTTTATTGACTGCGTTTCCTTGTGTTTAGGTTTGTGTTCAGTTGTTTCCCCCTGAACTCTCCGCTTCCTGTTTTATTTTGAAATTATGTTCCTTGTGTGTCTCTGGCTTAACTTCCTGTCTTTGTCCTGTTTCCCGCTCCTGTGATTGTCTGCACCTGTTCCTCATGTGTTTCCCCTGTGTTCAATCATCCTGCTTCCCTAGTGTATACAAGTCTCAGTGCTTCCCTTTGTCAGTTCTTCATCGTCTTTTGCTGCTGTTTCCTGTTCCCCTAGTGTTTCCTTGCATGTGAGTTTTTGATCATCGTTTTTAGAATCCTGTTTTGCTCTTATATCTTGTTCTTTTGTAGTGTTGTTTTTTGCCTTGTGAAAAAGGACTTGAAAAATATTTTTCCGGCCTCTGTAATTTGGGTCCACCTGTCCACCACATCCTGACAATTTCATTCTAATAATATCACGTAAATAATACAAGCATTTTTATGATGCTGATATACAATGTGCTACTGAAAGGTTTGCTGCAGTTACAGCAGAACATAGCATCTCCACTTCTCTCAACAAAATATACCTGATACAAACGCTGTCATCTTGTGCATTTGGAGCAAAAGTTTGCGCAGTAGTGATCGGGGTATGGAGGCGCCATTGTGGTCCTGCCAACACATTGGCCAATCCTGAGTCAGTTTCAGCTGTCAATCATGATGTTTCACCACGATTTGAAAGCATTAAATACATAATTAAAACAAGACTTTAGGGTTGGGCGATAAAATGATAGCGATAATTATCACGGAAAAACCTTTCCTCTATAGAAATTTAAGACCTGGTCAATAGAAGTCATACCATCCATGTTTTGATGCGCAACAGCCAATGATAATGAGAATAGCTCCGCGCCGAACCACTCATGTGGCTGGAATAGAGTTACAGGTTGACACACAGCGTGTAGGAGGAGCAGCAGCATCGATGTAGTGACAGAACGTTATCGACTAATTATTTCCGCTACGTTCATTGTTTTAGCGGTTTCTCCCCCGCTGAATAATTATAACCACCGCTGCTTCAGGATCAGACAGACGCACGTTAACGTCCGGTCATCCTGTATGTGTCAGTCTCTGTCAGAGTCAGCTTCTCCTCACTCCTCTTCCCTGCGCTCACTTTACACTTTAACAATAAACACCAGCACTGATCACAAGTTATTAGGACACGTACAGGACTGATGTTTACTTTGTGTATCTTTGATTTAGTTTCGTGTTCATGAGACACATATTTAAACCTGTTACACAACACGAGACGCGCACAGACAGGACATCAGGGTTAAAATGACCAGAATGATCCGACATTGCTTATTAACTATATACATGTGGTTATCAGTTGGTGTGTGAAGAGGGACAGAGACGAGCAGACAAACACACACACACACACACGACTTCATGCTATGAGATGTGAAAGGAGCTCATGGGACCAAAGCTCGGTTCTAATGAAGCAGACCCCCCTGTGCTCCCCCTTCTCCCCCTCTTTCCTATGGTCCTCCTCACACACTGGCTGCTTTCACCCAAGAGGACAACCTCTGCGACTCATCTTCTTACTTTTATTATTTTTTAACAGTTGTATGACAGAAAACATTTCATGAAGACTTTTTTTTGTTTGGATGTGGTAAGCAGGAGCTCCCAGAGTGAATCCACACCCCTTCAGTAGAAGACACGTATATGCAAGCAATAGCATTTCTACCATTTAAGAAACTGCTCAAAGAGGAGAAGAATCTGGACATTCTGCCGGTTTTTGGACATGTGGCTTTCCATAGAGGCGGCGATTCTTTTCTCGTCTGGTTCTTTTCGATATATGGAAAGCAGCAGCGTTTCTGGACAGTCCCACATCTTACACAGGTCCTTGAACACGGCCTTGTGGAGGACATTGATTATATCTGGGGACATGTCTAAGTCAATGTCTTGGACTTCGGCCCATGTTTTTCAAACAGGTATTGAGTGAGGTGTATTGATTCATCACACAAGTTCACTTTGGACTTTGCATACACATGAGTGACGAACTGGTCAATGACGAGATTGACATATCTTTTGCGGGGCTCTGCCCGTTCCGTTGCACTGTTGATCTCTGAGACCGGAGATCCTACGATGGGCTCAATCTCCATTAACGCGGAGGTCACCCTCTTGGTGTAGTCGCCGGCCTCTTTTGAGAACCACCAGTTCATCAATGGCAGGAAATTGATCACTCTCTCCTTTATGTCCGCGTACATCTTTCTGTGGGACTTAGGAACAGACACTTTAGTCACATCAGCTGGACTCGCCACTAAAATGTCAGTTGTGATGTACGTATAGAGGACATCGGTAAGGACGGGGGCGTTTGCAGGTGAAACTCTGTCCTTGGTCTCTGTCAGAAGCAGAGACTCCACACTATCCATCAGAGACTTGACTGACTCACTGCTCGGGACTTGGGTCTCCTTACTGAACTTCTTCCTGACTTGTGTCCCCATCTTGAGCATCGATGCTGTCGCCAAAAACTTTGCAAAAAGCTTCTTGATCCTCTTCCCCACTCCTTTCCAAAACTTCTTGTGGCTCTTTGAGGATTTGGAGCCTCTAATCGAATCAGATGATCTGACGCTCTCCTCTTCACTAATTATCTGATAGATTTCATCTGCAGCAGCTTTAAACTCCAGAGAAGATTCAGATATCAGCCCACTCAGGTCAGATTCTGACATTTCGTCCACAAGGGGCTCGATGATGTCGCTCACCTCCTTCCCGATGATTTCCTGGATGGCCTCACTTGTCCTATAGTCACTGCTGCGGACTGATGATTCTGAGGATGTTCGTCTGTCAGAGCGAGAACTGCGTGATGAAGAGTCAGTGCGTGAAGAGGTTGGTTTCCCCCTAGGGAACTCGTTTATCAGCTCAAATGTCTTTTGACTGCGTAGTTTCGGCTTGAACGAGCCCTCGATGTCGCCGGCAGATTTCTTCAACACTTTGCAAACATAATTGACCATTTTCTCAAGTTTGTTGGCTGTGGTCTGGTGACACTGTGGCAGTCTGGTGGAGCATCCGCTGGTGGAGCACTCAGACCGGCTGGAATTGACCCTCTCTGTCATCTCCTCTGCAACCAACTCAGTGAGTTGATCCAAACTCACAGACTTTTTTAAGCTGCCCGGTGCTAAACTCTGACGGAGAGCGTCTCCCAGACTGGACTGGATACTCTCCGCAGTAAAGGGAAAGTCGTGGTGTCCATGTGCTGTGATCAGGTCTGAGGACACAGACAAAGTCATGTTCAGAAGAAGTTCTGCCAACAGAAACCTTGTGACGTTGTCTGGTGTTTCTGATTTTAACAGTTCCCACTGCTCCGCAGTCAACTTGGTATAAAGATCCTCAATCTGCATGCGAATAGTTTCAACTGTCATGCTGGGAAGCTCCAATGCATTAGATGTATCCATGGTGAATGTCTGTATTGCAGTCTCCTCCATATCTGGGTTTAGGTCTATTTGATCCGTTTCTTTCCACTTAGCGCTGCTGACCAAGGTAGTACAAAACGCCCTTGATATGGAACATGAAGGGTATCTTCTTCCAACCATAAGTCATATAGACACACCAAAGACAATTTTAAAGATCTCAAATAATGTTGAAGATCAAAGCCACAAAAAGATTGTGACTCTAATAGAAAGCCCGGCCTCTTGTTCAAAGACATTGTTATTTTAAGGGCGTTTTCAGTCATGAATTGCGGAGGATGTCCGAGCCTCTTCTTCTTCTCTGTTTGGTTTATTGGCGGGTAGCAACCAACGTCAAGGTGCATTACTGCCTTCCACTGTGTTGAACCCCCCCGCAAAAAATATTTTATAGAAGAGTCAGTGGAGCATGTAATGCTTCACTTTAATAAGTGTGTTCGAGAACGAGAAAAGCTCAAGAGGAAAAGTGCAAAGCAGAGAGGAAGAACTAAGCTTGGAAATAGTAGTTACCTTTGGAATAGGGAGTATGTTCCATTAGCTGAGGGAGACAGGATTGGACAAACTGATTTAATATGAGCTAGATAACTCTGATATACACTCCAACACAGGAGGTTGTCACCCGCCACTCAACTGAACGAAGGAGAAGCTATCACATATCAAGGGTAATAAGAGATACACTACCGAATGGGGAAGAAGAGGAAGTAGGATATTGACACACACAGTAGAGGGCGGTAATGCACCTTGACGTTGGTTGTCACCTGCCAATAAACCGAATAAAGAAGGAGAAGAAGACTTGGGACTGGACTTTCTCTGGCGATCGTCTTTCACACGTGAAGAACGCAGCAGGAGGTCCTGGGCTCAAACTCTTAAATTCAAGGAAGCACAACAACGAGAAACAGAAAGTAAATCTGGACGAGTTGTGTTTCATGCTGTACTTTTCTTAAAATAAAAATAAAAAAACAGATCAGAGATCAGGAAGTGTGTGTGTTGTTGTGATGGACACATGTTTGAGTAGAGTAGAGAAGCTGCTGTTAAAACAAACCCACGTTTCTTCATGAGTACTGGCAGAGAGGTCTGTGGATGGAAAGCTACTGTTGGTCAGGAATTTAAAGGTAATAGCTACGACCACTGGACAGAGGGTGTGCTTGCCACATGCACTCACTCACACACACACACACACACACACACTTCTGCGGACAGAATTTCTTCCCGTAGATTATGATACAACGCAGTGTTTTAACTTCATTGTTACAGAAGAAGCAACGCCCAGTTTATCCCATAACATAAATTATAATTCAGCAGGTTTTTTTTTTTAAAGATCAGTTCTAATTGTAATGATTAAAAAACATCAGAGGAGCAGAGTCACTTGTTGACCTGTGCAGTGTAATGCGCCTCAGTGCATTGGCGCTGATTTGATTGACGGATACAAAAAAAAAGATTGATTAAAAAAATTATTCCATATGGCCCAGCCCTGCTAAACTTACTTGAAAAATTTGCATTTGAACAGTGTGGTAAGAATTGCCTAAAATGACAGAAACTACACTACACAACTGTAAATGACACAGAATAAATGCAATGTATTAAATCTGTTCAGCATTCAGTTCAAGGATTCCAGTGTAATGAGGCATTTACTTCCAACCATTTGTTGTCTGACTGTGGCAGCTTTTGTCTATTGCAGCAGGATTTCTGAACCATCACAAAAAGTTATGTGTAAATGGGGTCAGTAGCAGTTACATTTCTGACAAGAAAACATTTTCCTACCTGAGAACTTTCTGTCCTGACTATGTCACAGCCTCTAAGAAGATAATACAATGAGCCTGTTATTACAGTAAGTCAGCAGTAACTGTCAGCATTGTTTAATGTTTGTAATTAAAGACTGGGCAATTAAAGGTTCAAATGAGAGTCATAAATCAAAATTGTGTCTTATTATAGCACTTTGGAATCCCACCTTGAACAATGCAGATGCATTTTATTAATCTTTAATCATAATATGATGCATAGAAGTAATTTGTGATGATAACTAGATTAGTATACCCTTTTAAAAAGGCCATATCTTAACAGGGAAAACCTCGCAACTGAAAAGGGTAAACAGATCATTCAAGTTTTTTAATTTTTACTGAATAGATAAAAAATACAGTAAACGTCTTAGGACGGAAAAAATGAATATTTTGACATTTCTACATTTTTACATATTCAGTTTTTTTTAAATGAGAGATATGATGCCTTTTTCTCTTTCCTCCAGTGTGTTATATAGTTATGTAAAAGACCTGCAAAGTTTGCAGCTATCGCGAGAACTGGTGAGTATCGAGTAACTAGGAGGAGGATAACAGCGGACATTTATGCATAAAACATAAGGACATCGATATGACGCCGCTTCAAGTTGAATTTGAATGTCAGAATTTATGGACTCTTGGATGACACCACAGGAGCCTTATGGAGGCTTTTTAGGATTTTTTTCTGATTTCTTACGTTTGAAGAAGTGGTCGCCATTTACTTCTTGGATTTGGCTGTAAATCTGTAAAGTACCCCCAACACTTCACCCACCCCTCCATTGGCATAGTGGTGAGTAGATAATAAGTGAATTTTCATTTTTGGGTGAACTATCCCTTTAAGTTACCCATGTCAATCACCCTTTTGTCTTTATTTTATTCAATCTACTGAAAAATATAAGATAAATTAAGAATATTCTTATGCTTCTTTAAAGATTTTCACAGCTTTACATTGACGCCATCGGCTAAATCAAGATTAAAACTGTTTAATCTTAACTCACTCAGGTGGCAGGGAAGTGGGGTATAGTAGGGGTGGGGCGATATTGTTTTTATTAATAGCAATATAACAGACGTTCAACATATTTCAATATACCGCTTATGCACTGTGTAAACACAAAGAAGAATTTAAAACCACAACCTTCACTCGGCAGCAAAAATCATCCTTTAAAATGAATGAAATAATAATCTGACATTTATCATGACAATTAATGATATTGACTGATATGAAAAGTTTTATCTTGATATCATTTTTTATAAGATATAAAGCCCTGGTGAGCAGATTTGTGTATTTTTTTTCTTAATAAGTGGAGAATTTATTAATTTAACTCAATTGTATACATAATACATTAATGTAATGTGTTCTATCAAATATATTTTAAAGACAAATCAAGGTGTGGCAACAGTGATGACAGGTTTCAAATACAAAGAAAATGAACATTCCTGTCAAAATAAATGAACACAATCATTTAAACAGTTCTCTGTGGAGATAGCGCCTAAGTAAGCATATCAGAGGAAAAAAGAAAGTTCGCTTGGTACTAAATCAACCCAGAGGGTCCCAAGATGTCTCTGTCTGTGTGAATTAGTTGATATAATAATATGAAAGCACATGTGTTCCCCGAGACGAGTCAATGACAGATGTCAGAAATGCTTCTAAAAACACGCTTTGCATGTGGTGTGAGCTAACTTTTAGCAGTGCTTTAGCAGCCATTTAATAGTTAGCTGATTTAGCTATAATATATAATGATAAACTGCAAAATCTTTGAATATACTTATACCTCTATCTAGATTAAAACTGCTGAAAACACATTCACACACCCAAAAAACACATTTTGAATCACAAAGTCCTCTTACCTGTACGCCATATAGTAGTACTATGGGAAACCTCTCTTGGCTAGCAGGCTATGGCAAGTAGTCAAGTAGTCACATTCTGTACACAAAAAGAGAACAGAACTATTTCTGGTGGCCATAGTGGAGCTTACAACCATCGCTACTTACAAGCTGCAGATCCAAACGTCAATCATAATGCTTCATCACATTTTTATAGCATGAAATAAGAAATTAAAACCAAACTTACCAGCAATATGAACACTTGTACAAAATCAGTGTGATAAGAACTACCTAAAATTACAGAAACCTGCTTGAAATAAAATTATTACTTTGACTTTTTAGTTCCATTTCCTATTCTTAACATAGAGGAGACAGAATTTATGACCTATGATATTATAAATTAAAACATGACAAAATTATAGCATGTTATTAACCATGCATTAAGTGTTTTTATACTGCTTATTTGTGCTGCATACGGAAGGTTAAGTAAAGTGTCAGGAAAAACACACAGTAACATATGATTTGTATCAAAGGTTCACACACCAAGACATTGAGGATGTCCTATTTCCCAGGGTCCATCACTCCCTCACAAGAGCACTGGTTTGAACACATTCACTGTACTACAGCTGCCCCACACTCACAGACAACCACAGACTGCAGCTGTGGTTTTAATGGTTATTTTGCAGCTACATATTTCAGAGGGAATTTAAAGTGTTTATTTTTCTGCCTTTAAGTGGCTGCTGTGTTATTGATGGTACATCCCGAGTAAAATACTTCACACAAGTTTTAACAGTTGCAGATTTGTCAGCCATCTTATGCAGATTCAGTGGTTGTGTTTACACACAGTTTTTTCTCTCCACAGTCGCCAAAGTGTTGCTCATTGTGGGAACTGTTGTGTTTCTCTATCATTTTTATGGTCTTGACCTTTTATGTAAAGTGCCATCACAATAATGTATATTATGATTTGGCGCTATACAAATAAAATTTGAATTGAATCGAATTTTGTTCTTGATGAGATTTTGGGAGAGTTTGTCACTAATGCTTTAATGCTGGTGATGGTTTGGAGAGCTGCTGTGCTTTTTCACATCTGTTCCTCTCACATCAAGACAAACTGGTGCATCTGTTTTCATTTACAAAACCGCTGTTTGTTGTTTTCTCTCTTTCTGAATGTTATCAGCTGTGTTTTATCAGTGGAGAGAGGTTTAAACACGATGTCAGTCGACTGCTCACTGCTGTTCATTCATTCTTTAATAAGGAAATACAGTTTTTAAAGCAGCTGCTGGTGTTTAGATATTTTGAATGTAGACAGTTTGAGATTTTCAGACTGAGGATATTGACTGATGATGTGTTTAGACTAATGATCTGCAGCAGCCTTTGTGTGTGTGTGTGTGTGTGTGTGTGTGTGTGTGTGTGTGCGTGTGTGTGTGTGTGGCATCTTGTTCAGGCTTTTAACAAGTAGTCAGAGTTCCTGGCTCACCTCATTCGTTTACATCGTTACTTCTGCTGTCTGTAGGGTGTGCGACGCAATGATCCATGACCCCCCCAAAAAAAATTCAAATGGCTGTAAAAGTTGCAACATGTACAGTACGTGTGCATACTGTGCAAGAACAGCATGTACCTGTATGTGCATAAAACATCCGCAAACAACCTGGTTTTTCGTGTGCTGAGTGCAGTGGCCTGATATTTGAGATTTTATTTAACCACAGCTGACTCTGTGACAGCAGCTGATGGCAGGTTATCAGCCTATTATTATGATTGTGATGTAACCTTGTCATATCTTGGACAAGATTGCCCTATCTCTGATTCATACCTTGATGGACTACTTCTCCCCTCTGAAGCCTAGTGGCAAAGTGGTAAAGCAACAATGGAGAATGTATAGGATTCATACACAACTTCTACCCTGGATGTTTTACTGCCACAGGCTAATTTCTCAACCTCATGCATTAATCAGCTACAACATTACTCAGCCACCAAGCTTAACTTTCAGCCCCAAAACAACCACCTCCTTCATTTACTATACATTACATTTTTACATTACATTTCATTTAGCTGACGCTTTTATCCAAAGCACCTTCCAATAAGTGCATCAACCATGACGGTACAAACCCAGAACAACAATAATCAAGAAAGTACAATTTGCTTAAAAAAAGCCATTTATTTTTTTATCCATAGTATAGTCGGAAGAGATCTGTTTTTAGTCTGGGCAGAAGATGTGTAGACTTCCTGCTGTCCTGATGTCATTGGAAAGCTCTTTACAGCATTTAGGAGCCAGGACAGCAAACAGTCGTGGTTTTGTTGAGTGTTTGGCTCACAGTGAGGGAGCAACAAGCCGATTGGCAGAGCGGAGTGGACGGGATAGGACGATTTTCGTCATACTTGAAGCAGTTTCAATATATTTTATAGACAGTAATTTGAGGAAATCTCTTTTTGTCACTTTATTTAATCATGGACTTATTGAAACCTTGCACTGAAGTAATTTAATCATGAACAACGTATTGAAACCTTGCACTGAACTAACTAATGGGATCTCTAAGAGCACTCTATTTCTTGCCTGAATTCGGGCAGAACCTCTGCTCACAAAGCTGAGCCACATTTACCCTGGAGTCGAGGTACAACTTCACGTCACTAAGCCTGGACCTGTGATTGCATGTATTTTAGTTCATAGTGGAGAAAAGTTTCTCACACAGAAAAAAGGAACATTACCCAACTGTACACTTTGGACAGCTCTGAGAGGGATGGAGGTAATTCTCTGAGTGTCCTGTCATGTCACATTTTCTCAGTTCCTATCTGAATGTAGTTTTTTTATTTTATTGTTATTGCTCTACAAATGCCTCGTCAAATTCCAGCGGAAGCTTTACGATAGAAGAACTGGTTACTGCTCAGCCTCAGGTTGCGTTGACAGTCATCGGGATAAAGCTCCTAGGAGCCGGTGATAGTCCCCGTGCTATGTGCTCTTCCATGTGGGCTTGTGGACCCACACAAAAAGGTCCTGGCATCTCTGGCGTTTCCACAACACTTTCACCACGGTATTTGTAGTTACTTTAGCCAGTACTTCTCTCCTCTCTTCTGCTAGCTTTCCCTGGTGTTTCCACAACATGTACAATGCAGCAACTTGATGGCTTCAGCCAATAGTTCTGCTCTCTTCCGGAGCAGAACAGGGGAATACTCCCCGGTTGTGTTTATTTGCGAGTTATGCGCAATTAACCCTAATAGAAACAAATGATCCTGCGGCGCATTTAGGACATAGCGAAAATTCGCGCTTCCGGTTCGATGTGAACACACAATAAGAATGTTCAGCTCCTGTGTTATGCCCACTAGGAATATAAGGTCCATGACCCATTTTGGATTGTCAAATTGAGGAACATCCATTCTGTCATCTTCAATGAATCTCTTCAACCTCTGCACCTAACTTAAAAAAAAACTCCTCAGGACATTGTGCCTGCTGAGCCAGGCAGTGAACCACATTTAGGTTTTCAATAAAAAGACCTGTGAATTGTTCTGTAAACTCCTTTATAGTACTTCTGATAGATGTAGTAGTATTTATTTACAGTGTATTTAACATTGTAAAGGAAAGCATTGTGGACAGAACCCCTGTGTATCTGTGTAACATTGCATTCACCCCAAACACTAAGCATATTTGTCCCACAATGAAATGACACACCAAGCCGATTCAAATGATGCAGTACGATAGATGCAAAAGACCTGAAGACACAAAATGCACATTATTTGCGTCACCTATTTGAGTTTACATTTTTTAACTCGAGCAAAAGATTCAAATGACACAATGTTGCGAAAGCCAATCAGTGTAAAGAATGAAACTGGGAATGAAAAGCAGAGACAGATCCTGGCACCGACCAAAGCTAGCAGGTCATCAAACTGGCCACATGCAAATGATTGCATGGCTTTTATTGGATGTTTGCTATTCCGCGCGCGCGCACACACACACGCACGACCCCTGTTTCCCCCTTCAACTCTGCTTTGGAACATGACCCCTAATCAACATGTAAGTATCAATAATCCAAACTGAAGTAAGACGTCATGCCCCATTGCACTGTGCCAATAGCTTCAGGGTCTCGTACAGTGTCAAAAAACGATCAATAAGTTATACTGTTTTCTTTGATTAGATGAAATTGAGACCGGGTGGGGGGGGGTACTATCTCAGTAACATCACTGAATGTCCTTACGGGCATACGTTTGATTCTCTTTATGTCTGAATTTCTTCAATTCCAGCCTTTTCCTCTGAAGAATCCTTTATTCTCCAAGGCTATGCATATGAAAATAAATTCAGTGGCTTAAAGATGCAGCTGTTCTGCCTTTGTTCATTGTAACCTTTTTTTCCTACCAGAATATATCTGGTAAATTACCACCTGGAGTAATGTTTGAATAAAACACAGCTATCAGATGTGCTAGCACCAGTAAGCAGTTCCCATCTCCTACGTTTTGGTCCAACTTGAAGCTATTACTTAATTTGACACATGTCATAAACATACAGAGGAGTGATTCCCCACTTGCAGGAGTTTTGGTAGACTTTAAAGGTTCAGTGTGTAAGATTCGAGTTAAAGGGATCTATTTGCAGAAATTGAATATAAAATAATCCAAGTGATGTTTTCACTGGTGTGTCATTTAAATTGTAAGAATTGTTTTTTTCTTTACCCTAGAATGGGTCCTTTTATATTCAAATATATTATATTTACCTCAGGAGTGGGTCATCTCTATGGAAGTCGCCATATTTTTTACAGTAGCCCAGACTGGACAAACTAAACACCTTTTGAGTTTTTATAACAACTGAAGGTTCTTTTTTATGTTTGGAAGGGAAGGGTGAGGTGAGGGGTATTCAGCGTCGACATGGAACTTCACCACTAGATGTCACTAAATTCTACACACTGAACCTTTTTAAAAGTAAGTCAATACAAATACTTGGGTCAGGAAAGGTATTTGAACTTATTGACAGGCTTTGTTTAAATTTGTTGTAGAAGTGCATTTCTTACGTCAGACACTAAACAGTGTTGTTTGCTTTCAATTGCAACAGGAAATTTGCTGTTAAAGACTGAATTTAGTGTTTACAAAGCACAGTCTTGGAGCTAATGACGTTTCCAAACAGCTTTGGGTCTCACAGCAGCGTTTAGAATCATGTACCTTCTTCCTCTGGGACTTTACAGCAAGGGAAAACAAACTACACTCATAAAACAATGTCATCACTTGTAAAAAGCTGTTTCCATGTGTCATGTGAATCTATAACTAATATGGAGCATAAAATGTCCCTGGGCCAGACTTTACTGGAGCAAAATTTGTAGTTGAATGAAGGAAAGTTTTGACCTGGGATTTTAAACCTGGGATTGAAAAACAGGATCAACACACTCTCGATGGTCCTATTTCACATCTCAGCTCCTTTAGACGTTCTTTGAGTTTGCCTCACAGGTATCTATGGATTGAGTGCCTGGTGACGTGGCCACTAACCGGGCAAGTGAGTGAACTGAAGTAGCTGGCCCATTAATGATGGTAATCGTTCGCAATAGTTCTTGGAACGTCTCTCTATTCTCTCTCTACTCTTCAGTTTACTTCTCCATTGCATCGTCTGTGCACCAGTGTACATCAATTCCTTCATCAAATGTTAAGAGGGTAAAAATGCCTGCTGCTCTCTAGGGGATTTTCACATCTGAACAGATTTTACAGTCATGGGACAGCACAGATGTAACGACAGATGTTACCGATACATGATCGTAAGTTTGTCATAGAAATCATCCCAATAAAAAACGGAACAAATAAACGTGAACTAGTTCATTTTCATCTGTATGAAATGAACTTTGAACTACTTACTTTTAAGTGTGAACTGGCACAACACTGCCCGTCAGTCTCTGTTTACGCCCTGAATCACTTCCGTAGATGCGTTCATGGAATAGTCCATTGTAGTGGGGACTGAGGGGGGAGGGGGGTTGCTGAGACACTAGTTACTCATGAATTATAGGCATTCTGTTGCCATTTTAGCGTATGGGTTTTTAGAATGACATGATGAATTAACGAAGAGTAAAACAAAATCTTATCCATAAGTTTATTAGGTGTTTTATGGGGTCCAAGGCAATTGCCGACCTTTGACTAATGGTTAAGTCCGCCACTGTTTCTAGCCTAAATATCCGCTGTGATCGCCGTGGGAATGCGGGTCCAGAGCAGGATATCAGAGGACATTTAGGCTCAATAAAGAAAAGGAAAAAGGTTGAGGTAGAGTAAGGAAGGTTCCTCTATACTTTGGCCTTCATGTAACATAAATCTTACAAATATAAAGTGCATCTTTCATTAAAAAATAAAGGCTCTTATAAAATTGACAGGCGGCTGTATGCGAGTGCATGCAACAATATCCGTTTCATATTGAAATTGTAAGCCATGTTGTCCTGGTTTACCCACACATCTTTCGTGTCCATCTTCTACTAAAGCCTTGCAGTATAAATTAAGTAAACCATTGGCTACAAAATCCATCATCCAGCCACCAAGCCATGAAACCAGGAATACTCACTGGACTGACGTCTAAGATTCATATGTCCGTGGTAAAACTTAGGTTGACATCTATCAGACTATGAATGTTTGCGGCGATCATATAGGGCAGGCAGGGACATATCTGAAAAGAAGCGGCGACTTGGTAGAGTTTAGCGGGGCTCCAAATGTGCCATTTGATTAATTGCTTTAGCCTGTGGACTCTATCTAGCAAACTTTCTGTAGTTCTGAAATGCCTGTTGGATAGGACTGCTGCTCTGACTCTAAGGTGACTTAAAATAGTGTTAAAATTTGCAAATGTTTTTCCCTCTCTAGGAACCTTTCCACATTGGTTGCAAATTACAATCCTACACTCTCGTAAAAAAGTCCATACCGGCGACGCAGTTTTCAGTTCCGACGTAAACACATCACGCTGGTATGGACAGTCACAAATGTATGACGTCATTAGCACAACCAGGTGCGCTGTGTGTATCGGACGTTTTATCGGCTGTAGTTTCAGATAAATAAATAATAATATATAATTCCCATTATCAAGCCGATTAAATATTGTGCATCCCTAGACTTGACCATACATGTATGTAAGGTAGAAATTCAATGATATCACAGGTCATAAATAAACTCTTATTTCACAGCAATCCTAATTTCATAAGAAAGAAGCGGAATAGTTTTCTCCTGTCAAGATCACTTCAGTTCTTCAGTTTCTAGTGAAGGAGAAAAATGTTGGCTTGACCCTACAGACAAACTATTTCCACAGTGTTCACAGACCACTTTAATGTTTCTGTAACCTTGTCTGACTGTGGCTCCTAATGAATACGTTTTCACAGCGGTGTCAGAAAGACCTTCGCAGTGGCACCTTGAAAGCTCAAGAGGTGTAACATTATTATCTGGGTTGCGTGTCTGCTGAGTTGCCTTGGTAAAGTACAACAAAGACGAAGGTGCTGTAGAATTAATCCAGAATTAAAGATGTGCATTTGTGTAAAAAAAAAAAGGAGTGAAAGACTGACCCATTCAACTCAATTTGTGTTAACATTGAGAATGATCACAATACTGCCTTTTTTACTTTTTTCTCTCATAAGCGTGAAACACATGTGAGTGCCATTCTACTGAAGCTATATAATTAACATAGGAATGGCCACACAACTTTCAACAGCAGAGCACACAGCTTTTGGTGTCATAGTGTGGTGTAAATCTGATTCACACATATAAGCAGCGTTTCCAACAGAATGAATTCAATCTACGAGGGTACCAGGGATTCACGTGCATGTGCACAAAGGTAACACTTATGAGCAACAGATTTCGAGTGACAGGTTAACAGATTACAGCATGAATTGTTGCTTTAGAGAAACAACTGCATTGCATGCCACAACTGCAGCTGAAACTATAAGGTTTGACTGTCTGAATGGACAGTAAAAACATTATGGATTATTAGCACGACAGTGCGGACGAGCATGCCGGCAAATATCGCTTTACATGCAAAGATTGAGATGTCTTGTCTTATTATGAGAGCTGTAAAAAAACGTTTTGGTTCATTGTGAAGCCATTATAACATAGTCTAGATAAATAAAGGAAAACCCTGCATAAGCTAGTCATACTTTCTTGGCATAATAAAATAATATGTACACTCTTTAACACCAGTTCCCATCATTTAAACTAAATGTGGTTGTGTTTTTTTACTTCACTGTAGATTCCATTAAAGGAACATTACTCTTGTATACATTGTGGTGTATTTGCAGATAGGTGGGAGCACAAACTCTAACCACTGTGTTTGACAGCAAAGACTTGTACAGTAAATAGAAATCCATTTTGGTCGCATTGGAAAAACATTGTAGTCTTAACAAAATCCATCAATCTGAAGTCAATTCAATTTCTTTAGAGTGAAATACAACAAAACCATAAAAACAAAAAGGGGCAGCAGTGCTGACCATAAAATCAAGGAAAACCTCTAGGTGCAGTTCTTAGCTGCAATATTTATTCAACACTGTAAAGCCACACTAGGAGCGAGGGTCTTTGGATGGCTATGTCAGTCTGTCATCGGTTGGTTTGTCCACCTCTGATCCATGCTGAAATATCTTCTTGGATGGATTGCTATCGTTTTCTGTGCAGATATTAAACTTGTTTCCATCCATGTGATGTAATTCTAAGGTGTAAACATTGGTGCACTGATTAAATCAAAATGTGACCATCACACATTCATGAAGAGAATTCTACTTTATGATGAGAAGACTGTACCTCTCTCTCTCTCTATATATATACTTCACATGTTACCTACGTCTCTACTTGGTTTTGAGGTCTGTTTAATGTAGTTCTATGCACTGTTCAGGCATTTTCCATATGAGGTGCTCTAATTACAAGTGGGCAGCTCTAAGTACACATGTGAATATCAGAATTGATACCATTCAGCCCACTTAAGATTGCAAAGAGTAGTGTCGCTAGATGATTTTATGCCAGTGTGCAGGGAGTCTGCAGGCAGCCAGGTAGAGGAAGTGTTTAACATACTCCCTCTCAACTGGCTCTGTTGGCCCAAGAAAGACCTGTAGAAGTTTCTGAAAAGTTTCTTTCCACGTACTGTACGTGTCCACTGAGCAGCTTTGATTGGAATAAAGACATCACGATTGTAGAGCATTGTATCCATAATGTATCAGTGAACAACATCTGGGACTTTTGAAGCCAACTGCATCTTTTTAAGTCCTTTACTTTGTCACAACAACCTCGTTCCTAATGACTTTAAGATGACAAGTTGTTTGTATGTGGCAACACCATGGCTATTTGGGGAACGATCATTTGAAATACACAAATTCAATTTGTATATAAATGTATTTTGAGAAGGATGGTGTTCATATTTTCAAAAGCTGAATGAAGGGAAGTGTTCAAATCTATCTTATAATTCCAGCAATCTTTGTCTGTCCGTGGTTTTCACATTTCAAGAACCCTTCATCTTATCGGTCTCACACTTGGCATAAGGAAGTGCAGTGTTAAATTAATTGTAATTTGGACACACAATA